>NC_136272.1:85279125-85589125 GCF_964187855.1 Myxine glutinosa | reverse complement strand
CTACCAACTATTACTACTTCCAACAACTATTACTAGTACTACCAACAATTACTACTACTAGCAACTATTACTACGACTACCAACAATTACTACTACTACCAACAATTACTACTATTACCAACTATGACTACTATTACTACCAACTATTACTACTACTACCAACTATTACTACTTCCAACAACTATTACTACTACTACCAACAATTACAACTACTACCAACTATTACTACGACTACCAACTATTACAACTACTACCAACTATTACTACTACTACCAACTATTACTACTACGACTACTACTACTACCAACTATTACTACTACAACCAACTATTACTACGACTACCAACTATTACTACTACTACCAACTATTGCTACTACTACCAACTATTACTACGACTACCAACTATTGCTATCACTACCAACTATTACTACTACTACCAACTATTACTACTACGACTACTACTACTACCAACTATTACTACTACAACCAACTATTACTACGACTACCAACTATTACTACTACTACCAACTATTGCTACTACTACCAACTATTACTACGACTACCAACTATTGCTATCACTACCAACTATTAATACTACTACTACCATGAAAATCTTCTCTTGCGCTTCTGGCTTCACTTCTCTCCAACACTTTTTATCATCGGGCCCGGTAAAGAAACTAAGCAAGTCATGAGATCTCCTTGTTAACTTTATTTTAGCCTGTGCAAAAATGGCAATATATAAAACCAGGAAGGCAAAAATTGAGAAAGATGTGGTGGAACACAGTTCTGTATGTCTGAAGGGCTTAATACGCTCACGCATTATTTCGGAGTACAAGGCGGCAGAATATAGTAACACTGTTCAAAAGTTTAAGGAAACCTGGACTATAAATGATGCACTTTGTGCGGTTTCCCCACAAGATACTTTGCTCTTATTTGTATAAATGTGTTATTTGGCATTCTTTTTGGTGTTCTTTGGCGTTCTTTTTTGGTGTTCTTTGGCGTTCTTTTACCTTCCCCTTATCTATCTTGGTGGTGCTTTCTCTTCAAAATGCTCTACCTTGTCTACTGTAGTTCAAACCATGGACTTGCAGAGATGAGGAATTGAGCGACATTAAACTGGGAACATATGTTTGCCTGAGCTTGCATGAGCTCTGAACGCAAATCTCTGTAACCTTTCCAACAAAAGCACTACTACTACTACTACTATCACTACTACTACCACTACTATGCCATGCCACACTTTTTTGCTGCTCCTCGGGTTGTTCTACTAGTCAACATTCCTCACCGATCAGTATGAAAATATTTTTTTCTCTGCAACTGTTAGACCAATGGACACACATTTTTCACCATAGGAGCACCTCCTCCAGTATAATTTTTAGCGATATTTATGACGTCATAGGTCACATCGTTGATGTCACTCACTCCAAAATGGTGCGTTGTCAAAATGGTGCGGTTTTGGTCACTCCAAAACCGCTCCATGGAAAAAAAAATGAAACATGGTGCGTTGTCAGGTACTCCCCACGGGGAATAAGATATGTTATTGATGATGTCATTGGTTCCTTAGTTATGACGTCCTATTTTGACAAGTACAATGCTTGATCCGATGAGTATGAATTTATTTTCTCTGCAACTGTTGGTCTGATGCATATTAAATTTTCACCATAGCTATGCCTCCTCCTGTAGAATATTTGAATGAAAATTATGATGTCATAGGTCACATGGTACAAGCGTCACCTTGGAAAAATACGATAAACGTTGCACCTCTATATCTCCGAAAACGCTCTATGGAAGAAAATTGAAACGTGGCTCATTGTAAAGAACTCCGCATGGGGAAAAAGTGTTGTTAACGATGACATAATTGATGTCTTAATTATGACCTCATAATTCGACAAGAACAACGCTTAGTCTGATCAGTTTGAAATTTCCTGAGCGTGATCTACCCAACAATTATATTAGAGAGTATAAATTAATGATGTCATCACTCATGTGGTGTGGCAGCCATATTGGATCAAAGAAAAAACCCTTCAAAAACAGAAGATTTGGCGAGCACCAATTTGACTGTGCAGGGTATGTATTCTATGAATATCATCTAGTTTTTATGGCATAGGCCGTAGCCCATAGGGCAAAGCCATCTAGAACAGTGTTTGTCCGTATGTATGTATGTATGTATGTATGTATGTATGTATGTATGTATGTCCCCTCAAACGTACACCAATCAGAGCTGAGGATCTGGTCACATGACAGGGTGATGCGATTACGTCTAATGTCATTACGGCGGTACGGCGGCTGACTCGCCACACGCCGCCATTTTGATTTATATGCCGTTCATGCCGAACATATCGTCGAACCTGTCATATATCACAATCGCCATGATCTACCTTTACATTTTTCATTCAGTCTGAAACACAAACAAACCGATTGTTAAAATGACCATCAAATATCGAAAGCTTCGGCGTTACATCTCTTCCAACAAAACAGTACGTACCCAACCCTTGTGGGTTATAATCTAGATTACAGTAGATCTTCCCTCAGTTCTGTTAGTAAAACTTATCTCATGGATGTCGGGATTCCTCCAAATTTCTTTGTTTAATCATAATGTTATAAACAGCAATAGTGACTGTTTAAAAAGCTAATCATGTGTGTTTGTGGTTTATAATATTTTACAAGCCCGGCTACGCCGTGTTAGACTTTCGGTCTTGTTTTAAAAAAAATACAAAATGCATCAAATGAATTTCAAGGGAAATCGTTTCATAATCTTTTGTGAGTACCGTTTATCCGTTTTTATTGTTGATACCACCAAAAAAGGTGGAGAGGACCAAATGTTAGATGGGTGTTGTTGGTCTGAATGGATAAACACCAGAGGCCTTTTCATGGACGATTCTGATTCTGATTTGCTCGCGGACGGATGTGGATGCAGTCTGCCATTTGAGGACCCTTGGCACGCTAATTACACATTCATCTGCGATGCAACAAAAACTAAACAAGAAGACGTCATGCGGAGCACGATACTTGCAAAATACACCCTCCCTCCCCACCCCAAGAAAAAAAAAATTCCCTTGATACAGCAAATTGTCCATTTTATCAAGATAAAAATTGACAATCTTCATCAAAGCTTGGATCAATAGGAAGAAAAGTGACGATTTTTCAGATGAAAAATGATGATTTTGGAAGGTTGACCTTGAGTTGAGCTTTGACCTTTTGACCTCAAAAATAGTTAGTTTCCCTATTTAGTGACTCAATGTGCAAATGCTGTGCAATTTTCAAGTCAATCAGATGAAAATTGAGGATTTTTGAAACTTGGCCTATGTTGACCTTTTGGCCTCCGTTGACCTCAAAAATACTTGGTGGTTGAATTCAGTGACCAGATATGCAAGTCCTCTTCAAATTTAAAGTCAATTGGATGAAAATTGAGGATTTTAGAAATTTAGCAAAGTTGGTGACCTTTGGCCTATGTTGACCTATTGACCCCAAAAACAATAGGCTTCTTGCTTTTGACCAACTCTACCATTTGGTGAAGTTTCGTGAAGATCGGTTGAAAATTGTGACCTGTAGGCCGGTGACAAACAGACAGACAGACAAACAGTCAGAACCACAAACACAACCGACCAATATATTTGAAAAATATTCGATTTTGCAAGTAATAAACTATTCTTAGCTTAAAATTCCATGATGGGTGAGTAATGAGACTCTTTCAGAAGAAAACTTGAGGCAACACAGTTACACACAACTGCAGTGGGAATGTCTACCCATATCACAATTTCACCAATCTCGTCAGACGTCATCTTTATCATTTTTCATTTTTATGCCACCACCGACAAAGTCTCAGGAGGCATTATGTTTTCGGGTTGTCCGTCCATCCATCCGTACGGGCTAAACTTCGTTTTTCTCAGCAACCAGATGTCCAATTGAGACGAAACTTTCAGGGTAGGAGTGACACCCATGCAGAATGTTTTTATGATAATTGTGACGTCATAGGTCACGTGGTATGGCAGACATCTTGGATTAAGGGCAAATAATTAAAAAATTATTTCTCATACACCGCTGAATGGAAAAATTTGAAACTTGGCACATTGTCAAGTACTCCCAATGGGGAACAAAAGAATGAGAATGATGACATCATAGGTGAAGTGGTATACCAGCCAAAAATGTATTAATCGAATTCCTTATCCTAAAAATCTGTTTGCATGCACATGATCTTTGACCCATTTGTATTGAAATGTTAAATTTATAACACCATAGGTCACATGGTTTGGCAGCCATATTGGATTGAAGGGAAATAAAAAAAATAATTATATCTCTGAAACCGCTCACCCTATCGATGCGAAATTTTACAAATATCATCTAACAGCACTGTTGCATACAGTTTGAAAATGATGATGTAATAGGTCACGTGGTTTGGCAGCCATCTTGGATAGAAAAGCGAACCTTTTCCGATCAACACAAAACTTCACAAACCTGATCCCTACCCAATACACATAAATATGCAGAGTGATGGCATCTACCCATTGTGGGACTATGCGGAGGCATATTGGCGACACAGTCGCATTGTTCTAGTTATGTCTGCTTTGGGTGTAAAAGATTCCGTTCTTTTCAACATGTGGCATTTCTAATCGATCAGACAGGAAGTAAGATGTATCTTTATCCTCGATTCTTCATGATCCAGAAAGGAGGAAAACATGGTAAAGGTTCGTCGCGTGGAATGGAGAACCAACAACGACTCGTTTATGTGTTTGGTGAGTTGAGAATAATTATGTTACTGTTAATACGACCTAATTATAGAATCAGGACAAAAATAAATAACTTACATGTTAAATGATCCTCGGTGAGAAGGAATTCCCTGTTGCAGATTATATTTCTCTCACGGCGGATCAATTACCATTTAAAGTATTTTCTTCTTTTTTGTTTTGACTTCTCTTCCCACCCACACAGTTCGCTAATTTTGTGCTGAATGATCGATTACATGCCAAGTATTAATCAGGAGTTGTACCACGTGACATCCTATGTTATGATTAAATTCAATCTTATAATGGGCAATCTCTTGTGTAATACAAATTGTGGTAAAAATAATAAAATAATCTGTACGTGTCGACATGCATATGTCATGTAACACATTATTACATACAATGATATGGGACCACACAGAATCATGAGTGGATGAAACATTACATGCATGTAAGCAATATTATTACTGTAGGAACCATGAAACGTCACGGAATGTGACATGTAACGTGATGTTTTATCTCAGTAAAGGTAATCTGAGATATAAGAAACCTTGTCTGTGACTTGGCATACCTGGTGTATCCAAATCCTAAGTTATTAAAAAGCAAGACTTGAGGGTCTAATGATGTCCTTAGGGTCTAAATTGTCTTAAGGATCTTGGGGGTATAATGGGGGTCTTGAGGGGTTAAAGCACCAAGGGTCTTGAGTGTCTAATGGGGTCTTGATGGTGTAAGTTGTCTTAAGGGTCATGAGAGTTAATGGTGTAAAGTGTCTCATGGTATTGAGGGTATTGATGGGTTATTGGGTCTAAAGTTAAATCTCTGAGGGTGTAAGGGGTCTGAAATGTTTAGGGTATGAGGGTCTAAAGTCAAAGGTCTGTTAAAAAAAAAAAGAAGGGCTTAGGGATCTTAAAAGGTCTCAAAGTTACGTTCCAATAACACATAATTAATGCTAACCACACGTGAACAGTTGAGTAACAACATGGCGCCGATTGGTAATTTTTCCAAACACCAGTGTTTGGACTGAAACACCACCTGACTCCAGCCTCCTCTATGTCATCCAGGTTTGATTTCCTCATAATGCACTCACGATGCAGATTGAATAGGCAAGAGAAGAAAATGCACCACCATCTGACCCCCTGGTGTGGGGTGGTCGTGGGTATTCTTAGCTCGGGAGACTGTTGATGGGGGATTGTGGGGTTATGGTTAATGGGGGATGGTGGGGTGTGGGGTGGTCATGGGTATTGTTGGCTAGGATTTTTCAGCTCTTCAGATGCGTAGGGCAAGGTGGCATGGATGTTAGCCAGCACATCTAGCGAGGTGAGATTGTTTGTCGGCAGACCAACGCAGGTGTTCAATTCACCACTCAAATTGCCCATGCACATATTCTGGTAGCTCGGCAGAGATCGTCGTGCAGATTCGTGTGACGATTGTTCTTTCCACTTAATCGTGGGGGTGGCATCCACTCTCAATTGTGGTGGATAACCACAAGATCTATCCATCTCTGTTTCATAACAGTTCTCTGTAAAAAAAAAAGTCCCAAACACAAAAAGGAATATTTTGTTGGCCCGATCCACACTCGGGTATTTCGGATAAACCTTGTCCAATTTCTGGTAACCCTCGGATCTTTTGGTCATTGGTGTAGCATGAAACCATCTCTGTTTATATTACTACAACCACCAAGGACGCATTGACCCGGAGTATTTGTAGAAATTCGAAATGTATTCGCCATTTGAGTTAAATCGTACCAGGATGTAACCCAAAAACAATGCGGAAGTGACAGCTAATCGTTAAGAAGAAGAAGATTTCAACTTTTAATTGCAAAATTACACGCTTTATAAACCACTAATTGGAAAAATGACACATCATATCTATTTTGTAAGGTATCAAGGGATAGATGTATAGCGTCGAAGTGGTCTGAGCATTTGGGTTCCCCTTTAAGCCACTTGCCGAGTACTCTACAAGAAACATGGTAACTGAACACACCTTAGGTGTTGTCTTTAAGGTCAAGGTGGCTGGCTTAAGATCTTAGGGTTTTGACTTTGAGCCCCTGTCGTGCTGTTAAATAAGACCAGGTGGGTTGACTCAGCCTGTGATCCGTCTGAAGTTGGCAAAATTAGTAGCATCTTACTGGAAACGGGGGCACAGCATCGGCAGCAAAGCCTCGCTCCCAGCAATGATGCAACTAGCAGCCACAGGCTGCAAATGAAATAAAAATGGACATTATAGAACACAAATTGCTTTTTGTTACTTTCAAAAACCTTCCATTTAGCAGAACTTTGAAAAAAATATTAATGCCCTGAGGGCAGAATAACTGTTTGAGATTCTGCATTCTGATAATGGAGTAATTGATTAGGTGAGAGCTGATTGGTTATTCCGTCCATTCACATGTGAGAGATGTGGGTGGGTCTTTGTTTTTTCATTTGTAGGTTGACTGCTCGACGTTTTCACATGGTGCGTGCTTAGGAGCCTCGATGGTATGCGTTTCTGTCTGTCTGTGCAGTCGCTGATGATTCACCAATAAGCGATGCAACCGGTCCAGCAGCTGAGGTGGTGTGTAGCATTGGGTTTCTCTTCTCTTGTGTTTATTATGTGTAAGTGTCATTACAGCTGTGGAGGGACTCTGGGAAGAGTTTGAAACAGCAAAACGCTTACCATGTGTGGTTGCAGTTATGCAGCTTTCTTTGGCTCGAAGAGCATGGGTCGATATGTATTCATATATGTAATGCTGGAACCCAGGAAGATGAACTTTTGGGAGACGAGAACTCGTCTCCCAATCTGAACCAAGCCAATCATCTCATTTGACAAGATTTTAGTCTTTTTTAGGTTTAAGTATGGACCAGCTTTTTTTATTTCCTTCTTCACTGTCTGCAGCAGTTTCATCAAGTTATCTTTACTTTCTGCCAACAGAGTGGTATCGTCAGCATGACTTAGGTTGTTGATACATCGTCCTCCAATGCTGACTCCAGCCTCCTCTATGTCATCCAGGTTTGATTTCCTCATAATGCACTCACGATGCAGATTGAATAGGCAAGGGAAGAAAATGCACCCCCATGCATCTGACCCCTTTTCCAATTCCAAACCATTCTCTCTCTCTCTACTCTGTTGTTACTGTAGCTTCTTGTTTAGTGTGCAGGATTGTTATCAGGTGCTTCGCCATCCCCATTTCTCTCAGCATAATCCACATCAATTCAGGATCAATACAATCATCTATAAAACAGAGATACACCTTTCTTTCATATTCCCTTGCCTTTTCCAGTACGCTTTCTTTGGCAATAGTACGTAGACTGACTGATTCCATATTTTAGGCCATACAATCCTGCTCCAGATCTGTGTTTACAGATAGCTGTTAAAACTTGATTGAATCCTCGCCGAATACCTTAAAGAGTTATATTAGAGTTTCATCGGCACCTGGTGCTTTCCCATTTACCAGCTCTTTTGAGGCTCGACATGCCTCACATTCTATCACTATTGGTTTTTGCTCATATTCTCTTTCTGAGAAGGTTACCATCATATTGCTGTCACATTTGTATGTCGTTTCAGTATAGTTCATCCATCTTTATTTCACCTGTGTTTCTTCTGTCAGATCTTTTCCTGTTCTACTCTTCAGGACCCCAATCATAGACCTAAACTTTCCTGTGATCTCTCTGATCTTTTAAAAAAGATCTCTTGTTTTCCCCCACTCTGTTGTCACTTTCTATTTCTATGCCTCTTTGCAATATTATCTGTCTTTCCTATCTTGTCTTTGAGCCCCTTCATGTCCTCTCTTGATGTGCCTTCAGTTTTCATCTTTCTTCTTCTTTCTGCAATATGCCTTTTCTGACAGCCATTTAGCCTTCTTCTTTCTGCTTGCCTTTGGGATGTTGTTGTTGGCCTCTTCTTTTACTATGCCTTTACCCTCTTGCCACAATACACTACTTTCGAAATGACATTTGAATGCTAAATGAGGGCTTTTGCACATGCCCTGTGCGTGTTAACACTGATTCTGTTTGGCTTGCCGGGAACTTTTAACCTGTCCGTTACGAGCCCAAAATCTGTAATTCAAATAGTCTTTCAAACATAATTTTCAGCATTTGGATGAAACAGTGGGAATTTCCAAATGGTTAGCCATAATTATTCTTAAATTGATATATGTGGGAAAATTACATGCCCAGACCAGGAATCGAACCCAGGTCCTTTGGAAAACCATACCAGTGCTCTGCCATCTGAGCTATCTGGGTGACCCTGACTGAGCATGGAATTTTCTCACAGCCCCACCACCATAAAATGATGCAACCAAGCAGCCACTGGCTGCATACATAACCACCACCACCAATCAGAGGCAAAAATCCTCAAACAACACACAGGTAACACTGGAGGTGTGATGAATATCTTCTTTCAATTCCATGTCATTTGCTCTCAGGGAGGAAACAGGACATTATGGACTATCCTGGGCAGCATGACACATTGCAATCCACAATCCAGGAGGGGCAGCAATAAATCCCACACCTTGATAGGAAACAAATGCAGGATGATACACACCTGAAGTGTCTTTCCTCAATGATACACACCTGAAGTGTCTTCCCTAGATAATACACACATGAAGTGTCTTCCCAAGATGATACACACCTGAAGTGTCTTTCCTAGATGATACATACCTAAAGTGTCTTTCTTTGATGATACACACCTGAAGTCTCTTTCCTTGATGATACACACCTGAAGTGTCTTTCCGAGATGATACATACCTAAAGTGTCTTTCTTTGATGATACACACCTGAAGTCTCTTTCCGAGATGATACATACCTAAAGTGTCTTTCTTTCATGATACACATCTGAAGTGTCTTTCCGAGAGTGGGGTAAACATTTCATGGAGTACTTTGAGAATCAGGAAAAGAAAGGGAAATATTTTTCTCAATGGAGCTTTTCAGTGTCCTCAATCAAAACAGGTAGTTATTGATAAACATTTTTCAGAATTATTTTCCTTTTGGATAAATACTTTTGCCAGAAACACAAATACACACACTGAAATCCCTGTCATCCAATGCAGGTGATTGAGGTGCTTTCTCCACCATTCGGACAATCCTTCACTGCAATCTTCGATCACGTTTTCTCTTGCAGACACGTCCAGGGAGGTTGGCTACAGTGCCATGGGCCTAAAACTTCCTGATACCATTGTGTGCGGTGGACACAGGAACATCAAGGTCTCTGGAGATGGACTTGTAGCCTTGAGATTGTACATGATTGGCTACAATCTTGTGTCTGACATCCTCAGACAATTCTCTGGTTTTCTTTCTTTTCTCCATGCTCATTGCGGTACACACAGTGACAAAACAGCAGAATGATTCCTTTTCTCTATTCAAACTGGTTGAATGAGTGATTTTGTTATTGCAGGCACCTGCAACTCACCACAGATGAGTTCAATTCCACAGTAAAGGAGATTCACCTGCTTGAAATTGAATTATTTCTAACAACTTCTAAAAGGTGCCAATAATTTTGTCCGGGCCCTTTTAGGATTTCTGCGTGAATAAGCTAACATTTCGTATTCTTTTCAGCTTTTTTGGTTTTGTTCCACTGCAAACCAAAGAAATACATATGTGGATACCAATATATTTTTTTATTTCAACAATTTTCTGGAAGAAATGGTGCATTACCGGTATTAGAAAAAGTGCAAGGGTGCCAATATTTTTGGCCACGACTGTATATATACATATATATATTACGTATGTATTAATTGATTATTATTATATGACTGTATTGTTACGTTAGGAAATATCTTAAGAAAGTTCAGAATGTGTAGATTAGCATGCTCCAAGTGTCGCGAAGAAGAAGAAGACATCTCGATGTATCCAAGTAGTGTCAAATTTGCGGGTAAGTGTTTAGGTGTCTCCACGCGGAGGAGTGGAGTTGTGTTATCTCGGTTGGGTCTTAGGGTTAAATCCTCTGTGTGTAAATGCTTCTTGAAATTTTTCCTCATGTTCTTATAAAACTCAGCCCACCAAACAACTATAAAAAATGGACTCATTCGCTCACCACGCCGCTTGGTCCAATAAATCCGGCACATTTGCCAATCGGCAAGTAAACCTTCAACATCATCTGAACATTCTCGAACAGTGACTAGACTCCGCCCACCGACGACTCTTTAGGAGGAGGCCACGCCCCGGCCTTCATGATTGGTAGAGGCACGATGGGATGATTGAGTGGAGCTCGGTGATTGGACATAGTGTGACATCAGCATGGAAGATTCGAGAGCTGAAGGAAAAAAAGATGCGTCTCGCCATCTTGGTCTCTCTCTCTCATCCTGGCTCTCGTCTCGAGTAGACGCTGTGTCTCGGGTGCGCTGGTGAGGAGACGTGTCGGGCCTTTATGACTTTTGCAACGTTGGAGGAGGAAGGTGTTTCCGAGCGGCGGTGTACTCTGGAAGCACTGTGGCCGCGCAGTGCGGTCTGGCCGGGACTTCGGAGTGGGGGGACATCTTGCCGCGCTTCGCGGCTCGGTGTGCCAGTGTGGAGATTGCATCATCTTGTGCGGTTCCCGCGTGGTGACTCGGGGACCCGTTCAACGACCACCAAGTGTCCCAGAAGTGCTCGTCGACACCAGGGCTGAGTGCCCTAACCAGGGAATATTTATTTTCTTTTATTCCCACCCCCCCTGTCTGTATATGAGTTGGAGTAGAGACGTCTCGCATTACAGTTATAGGTTTACCTCACCTTTCATTTTTATGGTACCGCATTTATTTTTTATTAAATCATTATTTGTCAAATATTACTTTTCTTGTATTGTGGATTTTGCTGTTCCGTCTTTATGTTTGTGGGTTCGGATAACCCCTGCGCGTGTTCCCGATCAGGTAAGACTTCGAACCTTCCCGTGTATCACAACCGCCAAGTTGGGTATACGCCTCGGAGTAAAGCTCATTTTGGTCATCGTCCTCTTGGGGTCTTAACCCCTGGGGCACGACAATATATATATACAGTCACATGAAAAATTAAGTACACCCCATGTAAAGTTTTGACTTTTTCAACATATTTCAACATACAGCTATTTGATCTTCATTTCAACAATATTGATAGATAAAGGTGATATAATATAACAAATATCATGAAACATTTACATTTTGTAGTCCATTGTATAATTTAAATAAACATAAATGCAAATTTCGCATGTGGAAAAAGTAAGTACACCCTTGGCTCTAATAGGTGGTATTGCCCCCTTTGGCAGAAACAACCTCAAGTAGGCGTTTCTTATAACTGTCTACCAGTCTCTGACATTGACTGGGAGAAATTTTTGCCCACTCCTCCATGCAGAATTCTTTCAGCTGTGCGATGTTTGAGGGGTTTCTTGCATGCACAGCTCGTTTCAAATCCCCCCACAACATCTCGATGGGATTTAGATCCGGGCTTTGACTTGGCCATTCCAGAACCCTCCATTTCTTTCTTTTCAGCCATTCCTTGGTGGATTTACTGGTATGTTTAGGGTCATTGTCATGTTGCAAGGTCCACCTTCGGTTGAGCTTCAACTTTCCAACAGATGGCCTCACATTATCCTCAAGCACCCTCTGGTGCAATGAAGAATTAATAGTGGATTCTATGATGGTGAGCTGCCCAGGCCCTGATGCAGCAAAGCTGCCCCAAACCATAATATTTCCACCACCATGCTTTACAGTTGGTGTCAGGTTCTTGTGGTCAAATGCTGTCTTTGGTTTTCGCCAAACATGTCTTCTGGTACTGTGGCCAAATAGCTCTACCTTTGACTCATCTGTCCAGAGCACATTGTTCCAGAAGTGCTGGTCTTTGCCTAGGTGTTCATTGGCAAACTTTAGTCTTGCGCTGATGTTCTTTCTGGACAGCAAAGGTTTCCTCCTGGCACACCTCCCATGTCGATCAAATTTGTGCAGCCTCTTTCTAATGGTAGACTCGTGCACTTTGACATCAAGAGTGGCAATAGCTACCTGTAGGTCCTGTGATGATATTCTGGGGTTCTTAGAGACTTCTTTCAGCATCTTGCGGTCTGCTCTCAGGCTGAACTTGCTGGGGCAGCCTGGCCTGAACAAGTTGGCAGTTGTTTGGAATCTTCTCCACTTGTCGATGATCTTCTGGACAGTTGAATGATGATTTCAAATTGTTTGGAGATCTTTTTAAATCCCTTCCCAGACTCGTAGGCATCTATAACCTTCTTTCTGAAGGCCTCAGAGAGGTTTTGATCTAGGCATGGTGATGCCGCACACTTCAACAACAAAGAGCAAACCAAACGAAATGTCTGAGGTTAAAATAAGACAGGTTCCTCCAAGATCCTCTCTAACGATGGTCTAATCATTTGCACCTGAGCTGGTGCACCTGATTCTAATTTTAGGTATTTGAAGTAGTGATAAATGCTGGGGTGTACTTACTTTTAGCACATGCGAAATTTGCATTTTGTTTATATAAATTATACAATGGACTACAAAATGTAAATGTTTCATGATATTTGTTATATTATATCACCTTTATCTATCAATATTGTTGACATGAATATCAAATAGCTGTATGTTGAAATATGTTGAAAAAGTCAAAACTTTACATGGGGTGTACTTACTTTTTCAGGTGACTGTATATATATATATATATATATACATATATGGCAATATATCAAAGGAAGGTAGAAAATAGTAAGAGGCTGAGGGTGTTGGAAATATTAATATGGGTTTAATTAGTACTATGGGGTAATAATCCTGACCCAGCTATATACTCATCCTGGTGTTTCACAGGGAGGACGATTCATCAATGTGTGTGCCGTCCCTCGGATGGACGTTAACCTGGGTGTCCCGTCTGCCAGCATTAGTTGGTGGACGTTAAATATTCCACGGTGTCCTTCGATAAGATTTGGCAAGCTATCTCCGGCACCCTGAACAAATGACAATTTCCTGTGCCAAACCTACAGGTTTATAAATATATAAATAAATACAAAATGACCACAATGTGCTTCTATAATAATCCTGACCACAATATAAAAATAAACACTGAACAAAATATATAAAGCCTGACCACAATGTGCTACTGAACCTAACCTACAGGGGGCACTGCATCAGCGGCACAGCCCCACTCAGCAAAAGGTGTTAACTCTCTTTCATCCCTCTTAAAATTCCTGTCTTTCATCCCTCTTAAAATCCCCCTCTTTCATCCCACTTGTCGTCTTTTCATCATTCTTAGTCCCACAGCCTTGAGCTGCATACGAAAGAATAAAAAGACGGATACTCAATTGTCGTGAATGCATCGTACAAATCTCGCGTCCTTTCTCAAGCCATTGTGGTCTTGAATAAACACTTTTCACCTTGATCCTCATGAACATTCATGGCAGAATCATTAAAAGATCGGTGTAGGCCACTGGCAGAATAAACACCGCACATCGCTTTGTGCAACGCTGTCGCACAGATGCACCTTGCTCTGAATTTTAATGATTCATCTCACCTACAGCAAGCTCTGAATGCCTGTCAGCCACATTCCAGTGAGGGCCTGAAACCTGCAATAAATGCATGGATAAAAAAACGTCTATATTTCAGGAATGAATGTCGTCTCTTCATCCATCTTAATATCCCTCTTCCATCTGTTTTCATTCTTCTTGAAACTTATCTTTCAACGGTTTGAATCTCTCTTCCATCTCTTTTAAAACTTCTTTTTCATCCCTCCTTTTTGTATACTGAGTCAAGGCTTGTATAAGAGCTAACACATAAAACATATAATAAAGGGAGCGGGAGACGAGAGGGAGAGAGAGGGAAGCACACATGCACAACAACAGTAGAGAACAGGGACATCAGGAGATCCGTGGAAAGGAAAGGGCTGGGGAGGGGAACATGGGATAAACAAGATGGACTTTCAGGAAATATATCGGAATTCGAAAGAGGTGGATTGGGGGTGTATTAACGGGGGTAGAAAAGATCACGGTTTTGGATGGGGGAAGATAAGAGATGGTGGTGAACAGCTGTTTTAAAGACCTGGAGGTAGGAGTGGGATTGAAGAAAGTGAGGGAGTTTGTTCCAGAGGCAGAAAAAAAGAGAGTGAAGGTGAGCGGAGAGTCTTCATTTTGGATGTTTCACCAGAAGAGGGTTTCTGGCAGATCTTGTGTGTGTTGCAGGAATATTTGGGGCACAGAGCACAGACAGAGCTGGGGGAGCAAGGCCGGAGAGGAGTCGGTAGAAGACAGAAAGACCACCAACCTGCCTGTGGTGAGAGAGAGTGAAAGGCCCTCGGAGCTTCATCGCGGGAGATTCCAATGATTCTGAACGCTTTGGTTTGTACAGCGTGAAGCCGAGCTTGGTGTGAGGCAGGTGTACCAGCCCAGAAGGGAGAGCAGTACTCCATCAATCTGCAGATGAAAGCCTTGTATGTGGTGAGGAGCTCAGTTGTACGAACGTAGGACTTTGCACTTTTTAAACGTTTTTTTTTGAACTTTGGACTTTTTGAACGAAGGACTTTGCACAACGGAGGACACGCTGTCGGCGACTGGCTTTGGAGGCCAGCTTGTTAATGTGGCTTGTGGCTCCAAGGAAAGATCGTGGCAGATAGTGAGACCTAACAACTCTTAAAACTCTCTTCATCCATCTTAATCCTCCTCTTTCATCCCTTGTAAAACGTCTTTTTTATCCCTCTTAAAACGTCTTTTTCATCCCTTTCTTTTTCTAAGGCCTTGTAAAGTCTCATGCAGGGTTTCTTCACTGCCCTTTGATTCCAATATGTTCTTGCCATGCTTTGGTTTGCTTTACTCCTTCTTGTTTCTGGGAACGTTTGGTGGTAACTTGGAGAACGTAAAAAAAACAAAAAAAAACTTGTGTAATACATATCTGGTTCAAGTTTATAATTGCAGCGATCTAAAGGCTTCTGCAGACATCATAGGGACAAAGATTGCAATATACCCTTGTGTAGTGTTGCATAAACGGACAATAGAGAATTGTGGACAGGTATTGGAGGGAGGGCAGGTAGTTTTGTGGGGGAATCGGGTTCAAATCGCAAGAATATATAAATAAATGATCATAGTGTTTGGGATTTGAACCTAATGTCCCAGCTTCATGAACTAGGAATTCAGGTGTGAGTTATAACAGGCCAACCAACTAAACTGGACAACCCAACAAATACTTATTCAAAATACTGATTATAATGATTTTTCAAAAAATATTAATTAAATATCGGTCACCCATATATTTCATCACAATGTTCCTTGGTAGGTCAGCTGTGTGGAGTGACGTCATCCATTGCATTTCTGACACTGAGTACTGACACCCACAAACTATCCTGGAGGGTAAAGGTTTATCTTTATTGAGTATCTTACTCCTCTACCTTTATACTCTCTGTCGAGCTCTTTCATGAGCTTTGACTTGTGTGTAACATTCATGTTGGAGAGTAACGATATTTTAGTGTAAATCGACTAAATAAATACGTACTTGTGGTGTTTGGCAAGCACGTGATGCTGATGGAGGTGAAGCGATTGTGAACTCAAGTAGCAGAGCCCTGGAAAAGAAAGAGGCAGAAGACAAAATAAATAAATAAAAAGACCAGCAAAGATCAATGTGCTTTATAGACCCTGCGTGTAACGACCGGGTAAACCAGTCCCAAGAAAGGTTGGAAGCAGTAACTGCTAGTTCAAACGAGCTCGTTAATCGACAGGACTACTCTCTGTCCTTTCTCACTGGACCTCTTTCTCCCTCGTGGAGGTGTCTGTTTATCACAAGCTCAGGTGGCACTTTTCTTTGGGATATATTAACTGGCTAGGATTACTGGTCATCCCAGTGGAGCCCTGGACGACTGTCAATTCTCGTTAAGGGAAGTGCAGAACGACCTATTGAGCTGTGTTGCGGACCTCTGAGTCGTCGTGCTGGTCCCACGGTAGACTTTTCTGTATGTACTTAAGATGAGACACGGTGTGTTTTGTGGTGCTGCAGTTTGTCCTTTTAGTGTTTGAAAGCCCAGTGGAACTGGAAGGAGTGTTGGCATTGTTTTCACAACTGATGGCGATGAGTAAAAGTTGGATTGCTCTACTGGTGATGTATCAAAGTCCTCAACCGAGTGATTAAGTACAGTTTATGTAGACATTATGAGGTTTGATTCAAAATACGAGGTTGGTTCAAGGATTTTTTCACTTAATTGACTTGATTTACGTCATTTAATTAAGCCCTTGATTATTTGCCCCTACTGAGAATCTGCTTGACAGGTTGGCTCAACGTTAGTAAATAAGCCTACAAAGGCATCAGGCCTGTGCTTGATGCCCTGAGCACTGGCTTGAGGCCAAGTTGTCTATTGGCAAGTTGTTTGATCCTGGCACGTACTTCATTTGCTGTCAGCAGCTTTCTATTCGCACCTCCAAACCTAACAGACTTGCAAAGCAAAAATGCATTAGCTGGTAATGCCAAGTTCAAGCTGCTTCCTTATTAGGCCAAATATGATGTAAAAATTAGGTGGTCCTATTATAAACTAGAATAGCACTCCGTAGAGCACATACCTCTGCCAGGCTAAACAGTTTATGTTTTGTATCCACTGATAGGTCAGATCTGGATTCGGACCTGAACCAAAATCTAATCGGCTCGTTCTTGTCACCTAACAAACTCATCCACCTAGTTTTGTCATAATCCATCCACACCTTTTTGAAATATCATGCTATATATCATTTTTTGCCCTATCACTCAATGGTGAAGAATCACTTAAAAATTGTCTGATGCAGATTCGCATACAAATGTTCACCAAAACTGAAACAATTCTTCCTCGTCACACACCCAACCTCTCCACCAAGTTTCGTCGTCTACAACTTTTTGAGATATTGTGCAATATATCGTTTTTGCCCGATCTCTCAATATTGAGGAATCAACTTTAAAAAAATATTCGATTCAGATGCATATCCAGATCTTCACCAAAATCTAATCATTTTGTCCTTGTCACACAGCCAACCTCTCCACCAAATTCCGTCTGAATCCGTCCATAACCTTTTGAGATATCCTGTGCACAGACAGACAGACAGATGAAAAAATCACTCATAGAGCGACACTTGACAAAACAGAACAAAGTAGAATGGCACTCGGTAGAGCATCCTTTTGACCTCAAAAATAATTAGTGGTTGAATTCAGTGACCTGATATGCAAATCGTCTTCAAAGTTTAAGTTAATCGGATGAAAATTGACAATTTTTGAAATTTGGCCTATGTTGACCTTTTGGCCTATGTTGACCTTTTTCTCTGCTATGCTGATCTTAAAAATAGTTGGTGGTTGAATTCAGTTAGCTGAAATGAAAATCCTATTCAAATTTCAAGTCAATTGGATGAAAATTGAGGATTTTAGAAATATGAAAAAGTGGTTGACCCTCGGCCTATGTTGACCTTTTGACCTCAAAAATATATAGGAATTTATCGGACCACGAACTCTACCATTTGGTGATGTTTCGTGAAGATCGGTTAAAAACAACCAGTAGGCAAGTATAAGTGAGCGGACAGACAAACACACAAACACACACACGCACACTCAAACCGAAGTGATCAACATACTTGCATAAACAAACAAATGAAAAATCACTCATCGAGCGACACTTGGCAAAACAGTACAAAGTAGAATGCCACTCAGTGGAGAATACTTTTGACCTCAAAAATAATTTGTGGTTGAATTCAGTGACCTGACATGCAAATCATCTTCAAAGTTTAAGTTAATCTGAGAAAATTGACAATTTTAGAAATTCGGCCTATGTTGACCTTTTGGCCTATGTTGACCTCAAAAATAGTTGGTGGTTGGTTTCAGTCAGCTGATATGCAAATCCTCTTCAAATTTCAAGTGAATCGGAAGAAAATTTAGGATTTTAGAAATTAAAAAAAAGTGGTTGACCTTTGGCCGACATTGACCTTTTGGCCTACGCTGATCTCAAAAATAGTTGGTGGTTGAATTCAGTAAGCCGATATGTAAATCCTATTCAAATTTCAAGTCAATCGGATGAAAATTGAGGATTTTAGAAATTTGATATTGTTGTTGACCTTTGGCCTATGTTGACCTTTTGGCCAATGGTGATCTCAAAAATAGTTGGTGGTTGAATTTAGTTAGCCGATATGTAAATTCGATTCAAATTTCAAGTCAATCGGATGAAAATTGAGGATTTTAGAAATTCGAAAAAAGTGGTTGACCTTTGGCCTATCTTGACCTTTTGGCCTACGCTGATCTCAAAAATAGTTGGTGGTTGAATTCAGTTTGCCGACATGTAAATTCGATTCAAATTTCAAGTCAATCGGATGAAAATTGAGGATTTTAGATATTTGAAATGGTTGTTGACCTTTGGCCTATGTTGACCTTTTGGCCGATGCTGATCTCAAAAATAGTTGGTGGTTGAATTCAATTCGCCGACATGTATATCCAATTCAAATTTCAAGTCAATCGGATGAAAATTGAGGATTTTAGAAATTTGAAAAAAAGTGGTTGACCTTTGGCCTATGTTGACCTTTTGGCCTATGTTGACCTTTTGGCCTATGTTGATCTCAAAAATAGTTGGTGGTTGAATTCAGTTCGCCGATATGTAAATCCTATTCAAATTTCAAGTCAATCGGATGAAAATTGAGGATTTTAGAAATTTGATATGGTTGTTGACCTTTGGCCTATGTTGACCTTTTGGCCTATGCTGATCTCAAAAATAGTTGGTGGTTGAATTCAGTTTACCGATATGTATATCCTATTCAAATTTCAAGTCAATGGGATGAAAATTGAGGATTTTAGAAATTTGAAAAAAGTGGTTGACCTTTGGCCTATGTTGACATTTTGACCCCAAAAATATATAGGATTTTGTCGGACCACGAACTCTACCATTTGGTAAAGTTTCGTGAAGATCGGTTTAAAATTGTGACCGATAGGCAAGTATAAGTGAGCGGACACACACACAAACAAACACACAAACAAACACACACACAAACAAACACACACACAAACAAACACACACAAACCGGAGTGATCAACATACTTGCAATTTTTTTTTTTTTTTTTGCCAAGTAATTAATCGAATCACCACTTCAATGTCTAGATTTATCGGATGTAAGGATACGCATTCAGATGGGCCGCAGTCAGGGCGTATTCGGAAACACAATGGAGCTGGGTGTGTACAACCTGTTTTCTGGAAGCACAAAAGTGAACGAAATCCATGGTGGGTGTTGAATGGATCTTAACGATGAAATTTTGTTTTTTCAAAATGAAAAGAATAAATAAAATGTGAGATTTTTTTTTTTTTTGTATACTGAATCGAGGCTCGTGAAAGAGCTGACATTTACTTAACAAACAAATTAACCAGACAAACAAAATATATAAAAAGAGGGAGCGGAAGACAAGAGAAGGGGAAGCACACAAACAATTGAGAGCACACAACATTTAAGAGCAGGGAGATGTGTGGGAGGGAGAGGGCTTGGGGGGAGGAGGCGTGGGAAGAGGGGGGGGGGGGGGGCTGTTAAGCTGAGCATGGCAATGGTTTCATGATAGGTCTCTGTAAAATTGAGAAGTATATCTTGGAAGATTCCTGCACAGGCCCAGTTCTTATCTTGATGTGAGAGAGATGGCTGGCATAAGTGAGTGCCAGCTTTCAGCTTTGCCTTCATCTCCTTTTAGCTCCTGCGCAGCGACACAAAAGGAAAGAGACAAGATCGTGGTTTGACACTAGCAAGTGGATACACGCGTGCAACTAACACGTGCAGTGCCAGCTCGCTATCTATAATTCATGTCGCTGAAAGAAAAGAGAACTGTGTGAGACCTCGTGGCCAAACAGGCCATCTTAGCATCCCATCGAGATGAGTTCAGTGGTGGAGCGCACAACCACGCTGGACTAACACAGGCATTTGGGGATTCTGATATAGGCCCAGGCGTGTCATTTTCGCACACATGTTCTCCATTTATCCTCATGCCATATAAGGGTGTGGTTCTATTACAGTATGGCGTGTTTATCAATGACGTGTGTGAGTAAACAGTTTGACACTGTAATATGGATCATGGAGTGCGCACACGAAGGAATGTTAAGTAAGGTTGTGGCTGCCTCTACCTTTGCCGGATGGTTTGGATATCATGGAAATCGAAGCTGCTTCATGGAGGGAAGAATTTTTTTTTTTTATAGATTGTATTTAATGGTTTAATGGTTAGCCTGGTGTTGGCTTAGCGGTTAGGGTGCAGGTTTGGGATCCGAGGATCCTGGGTTCGAATCCTGGTCGATTGCTGAATTAACACCAGGGGGGTTGCCACATCCTGTCAACTCAGCCTGGCAAATTGAGCTCCAGTTCACTGGTAATTCCCTGTGTGTCGCAAGAGGTGACCAACAGGGTTGGCACAAGGAAGGGCATCCGGCCATAAAACATTGCCTTAAAAAAGGGGACCAGGGTGCCCGAAAAAGGCCAACCCCTGCTCTGTGGGGGAAAATGGCCTCGAAAAGTGGTTCTTCTATTGTATTTAATTTGTTGCAGGAGTCTGAGAGAGAATAATTGGGATTGAGAAGAAAAAGAGGTTGTGGGGAAGGGATTTGGGGGGGTGGGGTGGGGTGGGGCGGGAGAAGTTTGACACAGAATTTGAAAAAAAAAATTGCATTGGACGATTTTGAATGTTGCGAAGAAGAGGAGATAGTTCATGATGGGTATGCGGGAGAATGGGGTGGGATGGAAAGATTGAAAAAACAAAAGGTGGCACGGTACCTCTGTTCTGCCAGTTGATGAAAGACAGATGACAATCCGAGGAACTTGTTTGTGGGGCTTCGTTGGGGCCTACTACTATGGGGACAGCTCTGAAGAGGAGGTCTTCCTTCACCCTCCATCCGAGACACGTTTAAATAGGCCTGGGCACACAGTAATGGAAAGGGCGCGTGAGCGATCTGCAAGAACATGAGACCTGACATGTGGCGGTAATAGACCTTTGGGTTGGCAAGTGCGATCGGCATCTGTTAAAGCAAACGTGAAATGCACCCAAAACATTAGGCCTAACAAAAAACCGATATTTGTATCAAATTACAAATGATGGTATCAGGTGAGTAGAGAATGATGAACATCTAATTTTGGTCCTGATGACAGACATCAGGTCCTTCGCGGAAGGCATGCTCACATTAGACTAGATGGATTGATGGAAAACGGCCATGTATAAGCTTCTAGGTGCATTTTGGGGTAAAAGTTGTAAAGTTAAAGTAAAAGAGCTGCATGTATATACATGATATGTAAATGCTTGTTCAAATAAATTGTCCAAAAATGGCAATTTGGTGGCCATTTTGTTTATGCTAATTAGAAGGTCCAAAACTCAAAATTCGGCTTGGGAACCGGGTTAATCGAATTCACCATACCCTACTTATGTTAGAAAGTGAGGTTCCCAACTTTTACCCCAAAACGCACCTAACATTCACATTTCTCAGAAATCCGTCTCGTCTACATGGTCTGCACGTGACATCTGACGACCCTGCGAGAAGCAACGAGTCTTTTGTGTTGCAGAGTGGTGCTAATAGGCCTTTTAATAGGCCTTTTCACGTGCTGCTACATGGGTAACGAAGTGCCATGTTTTTCCATCAAAAAACCATGGATTCTACTCCACCACTGCAGCACCACCATATGGCTGAACACACCGCTACCTGCATTCGCTTACACTACTGACGTATCGTTGCATAAATCATTACCACAACCATCACCAGCACATCACTCTCACTTTATTCCAACCACCACACTACTGTATATACACTGCCCTAACACAGCACTGCACTTAACATGAGTGCATTATGACAGTACAAAGTACAGCACAACTGCACTACATACTGCACAACTACATCCTCCCTATTCAGTACAAGACCATGCAAACAACCGTGCAATGACCAATAGAACATGTCATAATCACATCATATGAGATTGTGAGTCTAGACACCAATAAATTATGACATCCTGGACTCCACAGCATTGTCAAAGGTATTTGGACAGTATGGTAATAATTATGCAGAGTTATTAATTCAAAGGGTTTATTTGATTTTAAACTTCTAATACCCGTTCCCACTGGGAATGCATCACATATGCAAAATTTGTTGGACATTGGCCCAGTCTTGATTTTTTTTTTTCTTCGGATTTTCAGACTTACACATACGGGTTGTTGATCCTGAAAACATATCTCACCCCGAGAAACAAAATCAAAGCCATTAACTAACTGGCAGCACCAGTGTCCCAGTACAGCTACGGGACAGTAACCTGACCACAAGCTGCAATAAACAAGCTAGATATCAAAACGAGGACCTCCTCACTATCCACAAAATGTTAGCCAAAAACCAATGCATCCCGAGAATGTACCTGCCGAGACGAGAAAGACGTAGACTGGCGGCCTGATGGAACTCAACCGAGTGCACACAATGACAACTGTAGGATTGGCTGAATACGTGAAAAGTTCAACAGACTACAGATTGCAATTTGTATGCAAATACAAAGATAGCAAACCAGAGTAGGAATCCCTAAACCACCAATTAAAACATTTCCAAAAACAGGTGCGAATAGAAGATGTCACACATGAAACTGAAACAGCAATGAATCAGCCCAAACTCGAGAGTTCATCGGACACGATAATCCACAGTTACTTCAATTTTAATAAAATAATTTTTTCCAAATTTTAAACCAAATTTTAGTGCTTGAAGTAGTCCAGAAGCATTCCCGAACGTCATCCTGATATACCACCAGATTGAACCTATATTTTTACCCTCGCCAGAGGAGAGGGTATTGCATTTGAGTCCGTCTGTCTGTCTGTTTGTTTGTCTGTTTGTTTGTCCGCACAGAATAAATATGATTTTCTTTGCAACCGTTGGTCCGATTGACAGGAAATTTTCACCATTGGTGCAACTCCACGTGTATAATTTTTTTATGATAAGTATGACGTCATAGGTCACGTGGTACAGCCGCCATCTTGGAAAAACCGAAAACATTTGCACCTCTATATCTCTGAAAGCGCTGCATAGAAAAAATTGAGACATGGGTCATTGTAAAGAACTCTCCATGTGGAATAAAATATGTTAATGATGATGTCATAGGTGCCTCCATTATGACGTCATAATTCGACAAGTACAAAACTTCATCCGATCAAGATGAAATTTCTTGAGCATAATCTAGGAATAAATTAGTGGAGAAAAAAAACCGAATGATGACGTCATCAATGACGTGGTTCGGCCGTCATATTTGTTTTAACCCAAAAGCTTTAAAAACCACGAAAAACACGTCCTGGCGAGGGTCTGCAATCTCTGATTGTTCTTTCTTGTTTTAATTGAAATAGGTCTAATGTAAGACGGGAGGTTCTTACAACTATGATGAAGGCAATTTGTGTTGAAGTGTTAAAATATATAATTCAATTTAAATAAAGGTTTAAATTAAAGGCATGTAAATAAAAAAAATTCCAGTTTTTATCGGCATTTCCCAGTGTCGATTACACCACCCTATCTTTCCTGTTACATTAGTTATTTGTGCCTGCTAGGTGTGTCCTTTACAACGTCCTTTAACAACAGTAAGCTTCATGTTTGGAATGATTTTCAATTTTGTTTGATTGCCAGGCAGGCAGACAGAGTAAAAATATTATCTCACTCCTCTCTGCACATGTACGATCGGGATAAATTCTGAGTCGAGGGAAGGTAAAGCGAAAAACTTGTCTTCATATTAATGTTCCAATTAATGTTCAAAATATAACATTCGATTTACGTAAGCTGTTCCTCGATCATAAACTGAAAAGACAAGACAGACGGACTGAAGAACATGAACCAATATTGCTTAACCCGGCTTTTTGCTTTGTGTGCGTGGCCTAATGATTGCAAAAAAAGACAAAATAAAAATATAGAACGAAATATCTACAGGTATACACCGACAACTGGGGGAACAATAAAAGAGCAGGGAGGTATAAAAAGAGTTGGACAGATTGGGCATTGACAAAGAAGGCTCTTTGGAATTGCTAAGAAGAGGTCAGCTCAACTGGGATGGAGAACAAATCATAATAAATGCCCAAGACCAAGGACACCACACCAATGGCTTTAAGAAAATGGCGTGACTGAGTCAATCGGGCAGGTGTAAGTTTTGCAAGATAGAAATAGAAAGTACAATATCCCAGTTCCAGAAAATTCATGGAAACATGAACCAAAATCAATAATTGAGAAAAAGGAAGTAATGCTCACGGACGACCTGATGATCCCATCAAGCATGAACAAAGAAAACAAAGCATTGTGACTGGGTATCATATTAGGTATAAAAATCAAAAAACGGCATGACTAATTGAGGTTTCAGTTTCCAGAGATTTTGGCCTAAACAACACAGAAATCAAGAAAATGACCTAATACCAAGACCTCAAAAATAGGGGCAATACCTCTGGACACTCAACTGATAGAATGATGATACTGAGGAGGGTGATGAAGATTGTGGTCAAGTTTTGTCAAAATCGTGTGTGTAGTTTTGGAGAAGAGAGCAAGTACCTATTTTGGGGGCTCATCCCCTCAATAAATCCCCTTAGGCCCCAATTTTTACGGCGTAGCCCATCGGGCAAAGCCGCCTAAAACAGTGTTTGTCTGTCCCTATGTATGCACGTATGTATGTGTGTATGTCCCCTCAAACATACAGAAATCAGAGCTGAGGATCTGGTCTCATGACAGGGGTGATGTGATGTCATTACGGCGGTATGACGGCTGACTCCACAAACCGCCATTTTGATTCCTGATTGAAATCTGTAATTGTCAGATTGAAAATGCCCCACACCCGGAGATTCTAAGTTCATTAATCCACAAAATATCAGTTCTTGTTGTGTCCATTTCTCTCTTTATAACATCTAACGTTCCCTGATTAATTTACCTTCCATTCCATGTTCCAATTTTTTGAATGTTTGAGAAGCTCAGAATTCACTTTTCAGTTCTGTAAACCTCAGCAACTGGATTTCTTTGTGGGTTTGATCTAGTCCTATCACAACGGCCATTCCTACTCATGTCAGCCAAGCAATCTTATAATTTCACATGAAAGCGGGAGTAATAACTACACATCTAAGGACTTGATTGACTAGACCAGGTGGAAAACATACACCGTGGTCATTTTAAGTTGATTTCAAGCTGGTTGACCCATCTGCTAATATTCACAAGGTATGTTCAAATGGAGGCAAATGTGTCCTCTGCCAAAAGTTCAACCAGAAGAGGAGACTGCCACTGTCGGGTTGCCATGCTCATTGGACTTTGTGATGGATTTGACCTCCGTGGCATAAAACAACAATATGTTCATAAGAACAGACAATGCCAGATCCCTCAATAATTCCCCAATCTCCATACCGCATGACTATTTCTTGAGCGAATATTCACCAGCCGAGACCCTACTGAAAGTTCAGTTTGTTTCTATTGTAAGAATTTTCCTTCCCTTGATATTATCTAAACCGAAGATTTCCAGTACAAGTTATTTTGATAATTGAGTTAGATTGCCCAACTACTGCGAAAAACACTGTTCGTTCCCATCCCATCATGCCATCCCTCAATAGACCAGGAGCCCAGAAGGTTTATTCAAGTGAAAAGCGCCGAAGCAACTGACCACGTGGGTTGAAAGGGTTCTACCCCCACATCACAAAAATGCATTGCTGCCGGGTCAGGGCCGGTGCCTTCCGCCCAAATCGCCCAAAATAGGGACGCCATTACCGAAAATCCTATTTTCATCAATATCTGGAAAACTATACATGGCAGTATCCCAAATCTGGTGTCTACACCCATGTTTTCATGGTCAATCATTATAAAAATGCATTTCTCCTTAGCCAGGGTTGTGTCTTTCCCACCCAAAAGCACCCAAAGTGCCCAAAGTAAGGAAACCATTGCTGAAAATCCAATTTCCCTCAATATCTGGACAACTATACATGGGAGTATCACAAATCTGCTGTCTACACCCATGTTTTCATGGTCAAACATTACAAAAATGCAGTTTTCGCCTTAGTAAGGGTCATATTTTTCCTGCCCAAAAGCGCCCAAAGTAAGGAAACAATTGCTGAAATCCTACTTTCCTCAATATCTGGAAAACTATACATGAGAATATCACAAATGATGTGTCTACACCCATGTTTTAATGGTCAATTATTACATTGCCAACAATTGCAGTGCTTTAAAAATGACTAAATTCACCATGTATTATCTAAACAATGGTGTATTATATTGTACCGTACATGGTGTTATGTAACACGTCTCGATTTTATTGCAAAATTTGCTATACTAGTTGCACCAATGTTTTTGATTTCCTTAAACCCCAAGGAACACAGCTGGGTTGGTGTCATTTTTTTTCTATTATTCCAATGGTGGCCATTTTGAATTTCACAATGTCTGCCATTTTTACATAAAAATAACTATATCTCAGATTCTAGTACAGCATCTAGTACAGTTATTTTGGTGCCAATGGGTAGGTTTATGGGATCAAATAATTCAAATTTACCATTATTTCCAATGTTTCTGAGTATCCACCTGCCAAAATTCAATATGGTGGCCAAAATGGCTTCCAAAATGGACGCCACAGCAGAAAAAAAAATTCTGCCAGCTTAATGACTGTGGAAAAAAAACGTGACCATGATCACAGAAGATGGTGATAATACCAAATTATTAAATTAAATTGGACACATCTGGGTATCCGTAGTAAAAAAACAACAACTTTAGAGGGCAGCACAGTGACTACAGGCTTTGTTTACTACAACCATCAGCTCATCTAATTGGGTGGAAGTTCTGCATGCCATTGTTTGTATCAAAAGGTGACTAGTGTCATTGAACAGTACTATTTTCCTTCTGAAGGACAATGACTCTGCAAGCTGTGAGTTAAGGACACAAGTTGGATGGAAATAACATAATACACCATTGTTGGGGTAATGCATGGTGAACTAGATATTTTAAACACTGTAAATGTTGTCAATGTAATGACTGACCATGAAAACATGGGTGTAGATACGTCATTTGTGACTTTAAACACTTTTCTTGCACAACGTTTCTAAAAATGTTTAAAACCTAAACACAAATGTCAAATTCATAAACACCGTCTGTTTAATAAACACAAGCCATCAACTTCCTAAACATGTTTAGCATAAATTTAAACATGTTTAGAAACGTGGTGCAAGATAGTGTTTAGAAAAGTGTTTAAAGTCCAAACACTGTTTTTGCATATGGTATTATCATGTATAGTTTTCCAGATACTTAGGAAAGTATGATCTTTTAACAATGGTATCCTTACTTTGGGCGCTTTTGGGCTTGACCAAGGACAAATGCATTTTTGTAATGTTTGACCATGAAAACATGGGTGTAGACAGCAGATTTGTGATACTGCCATGTATAGTTGTCCAGATATTGAGGGAAATAGGATTTTCAGCAATGGTTTCCTTACTTTGGGCACTTTGGGTGCTTTTGGGTGGGAAAGACACAACCCTGGCTAAGGAGAAATGCATTTTTATAATGATCGACCATGAAAACATGGGTGTAGACACCAGATTTGTGATACTGCCATGTATAGTTGTCCAGATATTGATGAAAATAGGATTTTCGGTAATGGCGTCCTTACTTTGGGCGATTTGGGCGGGAAGGCACCGGCCCTGACCCGGCAGCAATGCATTTTTGTAATGATCGACCATGAAAACATGGGTGTAGACACCAGATTTGTGATACTGCCATGTATAGTTGTCCAGATATTGATGAAAATAGGATTTCGGTAATGGCGTCCTTATTTTGGGCGATTTGGGCGGGAAGGCACCGGCCCTGACCCGGCAGCAATGCATTTTTGTAATGATTGACCATGAAAACATGGGTGTAGACACCAGATTTGTGATACTGCCATGTATAGTTGTCCAGATATTGATGAAAATAGGATTTCGGTAATGGCGTCCTTATTTTGGGCGATTTGGGCGGGAAGGCACCGGCCCTGACCCGGCAGCAATGCATTTTTGTAATGATTGACCATGAAAACATGGGTGTAGACACCAGATTTGTGATACTGCCATGTATAGTTGTCCAGATATTGATGAAAATAGGATTTTCGGTAATGGCGTCCTTACTTTGGGCGATTTGGGCGGGAAGGCACCGGCCCTGACCCGGCAGCAATGCATTTTTGTAATGATTGACCATGAAAACATGGGTGTAGACACCAGATTTGTGATACTCCCATGTATAGTTGTCCAGATATTGATGAAAATAGGATTTTCGGTAATGGCGTCCCTATTTTGGGCGATTTGGGCGGGAAGGCACCGGCCCTGACCCGGCAGCAATGCATTTTTGTAATGATTGACCATGAAAACATGGGTGTAGACACCAGATTTGTGATACTGCCATGTATAGTTGTCCAGATATTGATGAAAATAGGATTTTCGGTAATGGCGTCCTTACTTTGGGCGATTTGGGCGGGAAGGCACCGGCCCTGACCCGGCAGCAATGCATTTTTGTAATGATTGACCATGAAAACATGGGTGTAGACACCAGATTTGTGATACTCCCATGTATAGTTGTCCAGATATTGATGAAAATAGGATTTTCGGTAATGGCGTCCTTACTTTGGGCGATTTGGGCGGGAAGGCACCGGCCCTGACCCGGCAGCAATGCATTTTTGTGATGTGGGGGTAGAACCCTTTCAACCCACGTGGTCAGTTGCTTCGGCGCTTTTCACTTGAATACACCTTCTGGGCTCCTGGTCTACAAAGCACGGTTTGGAATATTGTGACGAATATTATAGCAGGTGGTTCCATAACCTCTGAACTCAAATCTCTTCCAAAAGATTCACACATTGTATGCTTCGAATGCATTATTTTAAAAGTCCACAATGGCTGCATAGAAGAAGGTTCGGGGGGGGGGGGATTAGAGAGGGGTCTGAATGGTCGTGGTCTACGATGATGTAGTTCGTGCTCATGCTGGAACGAGGAAATCTCTCATGGACGATGAGCCCACAAACAACCAAAGTTGAAATTAAATCCGACTCCATAACCAAGAAGGCACTTTGTTTCAGTCAGGTATTAAACGAGGTAAAGCGAAGGAGAGGAAGGTGCAGGACGATTGAATGCGAATTGGTCATACAGGGTCGGGGATTAAAGGTTGCCAACTCAAGAAATGCATAATCTCTTGCTTTGCAGCAATGTGTTGCGTCACTTGGAGCTGAAGAAGTTCGCCATTAAAGAGAAACAGGGAGAGCTCTGCTCCGGCTTTGGGAATGACAGAGATATCAGGGAGTTTTGTGGGGAAGAGAACCATTTGGTACCAACCAACACTCTCGGGAGACGCAAGCAGCGATTCTTAAAGTTTTTCCCCTCCTCAATCGCAGGCAAGGCCTGATGTTTGCTTAACAGTTAAGGTGGCTGGCTTGAGGTCTCAGGGTCCAGAGTTCAAGCCCCCGTCATTAGTTGAATTAACACCAAGTGAGTCGATTCAGCCTGCCATCCTTCAAAGGTCAGAAAAATGAGCGCCAGCTTGCTGGGATGAACGAGCCGTTCAGGTATGCTGCGTCGGAGTGGCGACCCGTCCAGGGTTGTGCCCAATAGCCACGAAACTGCTTCACACCAATCTGAAGATGCAAAGGTCTTCTTCAATAGGAGGAAAAAACCGGAGCACTCATCCTACAGTTGCCTCGCTTAGGACCTCAAACCATAGATTCTTGATCTCGCAGCGACCTTCCCACAGACCCCACTCCATCCCAGGTGCTGGCACTCTCGACGATGCCTCTCGGGGGGCTCCTGATGCTGTGCTGGCTATACCATCGCATGAGATACAAATGTTGCCGCCATGACTAGAGCAGCCATCGATGATCATTGTTCGCCCTCACGACTCACCTCATAAAGTGAACATCGTCGTTGACCACAAGTTAATAAACCGGAGCAAACGTTTGGCTTACCTTCCTCGACGAGACTTCCATCCACTAATAAACATTAGGTATAGGGCCTAGCCCACAGCCATGTCAAGCTCACCGGACCACTTAACCCCCCTAAACATGACAACCCTCCGAAGCTCACTCGAACTCGACCTATTAAACTCAACTAAACATTCTCCTTTACCCCAAACTACAATAAACCTCTCGCTTCTCCTGTAAATGCTTTACCTCTCAACCTCACCCCAATCGCACCACTCTCTCGTTGCCCAAATCCATCGACCCTTTTCTCACCGTAAACCAACCATTCCTCTTCTTCCTCGACACTGACCGTCAATGTAAATACACCCCCCCTTACCCCCCAGAATGCAACATCTAAACGGAATTATGTTCTTTCGCCTCAGCCCGGCCTCCTCCATTTGATTTTCTTCTTCCGACCCCACCGGTGAACCGAGCCCGCACCCAGGACCCGCAGCCCGGCCCGTGGCGGTGCGAGACTGCGGGAAGATCCCACCGCACACACCACGCCTCTTTAGCGGGGGAGGCCGATGAGGGATCGCCGGAGGGATAGGGTGTGCGGATGAGTGCGAGGGGGAGAGATGCGCGCATGCAGGGGATGGTTGATGAACACGCCGAGGAATGTGCACCGATCGCGGCGCTGCTGTGGATCGGGGCAGGCAAGACCCGGAGTTGCGGTGAGTGTGTAAATATATACATATATACTCTGAAGGTTCCGCACCAAGATCTTGTCTACCGAGACCGCTTCGGCATCATAAGATGGCAGGTCAGGACGCGATCCCACCCCAGGGCAGGACGCGAGGTCTCCCATCACAGTCCGGTCCTTCATCGGCTGAGACTCGCGGATGCTTGAGCCGTTAAGTGATGTTAAGTGTTGGGAATTCAGAACGTTTTCCCGCCTAATTGCTCTGTTCAAGATTTCCCCACCCCATGCTCTCTGATGATATTCTGAGCATGCTAGGTGTCACATTTAATAGATTATGTTTGGAACGTGACATAAATTGGTATCTCAATCAGGTTGTAGCTGCACAACTTATTTTGTATAATGTATTCCAAACTATAAATGGCAGGGAGGCAAACAACAATTGTCGAAGAACAAATTTTTAATTCTCAACCAAAATTTTGATCTAAAAGTCAACTGCAGTTTGAGTGACCGTAAATTGTAAAGTCTATATGTTGCGTGTTTTAATAATACATACATTTGTGTAAACTGTTAGGGTTACCCTAACGTGGGAGCGTTCAAATGGTTATACGAATGAGATACCCACAACTCCAAGCCACGTCGAAAAATTACAGGAGACACACACACACACACACACACACACACACACACACACACACACACACAATCAAAGACATACACACACACACACACACACACTCATGGTCACACACAAACACACGCACACACACACAGACATATACACACACACACACACTCACAGACACACTCAAAGACATACACACACACTCATGGTCACACGCACACACACACACACTCATGGTCACACACAAACACACGCACACACACACAGACATACACACACTCACAGACACACTCAAAGACATACACACACACTCATGGTCTGGTCACACGCACACACACACACTCATGGTCACACACACACACACACACACACACACACACACACACACACTCACACAAACTCACGGGCACACACAGACACACGCAAACACATACACACACACACACACACACACACACACTCATGGTCACACACAAACACACGCACACACACACAGACATATACACACACACACACACTCACAGACACACTCAAAGACATACACACACACTCATGGTCACACGCACACACACACACACACTCATGGTCACACACAAACACACGCACACACACACAGACATACACACACTCACAGACACACTCAAAGACATACACACACACTCATGGTCTGGTCACACGCACACACACACACTCATGGTCACACACACACACACACACACACACACACACACACACACACACACACACACACACACACACTCACACAAACTCACGGGCACACACAGACACACGCAAACACACCTGTTTGTTTGTTCCTCATACGTTTCCAAAGCCCTGCTCTAATTTCCATGAAATTTGCTTTACTGCATTATTTCACACCCTGTAGGTCAACATCACAAAAAACAGTCAAGTATTTAACTACTTGATGTTAGAACAAAAAATAACACGCATCTGGGACTTTGAGTTATCTTCCAGCCAAAACGCATGCGCAGTGCCAGCTTCGCCCACTCCCGACTGAGGTGGTACCAGTGTACCACCATTGAATGATTTATCAGCAAGTTTCAAGTAAAACGCGCATAGTAAAGTCTAAACATCCCAATGCTGATCCCCAACGTGAATGCATATATTTGCATGTACACAAGTATATGTATATATACATATATGTATATGTACTAGCAGAGCAGAAGTACCCGTCGTTGCCGGGCGGGGGAGGGGAGGGGAATGGGGGGAGGAGAAACGGGGGGAGGGGGAAGGGGCGGGGAACGGGGAGGAGGGGAGGAGAGAGGGGAGGGGGAGGGGGAGGGGAAAGGGAGGGGAGGGAAGGGGAGGGGGTTGAAGGGAAGGGGAGGGGAGGGGAGGAGACGGGGGGAGGGGGTAGTGGGAGGGGAGGGAATAGGGTGGGAAGGGGAGGGGGGGAAGGGAAGGGGAAGGGGAGGGGGGAGGGGAAGTGGAGGGGAGAGACGGGAGGGGAAAGAGGGAAGGAGAGGGGAGGGAAGGTGAGGAGGGAAGGGGGAGGGGAGGGAAGGGGAGGGAGAGGGGGGGAGGAGGAAGGGGAGGGGGGGGAGGGCCAGTCAACAATGACGTTGCAGCACAGGCTGAGATTCAGTGTATAATGTTCCTCGCTGAAATGCGCTAAGTTAAATATGAATAAAAAATATGGATCTCGTCATCGGAGGTCATTTTTAGGTAGGCCATGTCCTTCCCAGGCCCAATGGCCATGTCTATGCCAAAAATCAAGTACGTGAGCGAGTCTGGCGCACTGAATTGAAAATATATAGAACGCTCATACTCCGTGAAAAGTGTAGCCGCCGTGTCGCCATCTTGGTTAGCACGACTCGACCAACTCGCTTCGCGGATCTCGTTTGTTTTGAACGTGTCCCAGATTTTAAAAGCCAGACAACTGTTAAAATGCCATTTTGTGCGGCAATAAACTGCTCCAATCGGTTACGGAAGGGTTGTGGAAAGACGTTTCACAGCTGTTTCAAAGACGTTTAATTCATATCGCACAAAATCGACAAAAATCGACACAAAAACACGATCGCACAAAAGGTGAAAAAACGCAATCGCTTTTCGCTCTGAATTACGTGCAAACGTGTGACGGAAATCACCATCGCCCAGCATCGAGTGCCAACCAAGATGGCGCCCGCTAGCTGCATCTCCACCTGTGTGGTGTGAATGGCAATGGTCATTCTATATATTTTCAGTTCAGTGGTCTGGCGGCGAGGATGGAACATCACGTGATCGCTCTGAGCGAATCAGCGAGCTGCTCTGGCACAGGCTGAGGTTCCGTGTATAACGTTCCTCGCTGAAATGCGCTGAAGTAAATATGAATAAAAAATATGAATCTCGTCAAATATTTATAGGTAGGCCATGCCCTTCCCAGGCTCAATGGCCATGTCTATGCCAAATATCAAGTACGTGAGCCTCTCCGTTTAGGAGTCTATAAGTAACACACAAACAAACTGTTATATATATATATATATATACATATATATATATATATATATATATATATATATATATATATATATAATATATAATATATATACATACATATATATATATATATATATATATATATATATATAATTATATATATATATATATATTTATTTATTTATACGTACATAAATATATATACACACACATATGCAGACTTGGCATTTAATATGGAATATTTTTTTTTTCTTGACTTGGGTTTACTTTCTTAACGCAGTATATCAATCTGGTGAGTTTCCTTCACACTTTGGTGATTTATTTGTTAAAAGAACCATGTCACTGATTGTCTGTCGCAGCAAGAAGTCAACAACAGGATTATATCACAGGTGGCGTGGCAAAATGTATGGACAGGGGCATTTGATGATTGGCTTCACAGGCGGGTATACAAGGGTTGTTGCGTTCTGTATCAGTGGAAAACAACTGCTGCACGTCTCCAAAAGTTATTGCCGCTTCCTCTGGAGATGGTCCGTCAACTCGACAATGCTGTTTGTCATTTAGTGGTGGCTTTACGAAATTATGGCATGAAACAGCGTGCTATTGCTCGGCAGTATGGCATCACTCAAGGTCAGGTGTCAAAGATCCTGAAACGAAATGCTCAGAGGGGTGTCCCTACTCCAATACCGAGGCCAGGACGTCCCCGCAGAACCACAAGGAGGGATGATCGCCAGCTGCACCGGTTTGTCCGCAATGGCCGTACCAAGTCAGCTAATCGGCTTACGGCTGAGTGGCAGCAACTGACAAATGTGCCTGTATCCAGAAGGCTAGTCAACCAACAACTGGTTCAAGCAGGCTATCTTGCCAGGCATCCCCTGAGAAAGCCACGCCTGACCAGACAACACTGCCAGCGCCGATTGCAGTGGGCCCGAGAGCACCGTTAATGGCAGCCAGGACACTGGAATCACGTGATCTTCAGTGACGAGTCTAGATTTCTGGTCTATCGTCAATATGGCTGCGTCCGAGTGTGCAGACAAGTGCATGAAGCCGACAACAAAGATTGTATAGTGCCAAGAGTCCAAGCTGGAGATGGTGGGGTGACCGTTTGGGCTGCTTTTCATGCAGGGGTCAAAACTGACCTGGTTGTTCTGAATGGAAACCTGAACCAGTTCAAGTACAGGGCCATTCTGGAAGAAACATTGCTTCCATTTGCTCGTGCAGCCTTTCGAGGAAACTGTCTTCCAAGATGACAATGCACGGCCTCATCGTGCTCGCATGATCCAACACTTTCTTGCTGACCGTGGTGTAGAGCATATGGAGTGGCCTGCCATGTCCCCGGATATGAATCCGATAGAGAATTTGTGGGCAGAATTATCGCGTCAAATCGACCCCTTGGACCAGCAGCCGACCTCTGTGCATGAATTGCAGCAGGCTATTGTCACTGTATGGCAAGCGATTCCTGTCCAAACCTTGGCAAATCTCGTGAACAGCATGCCTCAACGTGTACGTGCTCTCCTGAATGCTCGTGGGGGTTACACGAAGTACTGAACTGTAATTTTACTGTCCGTAATCCCATTCGTAATTTAACTTTTGTTTTTGTTAAAAAAATTGTTGGCTAATGTGTAAAATAAAGAGATACTTCTGGAAAACGTAGAGAAGTTTACCACAGTACTGTCCATGAATTGAGTTCGATATCAGTTTACATCACTTTCAAAGATCAATTTATTTGTTTTGAAACGTCAAATGTTGTTTTTATTTCTTTTAAAGGTCACATTAACAAAATCTAGAATAATTTCAACATAATTCCAATGAACTTTTGGTTCTAAGACATCTTGAAGAGTAAGTTCACCCCCACAAAAAAAATATTCCATATTAAATGCCAAGTCTGTATATACACACAATAACAGTAAAAATGTATATTTGTTTCTATATATTTTTTTCTTTGTTTGTTTATAGATGCTTCAAAAACTAAAAATAGTGTTGAGCCAAAATCAAAACAAATTGTGCATGTTGTTTAAGGGTACCACAAGGATGGTTTTTGTCTGGGTAGCATATCTGGGGGGAGGGGTCCATGGTGTGGGGAATACCCCTGTTCTCTCTATGTAAACGTGTATCGTATAGTGTAGCGCCACCCCATGGTAGGTGGTATTACAAATCATCCTTTTCTGATGGTCCATATACAGATTGAACAACCTAACAATCTGCATTACAGTGATGTTGAAATCTGAGAGAATAATTCAAAATTAGAAATTTTTCATTTCACTCATTTGAAACGGAGGTTGAAACCAAAGCAAACAACCTTGCAACGTAGAGAGAGTTGTTGTTTCGGATGCAGCTTATGGCTGCTGGTTGCATCTTTTCTGGAAGCGCAGTGCCCCTGTTACCAATATGTTGGTACTCATTTTGCCAACCTCAGAAGGATGACAGACTGAGTCAACCCACCTGGTGTTCTTTTAACAGCATAAACAGGGGCTTTAACTGAAGACCCTAACGTCTTAAGTGTTAAAATAACACCAGCCTGATGAAGCGTAAATGATTTTCTGCAAATCTTTTGTACATATGCATATATATATAAACTGAACATCAAAAGAAACTTATCACTTTCATTTTTTGAAATGTGCAGCTTTACAAACTCGTTTATGCAATTGTAATGGCTGATTATGTAACGGGAACTTCACTTCAATCACCTGGTTGATCAACAATGGCATGCTTGAGTGGTTCTGTATAGGGATCTTTCCCTTTAAATAATGACCCTCATAATGAAATCCTTCAGTTCTCGTGGTTAGACATTAATTTACTGCCGTCTATAGTTACTCTAGAGGCTTCTGACAGGGAAAACAACAAGAAAATTCAGATGCCACGCCTGACATCTGAACAACGTTTAAGGGCAATTGGGATGCTTGAGGCTGGTGTAAGCCAGCGAACAACAATTGCCCAACGTCTTGGTTGCTCACAGCCTGCAATTTCCAACCTGGCCAGGCATTACAGTGAAACTGGAACTGTGAATGATGGTCCACGAAGAGCAAGACCACAGGTAACCACCCCAAACCAAGACCGCTGGATTGTGCTGCAGCATCTTCGTGATCGTTTCCTCGCTGCGACGCAAACAGCCACAGTGACAAAAGGTCGCCACAACACCCCCATCAGTGTCTCTACTGTGCGGAGGTGCTTGAGAAGTCGGGGCCTGGTGGCAAGACGTCCTTGCAGTGGTCCAGTGTTGAACGCAGTGCATCGGCGGAACAGACTAAGATGGTGGCTGCAGCATCGACGCTGGACACAGCAACAGTGGAGTGCAGTCTTGTTCAGCGATGAGTCCAGATTTTGCCTCCATGCTGCTGATGGACGTCAACGGGTATGGTGCAGAGGTGGGGAAAGGTATGCATCATGCTGTATTCGCGAGATCAATCGTTGGGGAGGACCCAGTGTGATGTTATGGGCCAGCATTTCCACCCGTTTCAGGACACCTCTGGTCGTCATCGAAGGCAATCTCACTTGTCAGCGTTATGTCAATGAAGTTTTGAGACCTCATCTGCTGCCATTTCTCCAGGCTCATCCTGACATCGCAGTTTTCCAGCAGGACAACGCTCGACTTCATGCTGCTCACCTGACCACAAACTTCCTCCAGGAACAGGGGGTTGAAGTGATGCCTTGGATGCCTTATTCCCCTGACCTCAATCCCATTGAGCATGGAGGGATGAACTTGCTCGACGTCTTGCATCGAGGAGATCAACGGCTGTCAATCGGCAAATGCTCATTCAAGGCTTGCAGGAGAAGTGTGACAGACTTCCCCAGGACCGCATCAGACACCTGGTACAGAGCATGCTTCGGGGGTGTACAGCCTGCATCACAGCTCAGGGAGGACACACACGATATCGAGGACTGCTGTCATTCTGTCCTTGACTGTCAGGAGTGTTGTGTCCATTCCTGTGTTATTTTGTTTTGACTGTATTCAGGTGCGTGCCTTTGTGTTGCAGTGCTGTGACTTTTGTTGCGCCACCCCTTGTGATGTTCATGCTTTTTGTTTTTTTGTGATTGAGGCAACCTCTTGTTTATTGACATGTGTTTGGTAAAGATAGCTGAACTTTACCTCTGTGTTCAAATATATTTCATTATTGCGAACTTTACCTCGGTGTTCAAATATTTCTCATTTTTGCGTGGAGGATTTCAATGAGTGTCCTTCTAACGATTTGATAAGCTTCTTTTGATGTCGAGTGTTTATATATATATATATATATATATATATATATATATATATATATATATATATATATATATATATATATATATATTGTTACGGTTTTGAGAACCTTCACTTTGTAAAATAATAAGCCTTGTACATAATTCCCTGTAAATATCCCTATCTTCCAAAGGTCAAAGGTCACACCCTAGTTAGTCCATATTGCAACATGTAGGATACCATAGGAACTTCTTCAGTTATTTCATTAGTATGTGTTTCAGGTAAGGCTCTGTTTCCAATAGTTTGACTCTGCATTGCATTAATCAAATAACCTAGGCCCCTTGTTCAATCCTGTGCATTTTGCGGCTTAGCCACCCTCCAAATCGTGTTCCCTTGCTTGCCAGTAGCGTTCACTGCCTGGCTCAAGACGCCATTAACCACGCGGCCGAGTTGGAGAAGAAGGGGGAGGAGCGCCAGGAACGGAGGCGTGGCCCCATCAACGTGTCACGAAGGGAGGAGCCGGTGAACCCTCGCGACCAATCAGGGCCGAGGCATGTTCACCGGTAGGCGGATCTAAGCGCACAGTGTATTGTCCTGGGTTTGATTTGGAAGGCGCGTAATATAAGCGCCGCGGCGGACTACTTCCAAAGAGAGGGGAGAGAGAGGGGAGAGGGAGCGTGGCAGAACTGGAGCTGTGAGTTGAGAGAGAAGGCGTGCTGCTAAGAGCTGTGACGAGTGAGCTGAGAGACGTGCTACTTTGAGGACGATAGCTGGGACGTCTGCCGAATATCAGAGTCCAGAACGTTGGAAGCCTCCCTCCCCGATATATACCCCGTATTAACCAAGGTCCGCTCGCGTTCGACCGCCGCGAACAGCGCTGCCTGCCGGGGTACACCGTGGACCAGGGCCGGAGCCACGCTGTTCATCTGCCGAAACCTTCCCTCCCTACGATCATTCCTCCATACGTGTAAGTCTGTTTGTATTGTCCTGGGTGTGATATTTAAGAGTGTATAAGCTTGCCCTGTGTCCTTTTGCTCTTCTTCTTGTACATGCCTTTCCCTTTCGTTTCCTCTTTGGGTTTTGTTGTAAATAATTAATTAATAAACCATATTTGTTCTTCCTTTACCTTTTGGTTTCCTCTCAACCGATCGTCTTCGTCTTTTCCCCATTGAGTACCGGTGGCACAATTTGGCCAATCGCTCGGGATCAGGTTTAGTCCTTGTGCTAATGGCTCGAATCGCGGATTACTAAACCGCTCGGCAATTTCCATCTGTCCGTGGTTCGAGCGGGAATTATCTCCCTGCTTTGCGGAGAGATTGGGACTCAGGTATTAGGGACCAACCAATATTGACCAATCACCCTGGCCAATCTCGACCGCAAAGGAGCGTTATAATTTCCAGGGCTGGGGGATCGGCCAGTTTAAAAGACAAGGGGATTACCCCCCCCCCCCTTGGTAAGGGGAGCGCCGACCCCCGGATCCGCAACAACAACAAAAAAAAAAAAAAAAAAATATATATATATATATATATATATATATATATATATATACATATATACATACATATATATATATATATGTATAAATCGAACCCCCGAGTGTAACTTAACGAGGCAGCAGGGCACAGATCGAGCCCCATCACAGCACTTGCTGCATGACCTGTTAGCAACAAGTGCCGTCTGACAAACGAACACATTGTCTCTGCCCTGCTGATAACCAGTTAGGAGGTTTTGCAGTCAGGAATATAAAAAATAACGAAAGTAGCACACTGACCGTAAATGGAGCATGACACAGTGTGCACGACATCAGTGTTATGTCACATCAAGGGTCAGTGTGCTACTTTTGTTTAATACATTTTGTGTGTGTGTGCGCACGTGTGTGTGTGTGTGTGTGCGCGTGTGTGTGTGTGTTTGCATGTGTGTCTGTATGCGTGCGTGTGTGTTTGTTTGTGTTTATGTGCGCGTGTGCACGTGTGTGTGTGTGTCTGTATGCATGCGCGTGTTTGTGTGTGTGTGTGTGTGTGTGTGTGTGTGTGTGTAATCTGTGTATGTGTGTGTGTCTGTACGCGTGTGCGTGTTTGTGTGTGTGCGTGTGTGCCTGTATGCGTGTGCGTGTTTGTGTGTGTCTGTTGTGTGTGTGTGTGTGTGTGTGTGTGTGTGTGTGTGTGTGTGTGTGTGTGTGTGTATGTGTGTAGGCTGGTGTGATGGCCTTTAAGTATATGAAATGTCGAGGGTGGGTTCGAATCTCGACCCGGTGTTTTACGTGCAGGGTGTGGCATCAATGTGTGTGCTCTGCGGTGTTCAGATGGACTGGGCATCCCACCTGGCAGCCTTCGTCGGTCGACGTTAAAATCGCACTGTATCCAAAGTGTAGGTGAGTTCAAATCGTCAGCACCTTGGCCAAGTTACAAATTTCTGCCCTGACTCCCATTGGGAAGGCAAAGGCAAAGCACGCAGTGTAATCTTTGTCGTGAAGCTGCTTTGGCAGCAATGAGTCTACCTTCGTGCAGAACACTATAATGAACCAAGTGTGTATGTATGTGTACACACACATACACACACTCCTCACACACCTTACAAAATGTTTAAATCTCTTTTGAGAATTCAAAAAGAAAAATCAACTTCTTTTGGATTATTGTCAGCATCCCATTCCAACAAATTATTGAACACACCTCGTGTTTAAATACCTTAAATATATTAATCCCTCCATGTTCGATAGATTTTTATTTTTATTTTGGCAATAATTACATGATGTTTCAACGTCACCATGGTTTATGTTGCAATTGATTGAACATAAGGTCATATTGAAGTTCAAACGTCTTCCATACATCATACCCTTGTCTCGGAATAAATTATTATGCTTAGAGTCACCTGCTGCAGGTGCACTGGTCCAAATGGTGTTTTATATCCTATATCCTTGTAACCATGTTTGCCTCCATCGACGATCACGTCACAATAAGTTGGTACATCACAACCCCACCGACTACCTCTTTCTCCCGCACACCTCCGTGTGCACACCTTGTCGGATATTAATCTCGAGAATGTCGGACAAGCGTTTCAATTCAGCCATGAAATTATCATAAAATGCTCATAATCCAGAATAAGTTATCCCTTTATATCTGGCAGCTTTAAAATCAAGATTATCCTTTGAAAGTTTCACTCCATTGATGATTGTAGGCCTACAGTGCTCTATGTACTAACGACCTCGTTCATTTTCCGTGCACGGAGGAGCTCCTACGATATGCTTTGGACCAAACCCGTGTATATTTAATAACGAGTTTTTTATTGTTTTTTTTTGTATACTGAATTGAGGCTCGTGAAAGAGCTAACATTTATTTCGCAAACAAATCAAACAGACAAACAAAATATACAAAAAGAGGGAGCGGAAGACAAGATGGGGAGAGAAGGGGAAGCACACAACACAACATTTGAGAGCAGGGAGATGTGTGGGAGGCAGAGGGCTTGGGGGGGAGGAGGCGAGGGAAGGGGGGGGGGGCTGGTGGGAGAGGTATAAAACACAAGGACACCAAGGACTTCCAGGACAGAAGTTGGCATTTCAAAAAAGTGGATTTGGGGTGAAATTAGTGGGGGTAGAAAAGATCAAGGTTTTGGATGGGGGAAGATAAGAGATGGTGGTGAACAGCTGTTTTAAAGACCTGGAGGGTGGAGTGGGATTGAAGAGAGTGAGGGAGTTGTACCAGAGGCAGGAGAAGAGAGGAATGAAGGAGTGAAGGTGAGCAGACAGTCTTGATTTTGGCAGTTTAACCATAAGAGGGTTGCAGGCAGATCTTCTGCGACCTGTAGGAATATTTGGGGGACAGAGCCCAGAGAGAGCTGGGGGGGCAAGGCCAGAGAGGAGTCGGTAGAAGACGGAAAGACCACCAACCTGCCTGCGGTGAGTGAGTGAAAGGCCCTTGGAGTTAGCTTCATCGCGGGAGATTCCAATGATTCTGAACACTTTGGTTTCAACAGCGTGAAGACCAGCTAGGTGTGAGGCAGGAGCACCAGCCCAGAGGGGAGAGCAGTATTCCATTGAGCTGCGGATGAAAGCCTTGTATGTGGTGAGGAGCTCAGGTGTGCCAAAGAAGGACTTCGCACGACGGAGGATGCCCAGTCGGCGACTGGCTTTGCAGGCCAGATTTGAAATGTGGTTTTCCCAGGAAAGATCATGGCAGATAGTAAGACCCAAAAGCTTGAGTGACAGAACTTCTTGGAGAGGATTATTCAGAAAGTGGATGGGAGGGTTGTCCGGTCAGTCTTTTCGGAGAGACATCGTAAGAGTGTGAGATTTGTCAGGATTGAAAGACATGTTCCACTTGTTTGCCCAGTCTGTGATTTTGTCCAGGTCTGCAGAGAGTGAGGAGGCTGCAGACTGCCGATCTGAGGGATGAGGAATGGAGCGACAGAGAGTAGAGTCATCAGCAAAGAGATAGAGAGGATTTTCAAGAGAGTCAGAGAGATCATTGATGAAGACCAGAAAAGGCACAGGGCCCAGAACACTGCCTTGGGGAACTCCAGCCTGAACAGGAAGAGGAGATGAGAGAAACCCATTCAGGGCCACACGTTGACTATGACTAGAGAGAAATCCGCCAGCCATGCGTGGAGATTTCCATGGATACCAAAGGAGGAGAGTTTGGTGAGCAGAGCGGGGTGCCAGACCGTATCGAAGGCACGTGATATGTCAAGGGAGACAGCTCTAATTTCCTGTTTTGCATTGAGGACCTCCATCCATTGTTGAGAAAGCAGAAGCAGCATGTCCAGAGTAGAGTGACCAGGTCTGAAACCAAATTGATGATCAGAGATCAAGCCATTGGAGAAGAGGAAAGATTTCATATCCAAAGCAATGATGGATTCCATGACTTTGCTGATAATTGGGAGAAGGCTGATTGGTCTGTAGTTGCTAGGATCTGTTTTTGCACCTTTTTTGTGCAAAGCGGTGATGTTGGCTGATTTCCAAGCAGATGGCAGATGACCTTGAGCAAAAGAGAGGGTGAAGAGAACAGAGAGAGGGAGTGAAAGATCGGAAGAACAGGATTTTAGGACCCGTGGGCTGATGCCGTCAGGTCCAGTTGCAGAATCAGAGTCGAGGGTTGACAGAAACTTTTCCACCTTGTCAGGAGGAAAGGACACAGAGTCCATGAGCAGCTGGGTACGACTGGGTATGGTGGGTACAGAGAGGGATGCGTTTGGGACACAAGATTTAGAGGCAAACACAGAGTTGAGGCATTCAGCTTTTTCACGTGCGGAGTCAGCCATGTAGCCGTTTGAGGTGAGGGAGGGGTGACTGTGCTGAACGTACTGAATGAAACATTATTATTATTGCTGTTATTATTATTATCACATGTAGAAACCATTAATATGATCTGTGATGAGTCCATTCGAGCTGCAACCGTTTCGATCTTGCACCTGTTCTCGTGCTTCTTTTTTGGACCCTCGATGGAGCCTTTAGGGTCTCTGCTGTTCGCAAATGTGGGCAAATGTGTTATGAGATAACTAGCAGAAGTACCCGGCGTTGCCGGGCGGGGGAGGTGGGATAGGGGGTGGGGAGGGAGGGGGAGGGGAGGGGAGGGGGAGCAGGAGGGAGGGGGAGGGGAAGGGGGAAGGGGGAAGGGGGAGCAGGATGGAGGGGGAGGGGAAGGGGGAAGGGGGAGGGGAAGGGGAGATGGAAGGAAAGGGTAGGGGATGAGGCAGGAGAGGAAGGGGATTCATATATATGCTGGTGGGTGAATGTGGCGTTCATCACGTTTCTGAGTTAAGTGTGATGCCGAGCAGGAAGAAGAAGAAGCTGTGCTACCAACTTTGCACACTTCCAGAATGGATTGATTTATTTGTATTCAAATGTCTGGTGATTGTTTTGTATTTATTTATGCGAATGTGTACTTGTATATAACTGTCATTAATTTAAAAAGGCTTAGGCATGATCGAGCAATTTGTTTTTTAAAAACTCCAAAAAAACCATCTTTTTATTTCCAAATTTATTTTTTCTTTTTTTGCCTAAAACACTCCCAGGCACTCACTGATGAACCTCTGAAAGTTTGACGAATATCCGTTCAGCCATCTCTGAGAAAAATGGCGACACAGACAGACACACAGACAGACCAGACATCTCTCTTATATAGCAGATTATAGGAGGAGATCTCATCACGTGCTCATTGAGAATTTGATCCTGGTTAGAAAACGTTGCGTGCTCTATCGGGATGACCGAAAAGATGCGCTTGAGGACCGTTTCGTGGTGGGTGGTGGAGGAGTGGGGAGGTTCTTCTTCTACACCGAACTCTCTTTAGCACGCGGAGGTCGAACCGTATCCACACCCATTGATAATTCGACACCATGTCTGCAGTACTCGCTATAGTTATGCACTGGTGGCGGAGCAATTTAAAGCCAACCCCTCCTCGTCGCCATTGATGGATCATCCTCGAGATTGATGGATCATCCTCGAGATTCTCCAACACGGTGATTTAATGACGCCTATAACACAACACTCCGTGATACCCACTTACACTGAGCGATGGCTGGGATGTAATGCTCTTATCAGCGCTCCTCTTGTGATGCTTGCACTTGCGTCGACCGGGGCCATTTAACCACGAACGGAGACACTGAACAATACTCTATAGCTTTGGTCTATAATTTGACGGACGCAACACAGCCGGTATGACGTGGTGTGCCGTTGACTTGACGCTGGTGAACCCTTGCCTTTTCACCATAAAACATCAGCACTTCAGCCCATGATGATACACCATCGACTTCAGAATTGATAATCATTGCCATTGACATCAAACACCTTGCAGGAATGGCAAACCGTGCAGGAGCCTGCACTTTACTTACAATCTTTTATAACGCACAATGTATTTTTAGATTAATCCGACAGATGGTGCACAGGTAGTGCACTACCTTTAAGCTGTTTTTCTCTAGGTTTAATTCCCAATCTGACTATAAACTGTCAGATTGGTGCTTTGCAAGTGATGTACACTACATGACCAAAAGTATGTGGACACCCGAACATCTCATTCCAAAATCATGGGCATTAATATGGAGTTGGACTCCCCCCCGCCCCCTTGCTGCTATAACAGCCTCCACTCTTCTGGGAAAGCTTTCCAAGAGATGTTGGAACATTGTTGCAGGGATTTGCTTCCATTCAGCCACAAGAGCATTAGTGAGGTCGGGCACTGATGTTGGGCGATTAGGCCTGGCTCATGGTCGGCGTTCCATTTCATCCCAAAGGTGTTTGAAGGGGTCGAGGTCAGGGCTCTGTGCACGCCAGTCAAGTTCTTCCACACCGATCTCAACAAACCATTTCTGTAGGGACCTCACTTTGTGCACGGCGCACTGTCATGCTGAAACAGGAAAGAGCCTTCCCCAAACTGTTGCCACAAAGTTGGAAGCACACAATTGTCTAGAATGTCATTGTGTGCTGTAGCATTACGATTTCCCTTCACTGGAACTAAGGGGCCTAGCACGAACCATGAAAAACAATCCGACCATTATTCCTCCTCCACCAAACTTCACAGTTGGCACTCTGCATTCGGGCAGGTAGCGGTCTCCTGGCACCCGACAAACCCAGATTCGTCCGTCGGACTGCCAGATGGTGAAGCGTGATTCATGACTCCAGATAACGCGTTTCCACAACTCCAGAGTCCAATGGCGGGCAGTACACCACTCCAGCCGACGCTTGGCATTGCGCATGGTGATCTTCGGCTTGTGTGCAGCTGCTTGGCCATGGAAACCCATTTTATGAAGCTTCCGACGAACAGTTGTTGTGCTGACATTGCTCCCAGAGGCAGTTTGGAACTCAGTAGTGAGTGTTGCAACCAAGGACAGTCGATTTTTATGTGTTATGTGCTTGGCGGTCCCGTTATGTGAGCTTATGTGGCCTACCACTTCGCGGCTGAGCTGTTGTTGCTCCTAGACGTTTCCACTTCACATTAACAGAACTTGCAGTTGACCGGGGCAGCTCTAGCAGGGCAGAAATTTGACGAACTGACTTGTTGGAAAGGTAGCGTCCGATGACGGTGCCACGTTGAAAGACACTGAGCTCTTCAGTATGGCCCAATCTACTGCCAATGGTTGTCTCTGGAGATTGCATGAATGCATGGCTGTGTGCTTGATTATATATTCCTGTCAGCAATGGGTGTGTCTGAATCAGCCAAATCCACTAATTAGAAGGGGTGTCCGCATACTTTTGGTCATGTAGTGTATATGTTATATCACCAACGGTGCCAGTGCCATCTACAGATGGATGTTAAGCCTGGTGTTCCATCTGATATAATTCATTGGTAGATTAAAAATACTAGTGAGATACCCGTGCTGCGCTCAGGTGGGAGGCCGGAAGCAAACAGGCAATGCAGATATGGCGAATGCTAAAGCATGAAACCAATAAATTCCACATTCCTGTAGTACCCTCAGTCGCACGTCAGACATGGACAGCAAGTTCGTGAAGGACTTCCATGAAAAACGTACCCGTTCGCAAACAAACGGGTATGTTCACGTATAGAAACATCGATCGTGGGTCCATGGCGAATCTGCACATGGCCATCCGCAAAGTTCACATTTAGAAGGTAGAAACCATCACGGCATGCCGTCATTTCCTTGAACTTGATACCTCTTTTTTCATTCCAAACAACATAACTCCAATCACAAATTAATCGCAAAATAATCTTTAAACAACATTGTTAATGTTTCCTTCATTGTAAAAACTACCAAATCAACAGTTAAAAGGATTTTGAGCCGATAGGTGTTACGGTATTGGCAAGATTGATGGAGACAGCAATCTGTTGGCTTATACACCGCCCAAATAGCTATGTGGAATTCTTTCATGTAGAGATTAAACTCACGTCGTTTGAACTTTGGCCGAGGTCATTATTTACTTTTCATGATGTTTATATACGAATCAAAAAGAAGATAATTGGTTTTGGGTCGTCCTTTCCGCATATCTCGTGGGATTGAGAGTTGGAGAGACCACCGTGATGGCGGGAAGGGGGTTGGCATTCTCTCAAGCAGGGATTCAACCCATGTCCTTATAAAAGGTCTTTGTCTGAGGTCACCGAGTGCGATCGGTGCAGCCGATCAGTGCAGATGTGCAGCGATCAGTGCAGTCGTTTGTGTGGCACCCAGGAAAATAACGTTATGCGCGAGTCCAAACCTGAAAATGCTGGAAGCCAAAGCTGAAATTGGAAAAACAATATACCCTATTTTACTGCAGGATACCCCAGGATTATCCACCCAAAATATCATTGGGATCGGTTCAGCCGTTTTTGCAGAACCTTCGAACGGACGGACAGACAGACAGACAGACGGACGGATATTTGGTGAATGATAGTAAGATACTATCATTAATAAGACTCATGGTCACTCATGTTGCGGACTCATGTTACGGATTCGTCACTTCCGTTGTTGTGGTTTTCATCCACTGTAAACATTTTTGATTCCATGTACTATTATTGTTGTCATTTAAGGGAAATAGATATTGCTATTTTCAAAAGGTAAAAAAGTTAATGTTTTAAATGAAACCGGAACCGGACGACGAAGAAGAGGAAGAGGAAAAAAGAATGCGGCGCGAGTCGTCGGACAAGAAGCCTAGATGCTTCAAGGTCCTAAGCGAACATTGTCGAACGAGAGTCGCTGGTGAACTTTGGGTTTCCCGGGAAAGGGATTCCTGCGACGGAGTTGTTATCGCTGTGACAGATCAACCTGCGTGTCAGGTTTTGGCGGTTGAGTCCGAGGAGAATCATCGCGCCGCTACGCCTCGAGAACGGGCTGTTGGCCATGTTGACTCACGCGCTTTGCGCATCGCGCAAGGTCTTCGCTTCGCTTCAACCATTTTCACCGTAATCAGACGTTTATCTGGTGTGTGTGTGTGCAACGTGGATTTTGAATGTAAATCTGCGGTTCGCCGATTTGGAGCCGTGAAACGTCCATACCCGAGGGTGTGATTTACCAGTCGCCTGGAGGGTGCCTTTGGATTTCCCAGTCGCCTTGAGGGCGCCTTTGCGCAGCTTTGGCCGCGTGACTGTGACTGTCATCAGAACGGGATTCTGGTCTCGATTAGACATCGTTCTGACGATCGCTGGAGCGGATCGACTTTGGCTTGAAGCCGGATCGACTTTGGCTTGAAACCGAAATCAACTTTGGTTTGAAGCCGGGAAAGAGACATTGGGAATGTTCTTATTTCACTCACTTGGAGCACAGTGAGTTATATATTACGAAACTGATGGTACCATCATCGGATATATATTGATTGTACTTTTGATTACTATTATTGTTGTAATAATAATAATAATAATGTAATAATATAATTCTTGTGTGATCTTAATACAATATTTGTTTGTTGGTAACAATTGGTGTGGCTTCACCATTGATCTTTGACATACAGAATAACACAGTTTTCTGCCGTGACTCCTCTCGGGGCTCGGAGGTACACCGTGACCGGGGGTTGGGGAGGAGCACGTAACAGAAATTGGAATCTCATCCGGGATTGGCCCAAATAGAAATTAGGGGCTCGACCAAAATTGGCCCAAATTGAAATTGGGGGCTCGTCTTTGCTGACAAAAATCTCGTCCGGGATAGAATTCCCTAACACTCCCAAAATCCCAAATTTGGAATTTTTCTAACATTCCCAAATTTGTCAAAAAAAAAAAATTGGAAAATTTTTGTGTGAAGGTTAACAGGTGCTCACTAATAGTCACCATGGTGTTTGATGCAGAACAGTTTGCGGCGTCCCCTAATGAGGCACCAAGCGTTAAAACCCCCCAAGCATTAAAACGATCGGAACTCTTGATATTGGCCAAACATTTTAACTTGGAGGTCCGAGCTCATATGAAGAAGGCAGAGATGCAGACATTGGTGGTAGAATCTCTGGTGGGACAAGGAACATGGACAGAGGTAGCCTTGGATTGGTTACCCGAGGAAAAAGAAAATGTGGAGCCCCGGAAAATGGAGATGCAACTGCAGAGCCAGGAAAGGTCAAAAGAGTTGGAATGGAAAGCTGAGGAAAGAAGAGCAGAGGAAAGGAGAGCTGAAAGGGAACTCGAGGAAAGAAGAGTAGAAACAGGAGCGAGAACTCGAGAAGAGAAGAACAGAGGAAAGGAGAGCTGAAGAAGAAAGAAGAGCAGGGGAAAGAGCAGAGGAAAGGAGAGCCGAAAGGGAGTTAAAGGAACGTGACATGGAGTATCAGAAGGAGCTTAAACTCAAGGAGCTGGAATTAATGGGAGAACGGAGAGAAGTCGTATCCATGCTGGCTAGTTCGACAACTAGTCAGAACACTTGGGATGTTCGTAGGCATGTGAGGCTGGTTCCACCCTTCAATGAAAAGGAGGTAGCCAAGTTTTTTTTACACTTTGAGAAAGTCAGCAAAGTCATGAAATCCATCATTGCTTCGGATATCAAATCCTTCCTCTTCTCCAATGGCTTGATCTCCGATCATCAATTTGGATTCAGACCAGGTCAGTCTACTCTGGACATGCTGCTTCTGCTGTCTCAACAATGGATGGAGGTCCTCAATGCCAAACAGGAAATCAGAGCCGTTTCCCCTGACATATCACGTGCCTTCGATACGGTCTGGCACCCAGCTCTGCTCACCAAACTCTCCTCCTATGGTATCCATGGAAATCTCCATGCATGGCTTGTGGACTTCCTCTCTGGTCGTAGACAACGTGTGGCCCTGAATGGATTTCTCTCATCTCCCCTTCCTGTTCAGGCAGGAGTTCCCCAAGGCAGTGTTCTGGGCCCTGTGCTTTTTCTGGTCTTTTATCAATGATCTCTCCGACTCTCTGGAAAATCCTCTCGATCTCTTTGCTGATTACTCCACTCTCTGCCGCTCCTTTCCTCTTCCCTCAGATCGGCAGTCTGCAGCCTCCTCACTCTCTGAAGACCTGGACAAAATCACAGACTGGTCAAACAAGTGGAACATGTCTTTCAATCCTGACAAATCTCACACTCTTACAATGTCTCTCCGAAATGATCGACTGGACAACCCTCCCATCTTCTTTCTCAACAATCCTCTCAAAGAAGTTCTGTCGCTCAAGCTTTTGGGTCTCACTATCTGCCATGGTCTTTCTTGGGAAAACCACATTTCCAAGCTGGCCTCTAAAGCCAGTCGCCGACTGGGCATCCTCCGTTGTGCGAAGTCCTTCCTCGGCACACCTGAGCGCCTCACCACATACAAGGCTTTCATCCGCAGCTCAATGGAATACTGTTCTCCCCTATGGGCCAGTGCTCCTGCCTCACACCTAGCTCAGCTTCACGCTGTTGAAACCAAAGCTTTCAGAATCATTGGAATCTCCCGTGATGAAGCTATCTCCTAGGGCCTTTCACTCACTCACCGCAGACAGGTAGGTGGTCTTTCTGTCTTCTACCGACTCCTCTCCGGCCTTGCTCCCCCAGCTCTCTCTGTGCTTTGTCCCCCAAATATTCCGACAGGTCGCACAAGATCTGCCAGCAACCCTCTGATGGTTAAACTGCCGAAATCTCGGCTCTCTGCTCACCTTCACTCTTTCATGCCTCTTTTCTCCCGCCTCTGGAACAAACTCCCACACTCCCTTCAATCCCACTCCTCCCTCCAGGTCTTTAAAACAGCTGTTCACCTCCATCTCTTATCTTTCCCCATCCAAAACGTTGATCTTTTCTACCCCCACTAATTCACCCCAGATCCACCTTGTTTGAAATTCCAACTTCTTTCTTGGAAGTCCCGGCAGTGTCCATATGTTTTATACCTCTCCCACCCCCCCCCCCCTTCCCATGCCTCCCCCCCCCCCAAAGCCCTCTCCCTCCCACAGATCTATCGATGTCCCTGCTCTCAGATGTTGTGTTTGTGTTCTCCCCCCTCTCGCCCCATCTTGTCTACCGCTCCTCATGTTATATGTTTTATGTGTCGGTTTGTCTCTGTGTGATTAATGTTCGCTCTTTCACGAGCCTCGATCTTGTATACAAAAAAAGAAAGAAAAAAAAAAGGGGCTCAAATGCTAAAATGGCCTGTGGGGTCCTGGACTCTGTTAGTGCAAAGTGTTTTGGTCGGTAAAGCTCAAGATATCTATTCGGCTTTGCCGTTTGACCAATGTGCAGATTATGAGAAAGTGAAGAAAGCCATTCTTAAAGCCTATGGATTGGTCCCTGAAGCTTACCGGCAAAAATTCAGGAATGCCAGGAAGAGGGAGAGTGAGACCTATGTGGAGTTTGCCAGAATGAAGGAAACCATGTTTGATCGGTGGTGTGACTCGAAGGGGATTGGGAAAGACTTCAAACTGTTGCGACAATAATTGATCTTGGTGGAGGAATTCAAACAGTGTGTCCACGCGGACATCAAAGTACATCTGGAGGAAAAGAAAGTACCAGAGTTGTATGAGGCAGCAACCATGGCAGATGACTATGCCTTGACACACAGGATGGGGTTCCACAAACCTAACTTCCCACCTAGAGTTAGCCAGGGGAGTTATGGTAAATCAGGGGTGGAGAACAAATATTCATGGAGGCGGCCTAGAGATGACTATGGGGACAAATCTGATACCGTGACTTTTAGGGATCAGAAGACTACAGTTCCAAGACAGACTTATCTTCCAGGGGGCTCGAGGCAGACCACGAGTTTTTCCTCCGGGCCTACTTGCGCTTTTTGCAAGAAACCTGGGCATTTGATGTCCCAATGTTACACCATGAAAAGGGAAAATCAGGAGCGGAGTCAGACTAGTACAACTCCGAATGCATTGGCAAATGCGAGAAATCGTCCTTGGAGGACAGTGCCTTGTGAAGGTTCCCATGCCAAAGTTACGGCATCACAGAACGGCCTTGTTCAAGAGCGTTACAAACCTTTTATTTTGGAGGGGTTTGTGTCACTGGATGGAGACTTAACGAACCAGAGACCTGTTAGGGTATTGAGGGACACAGGAGCACATCAATCTTTGATGCTTGAGTGCATTTTGCCATTGTCAGAGAAGATGGCAACTGGTGTTAGTGTTCTTTTACAGGGGGTTGGGGGCTGTGTTAAAGCTCCACTTCATGTCATCCATTTAATGTCTGATTTGGTGTTAGGACCGGTCACCGTGGGGTTACAAGCCACTCTTCCTGTAGAGGGAATCTCTTTTGTTATCGGGAATGATTTGGCTGGTGGTCGAGTTTCTGGTAATCCGATGTTGGTTGAAAAGCCTAGTATGGAAAATAACACCGCACAGTGAGATCAGGAGATTCCGGGTATCTTTCCATCCTGTACCACGACTCGTGCTATGGGTAGGAAGCGCTCTGCAGAGAAGAGGAAGGTACTGACGTCACGCTTTGCACAGACACTTCTTGTCGAGTACCCTGAAACTAAGTGTCAGCACACACAAGTCATGGATGGAGGCAATGTTGGCAAGCTCTTTGGAGGTGCACTGAACTTTGACACAAGTGAGGATGTTCTGGACTCTATCTTTGGCAAATATGGACCACTCTTGGAAGTGCTGCTGATAAAAGGCAGGGAGACGCAAAAGTCGAGAGGGTTTGGCTTTGTCACGTTTGAAAACACAAAGGACGCCAAAGATGCAGAAAAGGATTTGAATGGCAAGGTTTTGGATGGTCGGATCATAACAGTAGAGAAGGCAGGCCATGGGTGTCGAGGGGGCGACAGACGAGGGAAAACGTTGAGGTCGTTTCAGGGGTGGATATGGCTCCCGGGGTGGGAGTCGTAGTTTTGGTGGCGGCCGCAGTCGTGATTACTACGGAGGCTCCCAGCAGCAACAGCGCAGTTTTGGCAACTCTCGACGGGATGACTATTACGGTGGTAGCCGAGATGGGGACCGCTACTCACGTGACTACAGCACCCGACTCTATAACCGTGATTATGATTGTTATGATCAAGAGAAGATTTGGAAGCACTGAGTGCTCAGGAGTAGCCGAGCCAAGATTCCTTCACGGATTAACCTGTGAACTCCACATTCCTAAATGCATCCATGCAGTGAATACTTCCAGGCCTCACCACCCAACCACCATGAAACCTGGCTCTCAGCTCGGCCTCCTTCAAAAAGTGCTATAGATTTGCTTTGCTTTGGATTTACTGATCACAACCCCTTAACCTTCATTTAAAAAATGAAAAATAAAAACCAGAGGTTGATGAGATGGAGTTTGGCTTTGCAGGAGTTCAACTTGGAAATTGAGCATGTAAAGGGCAGGGACAATGTCGTTGCTGATGCTTTGTCCAGAGTGAACAAACTTTGGAAATCTCTGGAGGTTGTTTGGAAGTTTTGTTGCTTTATTTTGGGGAATATTAATTATTGTTGCTCACGTGAATTGATAATTTGGGTGTGAGTTTTACTTTTGTTTGTTAAAAGAGTTTTTGCCTGCAAAGAAAGTTTTCACTATGTTCAAACTTTCTTTCTTGAGGGGGGGGAAGTGTTATGGATTCGTCACTTCCGTTGTTGTGGTTTTCATCCACTGTAAACATTTTTGATTCCATGTACTATTATTGTTGTCGTTTAAGGGAAATAGATATTGCTATTTTCAAAAGGTAAAAAAGTTAATGTTTTAAATGAAACCGGAACCGGACGACAAAGAAGAGGAAGAGGAAGAAAGAAGGCGGAGCGAGTCGTCAGACAAGAAGCCTAGTTGCTTCAAGGTCCTGAGCGAACGTTGTCGTACGAGAGTCGCTGGTGAACTTTGGGTTTCCCAGGAAAGAGATTCCTGCGACGGAGTTGTTATCGCTGTGACAGATCAACCTGCGTGTCAGGTTTTGGCGGTTGAGTCCGAGGAGAATCATCGTCGCGCCGCTACGCCTCGAGAACGGGCCGTCGGCCATTTTGACTCACGCGCTTTGCGCATCGCGCAAGGTCTTTGCTTTGCTTCAACCATTTTCACCGCATTCAGACATTTATCTGGTGTGTGTGTGTGTGTAACGTGGATTTTGAAGGTAAATCTGCGGTTCGCCGATTTGGAGCCGTGAAACGTCCATACCCGAGGGTGTGATTTCCCAGTCGCCTGGTGGACGCCTTTGGATTTCCCAGTCGCCTTGAGGGCGCCTTTGCGCAGCTTGGGCCGCGTGACTGACTGTCATCCGAACGGGATTCTGGTCGATTAGACATCGTTCTGACAATCGCTGGAGCAGATCGACTTTGGCTTGAAGCCGGGAAAGAGACATTGGGAATGTTCTTGTTTTCACTCACTTGGAGCACAGTGAGTTATATATTACGAAACTGTTGGTACCATCATAGGATATATATTGATTGTACTTTTGATTACTATTATTGTTGTACTGTTATTCTTGTGTGATCTTAATACAATATTTGTTTGTTGGTAACAATTGGTGTGGCTTCACCATTGATCTTTGACATACAGAATAACACATTTTTCTGCCGTTACTCCTCTCGGGGCTTGGAGGTACACCGTGACCGTGGGTTGGGGAGGAGCACGTAACACTATCATTAATAAGACTTATGGTGACATTTCCGAAGACAGGATTTTCGAAATGACGTAATCCACCCAGGATTCTTGGTGTCCATGCGCATACATTGTGAGCAAAGGTCATCAGGGCAAAAACGTATATTGGGTCAGATCAAGGTTGTTACCTAAAATGGCACACAGAGCTTCTAAAATAAACCAAAATAATTAGAAAAGTACCTGAGAAAAAGGATGTGCCTCTGTACATTGGAGTATTTGGAGAACTTTCTGAACTTGCCCTAAAAATATTTTAGCTCCTTACCCAGAGTGGCTTTATGTCTTATTTGTGGAAATTTCCATTGCAATAAAATAGAATGCAGTTCGTATTGCAAAAACTCATGGTTGGGAAGATGTGGGGAGGAGGGAGTGGGAGCTGTGTGGGCTGTGAGGACCACACAGCTCCCACTTTTGTCCCGGGGTATATATATTTATTTTGTTTGGTAAACAATACACATATTGATCCTCTATATCCATAATATCAACACATATTGATCTCTTTAATGTAAACATCACATATTGATCCTCTGTAATATTAACGACACATATTGATCCTATTTAATATTAACGAGGATCAATATGTGTTGTTAATATTACAGAGGATCAATATGTGTTTCTAATATTAGAAAGGATCTACATGTGTTGTTAATATTATAGAGGATCAATATGTGGTGTTTACATTAAAGAGATCAATATGTGTTGTTGATATTTGTTACGGCCTGAAGCACACCAAGCCAAGCCTTCAATCACACTGTCTTTATTTATGGATTATCACACGAAAATCTCTTCCTACACATAAAACCAAGAAGGGAGAAAAGAGGGAAAAACTCGGGTAGGCCGGTCCGAGGGTAGGCCGGTCCGAGGGCAGGCCGGTCCGAGGGCAGGCCGGTCCGAGGGCAGGCCGGTCCGAGGGCAGGCCGGTCCGAGGGCAGGCAGGTCCGAGGGCAGGCAGGTCCGAGGGCAGGCAGGTCCGAGGGCAGGCATGTCCGAGGGCAGGCAGGTCCGAGGGCAGGCAGGTCCGAGGGCAGGCAGGTCCGAGGGCAGGCAGGTCCGAGGGCAGGCAGGTCCGAGGGCAGGCAGGTCCGAGGGCAGGCAGGTCCGAGGGTAGGCAGGTCCGAGGGTAGGCAGGTCCGAGGGTAGGCAGGTCCGAGGGTAGGCCGGTCCTAGAGTAGGCCGGTCCTTGAGTAGGCACCAAGGCAGGCCCAGGACGAGAGGGTAGGAGTAGGCAAGTCCACGAGTAGGCCCCAAGGCAGGTCCAACAGTAGGCCCCAGGGCAGGCCCAGCACGAGAGGGTAGGAGTAGGCAAGTCCATGGGTAGGCCGCAAGGCAGGCCCCAGTGGTAGGCAGCCAGAGTTCGATCAACGTCACCCTTCAGGTGGAGAGATTGCAGCTGGACACTCGACAAGTCCCGAAAAAGCACTCTGCCATAAGCCCTCCTCCAAAATGGCCACTCACTCCTCTGAGTCACCTTCCTGGCCACTCCCCCGCCCCACAGCCAATCATAGGCTTTATACACATGGACCAAACCACTTGGTCTAACTCACAGGGGGGTATGGGGGAAGGAAGAAGAAAAAGGTCACAAACCGTAACACCTCCCCCCCCATAAAGAAGAAAACTTTAAAAAAACATGTTTCAAATGGTCTTGCCATGTATCACTGTACAGTATGACATCATCCAGGTAAGCTACACAATTTGGAAGACCCCTTGTAACCTGGTTCATTAACCTTTGGAAGGTAGCAGGTGCATTTTTCATCCCAAACGGCATTACCTTACACTGATATAAGCCATCTGGAGTCACAAAGGCCGAGACTTCCTTTGCCCAGTCAGTCAGATGTACTTGCCAATAACTTTTAAGCAAGTCTATTTTGCTAACATAAGCAGCCTTACCTTCCCTGTCTATGCAATCTTCAATTCTTGGGATGGGATACGAATCGGTGCGGGTTACCAGATTCACCTTTCGATAGTCTATACAGAATCTTGCAGAACCATCGGGCTTTGGTATGAGTACAATGGGCGAACTCCAGCTGCTCTGACTGGGCTCGATGATGTCATGCTCCAGAATATATTGTACCTCTTCACGAACCCTAGCTAGCTTGTCAGGATTTAACCGATATGGGTGTTGTTTGATGGGTCTAGCATTCCCTACCTCAACATCATGGGAAGCCAATGAGGGGCACCCAGGCTCATCGGAACAAAGATGGGCATACTCCCCAATTAGAGCAATTACATCAGATCGTTTATCCTCAGGAACATGAGCTAATTCAGAGTCCAAATGTGTCAACACCTCCGAGTTTGATAGCTTAGCCCCCAAGGGTTCTCTCTCAGGTTGTTGCAGAGCGACGGTCGGATTCGCTAGAGTCAATATCTGGATGGTTTATATGACCTACCAACTTAGCTAGCCCAACTGGCTGACCGAGGTCGGCCTCATGCTCATAGTACCTTTTAATCATATTAACATGGCACACCCGGCGGGGTTTCGATCTGTCATGGGTCCACACCACGTAGTTCACCTCACTCAGCTTTCTTTCGACCACGTAGGGACCGCTAAACTTAACCGATAGTGGCTCCCCAGGCAGAGGTAGTAAAACTAGCACCTTGTCTCCAGGCCTAAAATTACAAGCTATCGCCCTCTGGTCAAAACGGGCCTTCATCACTCGCTGAGATACTTTCAAATGCTCCTGGGCGACCTTGCAGGCAGTGGTAAGTCTTTCCCAGAAAGCACATACGTAGTCCAGAAGGTTAGGGTTCTCAGTCTCTTCGATGAATCTCTTTTACTACTTTTAGAGGGCCCCTAACCTCATGGCCGTACACCAACTTAGGCTATGAGCCAAGGGGGTTGGTCGGTACCATACAGATGGAGTAAGGCTCATTGTGATTTTTAGCAAGATATATGTCCCAAGATATGAAAAAAAAGTGATAGCAGTGTATAACTCTCGGCCATCTCTGTGTTATCACCCGAAATATTATTATACGCCTGCTTCGCTTCGCCAAAAAGTGATATTTGCTAAAATTGGAATAAATATGTTTTCAAGGACCACAGAGTGCCAATAATTTGCATACTGGATGCCAACTAATATAGTAATGGAAATATAGAACATTTGTGGGGGTTATTTATCAAAATATTGATATAATGACAAAAAATATGTTAAATTTAGTGAAAAAGTGGTCGAAATCGCTTCGAGTTCAGAATTCACATTGTACATTTTTGTCAATATTTCAAAAATGAAAACTCCGAGTAACATTTGACCCCTCAAAATCTTCGCAAGGAACCACTGCATTGGAATATATCATTACTTTGTAATATGGTGGTTGTTTGGGGCACATATTTTGGCAAAGTTCAAAATATGTTCAACCATACCCCCTAATTTTGATATTTTGGAACGAAACATAGCTTTTGAACATTTTAGGTTTATTCGTCTACTACTTTTGGTATCTCAGTGTAATTTTTGGTATTAGCTAGTATCCTAAAGTAGGTTTGTAACATCAGCTACATTATATTTCACAATGCATGCAAACTTGCTCCACACTCTAGGTTTATCATGATCTCTCGAACAAATACGATCTCGATCTCGATCTCGGCACTCTGTGGTCCTTAAAAACATTTATTCCAATTTTAGCAAATATCACATTTTTTGGCGAAGCGAAGCAGGCGTATAATAATATTTCGGGTGATAACACAGAGATGGCCGAGAGTTATACACTATCACTTTTTTTTCATATCTTGGGACATATATCTTGCTAAAAATCACAATGAGCCTTACTCCATCTGTATGGTACCGACCGGTCAATTTGGGGGGTCTGGCTCATAGCCTAACTCAAATGGGCTGAAACCCGGATTAATTCGGGGTATCCCTGGTGGCAAACAACACAAAACAGATTCCTTTATCCCATTCTTCAGGATACTCCATACAATATGCCTTCAACATAGTTTTCATGGTCTGGTGGTATCTCTCAAGGGCTCCCTGGGACTGGGGGTGGTAGGCCGACGACCAACTGCCTGATCCCTAGCTGGTGTATGACTTCTTGAAATAGACCAGACATAAAATTCGAACCTTGGTCAGACTGCACCTCCTTTGGCAAACCATATCTGGTGAAAAACTGAACCAAGGCATCCACCACCACCTTAGCAGTAATCCTTTTTAAGGGGACAGCCTCAGGGAATCTAGTTGACACGTCCATTATATGGTTAATAAATACCGATGCCCCGATTTAGTTCTTGGTAATGGACCAACACAATCAATCAGTACTCTACTGAAAGGCTCCTCAAAAACGGGAGGGGTACAAGGGGAGCTGGTTTCATCGAGGGCTGGGATTTCCCTATCATTTGACAGGTATGGCAGGTCTTACAGTGCGCCACTATGTCCTGGCGCAACTTAGGCCAATAAAAATGCGCCAGGATCCTAGCCTGAGTTTTCCTGATTCCCGCATGTCTGGCCATGGGAATTTCATGGGCCAGCCGTAGAATTTCAAGACGATAACGGGGTGGTACCACTACCTCGTGTACCACAGACCAATCGCCACAGGCGGGAGCACGAGGGGGTCTCCACTTTCTCATTAACACATCAGATTTCACATAGTAACAGTCTGAGACTTCCTCAGCTTCCAACTCCATCATAGCCTTTTGTCTGAGGTCTTAGTACAGGATCTGCCTGCTGGTCCTTAACTAGTGAAGAATGATTCAACACGGGCACACAAGAAGCCCCATTCCATATCCCTTCATCGCTGGTTAAATCATTCAAAAACGTCTCCGCCAACCACACCTCAGAATCTGGTACAGTTGTCAACTCTATGTCAGTCTGCTTCTCTTTCTGTGTTTGGGATCTCGTCACCACACAAGCAGGGAAAATACCGGGGAACTCCTCTTGCAAATCCTCAGTCTCTTGCTGAACTACAGGATGTATGGAAACTACTGGGGAAACACCAACCCTATCCCCAGCCAAATCATTTCCCAATAGGAAACTAATACCTTCTATGGGGAGAGTGGGGACTATTCCTACTGTCACGGGTCCTGTGACCAAATCAGACTTCAAGTTCACCCTATGTAAGGGGACTGGGACATAACGACCTGCAATGCCCTGGATTAAGGCACTCGCTTCCACCGAACTACTCAAAGTCAATGGTAAAATATTGGACAACATCAATGACTGCGCTGCTCCAGTATCCCTCAAAATAACGACGGACTTGACTTCCCCATCCCAAGACACTTGGCCCTTGGACACAAGGTTTATAACGGTCCTGCCTGGGGCTCGTAAAGTCAGCAGTATCCTCAGCTTTAACTGAAAGGGCACAATCATGGTGACTATCCACTTTGGTTCGAACCAATGCAATAGGTCTAGCGGAGCCTCCCTGCTTCTCCTCCCTTTGCAATTTCCAACAATTGGACTTTAGATGTCCCCTCTGTTTACAGTAATAACACGTTGGGGCCATTCCCCGGCGAGATGCCTGACTCGACCACTCCAACTGTCTACTCAGAGATGGCCGCACCAATGGACCCCTATGGTCGGTCCACTCCCCCTCTGACTGGTCCTCACTAACCCCCTTCTTGTTATCCCAGGTAGTACCATAATGAGGAAAACCAAGGCCTCTCTTATGGGTAAGTTCATAATCATCTGCACCAACAGCAGCTTTTTTCAACTCACCAACCTTATGATCCATAAGGTGTGTCCTAATGTCCAAGGGGATACTGTTCCTAAACTCTTCCATCAAGATAACCTCCCTTAGATTACCATAGGTCCTATCCACTTGTAGAGAATGATACCACCGATCAAAACTCATTTCCTTCCCCCTCGCAAATTCAACAAATGTCTGCCCAGCCTGTCTTTTCAGGGTTCGGAACTTCTGCCGGTACGCTTCCGGAACTTGCTCATAGGCTGACAACACAGCCTTTTTAACAGCCTCATAGTTCTCTGACTGATCCTCCGACAGAGCTGAATACACTTCCTGGGCTCTCCCTATGAACCCACTTTGTAGTAGCAGGGTCCAGTATTGTACGGGCCACTGAAGACGTTTTGCTATCTTTTCAAAAGACAGAAAAAACGTTTCCACCTCCTCCTTCTTAAACTTGGGAACAAGCCTAATGTTTCGAGCCACATCAAAGGAACGGGGCAGATCATTTTGACCCCCACCTGAATCGATGGAAACGGGCTGGGCCGGTCCCACCTGCATTTCTAATTTTCTTAACTCAAACTCTCGTTGTCGTTCTTCTTTTTCTCTTTCAAATTCTCTTTGCTTTTCTTCCTTTGCTCTTTCAAACTCTTTCCTTTTCTCCCTTTTCTCTTTCAAACTCTTTGCCGTTCCTCGTCTTCTAACTTTAGTCTGAGCTGTCTTTCTTCTGATTTCATCCGGGCCAATTCCAAGGCTTCACTCAATCTTACCCATGGTTCTAAACCCATGCGACTGACAATAGCCGAAACAATCTCCGCCTTTTTCATGCTCGATGTCCCACTAACCCCAAGATGATCAGCTACAGCTTGTAACTCTACCTTACGTAACAGTTCTACATCTTGCACTGATAGCCCCTTCTTCTCCAAAAATTCCTTCACTTCAAAATCCATCTCCTCAGCCATGGTGTACGACTGCAGTAGAAGTACCAGCACCGTAAACAAAAGTCAAATTATCTGCCAATGAGAAAACTTACAAATGCAGGAAAAAAAAAAATCCAAGACAGGTATCATATAAATCAGATCCCGGACAAGCCCCCAATTTGTTATGGCCTGAAGCACACCAAGCCAAGCCTTCCATCACACCGTCTTTATTTATGGATTATCACACGAAAATCTCTTCCTACACATAAAACCAAGAAGGGAGAAAAGAGGGAAAAACCCGAATAGGCCGGTCCAAGAGCAGGCCGGTCCAAGAGCAGGCCGGTCCAAGAGCAGGCCGGTCCAAGAGTAGGCACCAAGGCAGGCCCAACACTAGGCCCCAGGGCAGGCCCAGTAGTAGGCCCCAAGGCAGGCCCAGCATGAGAGGGTAGGAGTAGGCAAGTCCACAAGTAGGCCCCAAGGCATGCCCAGCACAAGAGGGTAGGAGTAGGCAAGTCTACGAGTAGGCCCCAAGGCAGGCCCCAGTGGTAGGCCCCAGTGGTAGGCCCCAGTGGTAGGCAGCCAGAGTTCGATCAACGTCACCCTTCAGGTGGAGAGATTGCAGCTGGCCACTCTACATCCCCCGAAAAAGCACTCCACCATAAGCCCTCCTCCAAAATGGCCACTCACTCTGAATCACCTTCCTGGCCACTCCCCTGCCCCATAGCCAATCATAGGCTTTATACACATGGACCAAACCACTTGGTCTAACTCGCAGGGGTGTGTGGGGGGAAGGAAGAAGAAAAAGGTCACAAACCGTAACATATTGTTACAGACGCGGTTTTAGATGTTAGTTTACCGAGCGGTTTGGTATTACCGCGTCCGCACAGTTACTCCCCGATTAGAACCCTATCCCGCCCGATTCCACTCGACGTTGACCAAGTCGCGCTATGCTAAATCAATGAAGGAAAGGACACAACGGCTGGGATAAATGCAACGACACAAGGGGTACAGTTCTCAAGACCTCCGGAGGAGGATATAATATTGGTGATGCAGAAACGGGTAGATTACACGGTAAGAGGTAAAGCACAGAAAGATGGGCACTTAGACACAGTCTTATCTTATCCCCGACAGACCACACACAAACGGGACAAGACTGACTTACACAGGGATTGATGGCAAGGAAGGGCAGGCAGTCGATAGCACAAGGTGCACCTTGGCTCAGGGGCAGAATCGACCCGGTCCGGTCCAGAGATGCGGGGAGGTATTGTCGCGCTCGGAGGTGGCGTCCTTTTTTCTCCAAGCTGAGGCGCATCTGACGTCACCTCCCTCTTCCTGCGCATGTACGGCGGGGAGTGACACGCCCTCGGCTCGTTGTCTCCGCCCCAGATGGAATCGGTCCGCCGCCTCCATTGGGTGCGGGGGGTTACCGGGCTCCGCCCTTGACGAGGAGCTGACAGCGAGCCCCTGCGTGGTAACCCCGTCGGAGCACATGTTCAATGGCGGCTAACCAAGCCGGAGTGAGGACGCACACTCCCCGCGCCGCCGCCACTGTTGTTGTTGTTGTTGTTGTTGTACCATGAGGAAGAGCTGCGGGGAGGTATTTGGAGGTCCTAAACTTTCTAACGGTGCCATACAATCACATTCTGGTGCAACGAAGAGTCAGAATTAATGGAAACTAGTCCTTAACTGACATAGACTAAGAATAACTAGCAAGATGTCCTATAGTTGTCTACGTGAGAGGCGGTGGACCTGGATGCGACATTTAATGGGGGAAAAAGGGGGAGGTCGGGTCTACAGAGTGTTGTTTACAGAAAATGGGACTAGGGAATGGGGGATTGGGGATAGTTGGGAAGTATTGGGGAAATAGGGGAATATTTACAAGCGGATATGGATGGATCCAAATCCCATATCTGCAACAATATTATGGATATAGAGGATCAATATGTGGTGTTTACATTAAAGAGATCAATATGTGTTGTTAATATTATAGAGGATCAATATGTGTTAATGTTGTTATGTCGGTACGGTGGGGCATATATAGATTTAGGTAGATCTAAATAGGTAGGTGCTTTGTCTGTCGTGCTAGAGAATCTCAATGTAATAAGTTCTGTGTAGACCGGATGTCGGATAAGTTGGATCTGTGTCCCCGCCGTGAGGGGCGGGGCATGATAATTAGTTCTAAGGATTATGCTAATTCCATTGTGTGTAGTCCTCTCTGTGATTATCCTGGTGTCCCTTATGGCAATACATCACATACAGTAAATAGATCCATTAGTGCACACACTAATTAAATTCCCCCGCCGCCACAATGACTTTGGAAGAACAGACCGGAAGCGGCCGCGTACAACGGCGCCATGGCGATGAAACATGGGCGAGGCATGCAATAACCACGCCCAGAAGGATTCTTGATTGACAAGGGGGGGGGGGGGGGGCGAGCAACGAGCAGGCCACCGATTGGCAGAGTAGGGAAGGACGTGTGATTGGTCTGGGAAGGGACAGAAAGCTTCCCAGTGATTGGGGGTAAGGAAGGTGAAGGACGTGCCACACTGATTGGCCACCGACCGATGACACCACGGCCAATCAGTGCAGAAGGCGCGAAACGACGACCAAGAAGCTACGCACTGGTTGGAGGAGAAGTGCCGGTGGCGTGAGAAGGTGGGAAAGGGCACAAGGAAACGACGCACTGGTTGGCAGAGGGGGAGAGCTGACGTCGCCAACGAGCAATAAAACAACTGGCTCACCGACATTTTCCTTCTTCTCGCTTTGGATTCTTTCCTACCTGGACCTCCCTTGTTGCCTTGCCTTTCGCTCCGTTTGGACCTTTTTCCTTTGCCATCCGCGAATTTGCCTGCGTTACGACGGACATTGGGGAAACGTTGGAGCGCCATTGATTCTCCTCCCTGGCGTTCACGTGCGAGCGAGGCTTGCCGCTGAGCGGGCGAGACCGGCGCGAGCGAAGCGCTCAGTGCGGCCCGACGGAGCGTGAACACCGGAGCCTGGACGATTCCTGACGGACCACATCCAGACAGACAAGACGCACCACACAACATTTGCTTTCATTAACTGTTCCATTGTCTTATATTTGAAGTGAAGTGTGGGAGTGCTCCATTAGAGGGGTTTAGTTATTACCGGCACGTTTCATTGTTCTCGGGTTCCGTAATAAATATTTATTTTTGTACATTTTGCATCTGTCTCGGGTTGAGTTAATTTCCACAGGGAGAAGACATCATTGGGGCCGTGATGGTAAGCGGCATTCCCCCCCAAACCGCCCTGCTCATGTATCATTCGCCATTAATTGGAAACGCCTCATTAAGCTCGATTGCCATTCGCGATTTCCCCGGTCTTAACCGAGGGGGAGTCGCACAACAATATTATAGAGGATCAATATGTGTTGTTAATATTATAGAGCATAAATATGTGTTGTTAATATTGTTGTGGATATGAGGATTGTGTTTTTTTATTGTGTTTTTATTGTATAATAAATTGTTGTGAAATATCGCCTTCCTGCCTCCAGTCTGTTGTATAAAGGTCAAAGGGCGTTCCGGTAGTTAATTCCATAAAGCATACATTGAAGGACACTATAATACCCTTGTTCAGTAACTTATATCCTTATTATGTGTGTTAGGGTAAGGCTGTGTCTCCCATTAATTTAAATACTCCATTGCACCAAGTGAAATAAGAGTAGATCCCCTTTCATTTCATTTCAATGGCCAACTGCATTTTGGGCGGTTTTCTTCAACCACCATTGGCCACGAGGCAAGGTTGGGGGAGAAGGGTGGGTCTGGACCTCGTCATCAAGGGCGGAGCCAGAGGGCTGTGCCCACCAATCAGGGCCGAAGGAGCTCACCAATGGGCGTGTCCGGGAGGCCGGCGGCTTGATTTGCCCGCGGCGATATAAAAGAGCGCGCGCGGAAGCCGTGAGGGAGGTCCATGACAAGAGTTGCGGTGAAGAGATCACCGAGAAGAGAGTTGAGTAAGGGATCCCTTTATGAGCAGCTTGAGCCACCGCAGCTGCATCAACAGCAGCTTGAGCCACCGAAACTGCAGCCACAGCAGCTTGGGGCCTGGACGGACGTTTTGAGCAGGACCGAAAAGGAACGGCGGCTGCCAAACGCGCCGATCGTGCTGCAGTATCCGTGGACCGGCCTCCCCCCTCCAAGCCATCCACCTCCGCCATTCCTATCATCATTCCCCGTGTGAGTCGTCTTCGTTTGTTCTGTCTTGGGGTATTAATTAAGCCAGTTTAGATAAGCTAGTATTTTCACTGTGTCACCTGCTTTTTCCATGTTCCCTGTATATAACCTTGACTGCTCCTTTTGCTTGTGTGTGTAAATAATAAATCCCGTTACTCTTCTGTACATCCTCTTCTTCCTCTTTACATTCGGTCGCTTTAGAGGTTTCCAAATTGAATATCTGTGACGCGATCCGGCCAACGTTCGGGAATCGGGTTTAGTCGGGGAAAACTGTTCGGCCGCGGTGCCATCCGCTCGGCAAACAACATCCTTATCCGCGGACCGTAACAATTGGTGTCAGGAGTGTCGGATTCGGACCTGGGACTAAATTTATTTAGCCCAAATTATGGAACACCAATTGTACTATTGGCCGTAACAATTGGTGTCGGGAGCGGGAACGGACCCGAAGCGCGCTTAACGCGCTCAAAATTACAAGCTGCTGAAATTGTTTTAAAGACAGAACCCGAATTTTGAAATTGCGCCATGGCTGGTCAAGGCGACGGGATGTCGGTGGGAGAGATAGACGGGATAGAATCGACCCAGGACCTCGGGGAAATGTATGTGGAGGAAAGAGAGGAGGAGAAAAATGGCATTGTGGTTGAGGAGGTTTCAGGCGCGCAAAATGGCGTCCTCGCGCACGTGGGTGTAGCGGCACCAAATTTTGCCGTGCCCGTGACCGTAGCAGCGGCCGCAGCACCAATGAACTGGGGCCTATTCATGCAGCAGATGCAGGCCTTCATGGTCAAGGCGGATGAGGAGAGGGAAGAGAACAGGGGGATGAGAAACCAAATTGTAGGAATGGGAGACCAAATGGGGGCAATGAGGGACGAAGCGAGGGCTGATAGTGAGCGAATGAGGGACGGAGCGAGGGCTGATAGTGAGCGATTAGAGGGCCAAATGGGGACAATGAGGGACGAAGCGAGGGCTGATAGTGAGCGATTAGAGGGCCAAATGGGGGCAATGAGGGACGAAGTGAGGGGTACCATTGAGGGGTTAGACAAGAAATTTGAGGGGTTAGACAATGGGATAGAAGGGGTGAAACATGGGTTAACGGGGGTGGAAAATAGAATGGCTGCCCAGGAGAATCAGATAGAGGGGGTGAAAAATGGGTTGAGGGGGCTAGAAGATAGGAGGGAAGACAAATTGCGGGAAATAGGGGAGCAATCCGCCCGAGAAATTAAACAAATGGGAGAGCAGATAGAGGAGGTGAAAATCGGGGTAGAAACCAAACTGGATGCTCAGAGGGAAGAATTGGGACAGATGATGGTGGCATCTACAAAAGAGAGGGAGGAGATGAAGGAGATACGACGAGGTGTAAATGAGGAGGTCTCCGGGGTACGCGAGGAGGTAAAGCGAGGTGAAAAGCGTATGGAGAAAGAGGTGAGGAATAATACGGCTAGGTTACAGGGGGGCATAGAGGACCTGACGCAGGAGGTGGAACAGCTGACAGTGGGACAAAAAGAACTAGTGGAGCAGGTACAAAGGAACACTGCGGTACTAGGAGGGTTAAAAGCGACACAAAACGACATTAAAAATGACTTAATAGCGACACAGAGGCAATGTCAGATGGTACGTGAGGACTGACAACGAGGTTGGATGAGGAGTGGATAGAAGCTATGGAGTGGATAGAAGTAATGGAGACGAAGGACCGAGAGGTGAGGACGCACATAGACGGTCAAGGTAGCCTTAGAGGACGAGATAGAGGAGACGCACCGGGAAATAAAAGAGGTGAAGCAAAAGTTAAAGAAGGTGGAAGAGGGGGTGAGTGAAATTAAGAAGAGACGGACAGAAACTAAGAGAGAAATACAGGAGGAGGTGATGGAATATGTGCAAGGTCGGTGCTCAAATCGTGATGGTGTGCTCGCTAACCAAATAAAGAGTTTGCAGGTGGCAGAGGAGGTGCGGAGACGAGGTGCCAAGGTGAGTGGCGATATATTCGGAAATGCATATGATGTGAGGGGAGCTTCAGTCGGCTTGGGGGTTGATTTGGATCCGGGTGTTCGTGAGAGGCCGTTGGTGAAGTGTGCGACAGGTACGGTGTGCGAAAGAGGAGGTGTGCGAGAATGTCCGACTCTGGGGTGTGTGAGGAAAAAGTGCGTGCCGAGGAGTGAGTGTGCTGTCGAGAGTGAGTCGGTTGTAGCGCGTGTGCGAGGGAGCACATGGAAGCGCGTAGTGAGGAGTGTTAGAGGATGTAACAAGAAAGTGTACACCTGTGATGAGTGTTACAGAGGATGTAACGAGAGAGTGTACACCTGTGGTGAGTGTTACAGAGGATGTAACGAGAGAGTGTACACCTGTGGAGAGTGTTACGGAGGAAGTAACAGGAGAGTGTGCGCAAGAGGATGCGCGAGAAAGGTGTGTAACGGACAGGTGCATGAGGAAAGAGTGCGCTGTCAAAAGTAAGGAAGAATGCACACCTGTGGTGAGTGTTACAGAGGGTGTAACGGGAGAGTGTGCACAAGAGTGTGTGCGAGAAAGGTGTGTAACGGACAGGTGCATGAGGAAAGAGTGCGCTGTCGAGAGTAAGGGTGAGTGCGCTGTCAAGAGTGGTGGTGAAAGTAGTGAGAGTGACACGGAGCGTGAGTTGGTTGTGACAGGTGAGAGAGAGGATGTACACCTGGAATGGAAGGATGCACTCCTGGAATGGTAGAGCGCGTATGGGAATGCACACTGGAACTGGTAGTGAGGCAGGTGGTTGGGTGTGCGAGTGAGAGCACACCTGTGATTGTCACAGAGGAGGTGACCGAGAAGGGGGTGCGAAGAGGTGTGTTGGTGAGGTGTGTGAACGACGAGTGTGTGCCAAGGTGTGCGGTGGTCAGGTGTGTGACCAAGTCTGTGAGCGAAAGAACGAGTGCAATAGCGAAGTACGCGGGGTGTACGGGCGGCGTTGGAGCACCGAGCTCGGTGAGGGTGAAAGGGGTAGCGTATGCGTGTGAGCATGCAGGTGAAGCATCGACGGTAACCGGGTTAGCGGTTAGAGCGACTTATAGCCGAATCGGGCCCTGGGTGCGCGCCGGGCAGGTTCGCGTGCCGCGAGGACCAGCGGGGATCCGAACCACGGCGGTTTCGAAAGAATCGCCGTACGCGATCCATGCCGGGCCGCGCTTTGAACGGCCGTGTCCGTGCTCCACTAGGCGGAGCGGGCAGCCCGATAGGAAGGGTCGTCATGGCGACCCCTTTTTGTTGAGGCGTTCCGGCAGGTCGAGATCGGGCCATTGGACGGCTCTGTGCCGAGGTGGTGCGTGGGATCCCGGCCCGAGTAAACCTCCTTCCCTTCACCGAGTGTCGGACGCATCCAGCCGCCGGCACCAAACAACCCGCATTCATTGCGAGCTTTAGAAGTGAATTGGCGCACCGAGAGGCACTAGTGAGAAGACTGATGACGAGGATAGTGGTTTGGACCCGAAATTGAAAAGCGAAATTTAATGATTGGCAAAGGATTGGCAGTAATGATTGGCAGATGATGGGTAGTGATTGGCAAATTTTTGATTTGTTGAATTTGGACGAGCAAAATTGATAGTGGGAGATGCCCGATGTGGTGGGATGGCAACTCTGTCATCCCTCACAGCGGGGGCAAAGGAGCACTAGTGTTATGGGGTTGGCAGTGTAAGCTCGCCGAGGGAGGGTTTGGATATAATGATAGGGATCTAGAGAAGATGACATTAGGTAACGTTAAGATTAGGTAGTGACAATGATACCTGTAGTGGGGACGCAGGTAGATTAGAGTGGATGATAATGACGTGGTATGTGCTTAGTTTAAAGGGAAGACGGGGAGCACTAAGTTAGCAGGGCAACAGGTAGTTCAGATGATGCCGTATGAGTGTTGGAAGTGTATTCAGAAGTGTATTGCGAAAAGTGTATGAGGAACAGGTGTGATTGCACAGGTGTGCAACTGGACAGGTGTATGGAGCAGTGTTTGAGTGAGTGATGGTGATGAGTGTTGTGCTGACCAAATGGTCCAGGAAGGAAGGAGGGTGCAGGTGGCACCAGGTGTGATTGCACAGGTGTGCAACAACAGGTGTATGGAGAATGGTTGTGTGGAATACATGGAGTGTGGAATACATGGAGTGTGGAATATATGGAGTATTGGAATGGATGGTCGTGGAGTGAGTATGGTGGAAACTATGGAGTGGAGTGGATGGTGCGAAGGTGTGAATGGGGGAAGGATGGACCCCCATCACGAATACCCAGGGAGGGTAGTGTAAGTGTTAGGTAGAGGGTATAGGTAAATTGTGGTTGGATATTGGCATCTGTGGTGCGAGGTGAAAGAATGGTATTTGGATGGGTGCATTAGTGTTGTGGAAATGGCTGGGCGTGTAGCCTGTTAGTGTGTGTAGTTGGTTTGGGCACTCCACCACTGTGAGGATGTCGGCCAGGTGAGGCCGCAGGTGGGCTCTGGGAGCCGGTAGAGTTGTTGAAGGATGGGGCCTGAGGATCCGGAGGACGGACCCGGGCAGCCCAGTGCCGGAGGGCACCGAGGGGTGACAGAGCCAGGAGGGGCCTTCCCCAATTAGATAGGTTAGGGTGAGGAGCTAGGTAAGCTCGGGTGGCAACTGCAGTGGTGGAGGTGTGCAGGTGGGTAGACCTGCTGGGAGAGCTACACACCCCAGTCCTGAAATTGTGCAAGGGCACAGGGAGTTGAATCGGGGGAGTGAGACCCCAAATTGAGAAGCACCACAGTTTGGTCAATGGGAATTGGTTTTTAGAACCCATAGTGTAAGATGGCCAATGGATTGGCAGGGAAAGACCCCGGGTAGTGTAAAGTGTGTTAAAGTCATTTAGAGGATAGTTAGGATTGAAGTCTCCTCGCACCATCTGCATCCACTCACCTGAGATGACGTACCTCCACACCATGCCATGTTTTATTATTTTTATTGTGCGAATGGTTGGATTGTGAGACGCATCATGACGTGGGTGTGACATTGTGCTTGATGTTCCATCTCTTCCTCCTTATGAGGATTGATGATGAATTGGGTGATGGCAAATTTTGGTTAAAGGGATTGTGGTAACGAATTTGGTGTAGGGGAAATATGGGGAAGACGTGACGGTAGTGACGAATTTGTAAATGTGTAGATTTTTGTAAATATGGGGTAAGGGCAAGGGTAGTGTAGGTGACAGGGGGGTGACGTATGGTAGGGACGAGCTTTCTCACTTCGCTCTCCGTACGCACTTCACCTTGCATTGCCTTATTGATGTGTACCCTTGAGACCTTACCCCTCGCTCATCTGTCTTTCCCCCCTTTGTTTCCCACATAGGGACCTGTGCGCCACTGGGCGCCGAGGGGAGCGTGCGTGAGTCCGCCATTGTGCGCCCGGAACTCCCAGAACCATCTGTCTGCATCGATGCACCACATTATGGACCACATGTCTGTGGCCGAGCACCACTTATGGACCCCATGGGTTGGGGCATGGCCCCTCTGCTGGAACCGGCCATGAAGGCCCGAAATCTTGCTGGTGGACCTTGATCACAGGGCACCGATGCCCCACAGGTGAACCACACTAGTCGGCCCTGTGGGCCATAAATAAAATAAATAAAAATGGACACGTTGGGTGCATTTTAATAGTGCAAATAGGCCGCCAGCAAAGGAAGATGACAACACCAGGAAAATAATAATAGCCAGCAGAGGGAGCCGAAGAGCAAGAGACCACCTGCAGGGTTAGGGGTTGTTGGTTTTATTTTTTATTCATTGAACAGTGATGACTGTGCACCGATTGGTGCTTGAGGGTGCTTTGGTGCGTTTTTGGGTGCTTTCATGGTGCGTCGATGCAGAGCAGACTGTCTCCCCCCTAGAAAGAACAATCACAGGTCCTGGGGTACGTTTTGTAAATAAAGTAAAGCCATTGTAAATAATGCTCCCCACCGTAAATGTATAGTTTGAAGACCATTCCACAATTCGGTTAGCTGTGGGCGTGAGTCTGTTCGGCAGGGTGCAATGGAGCAGCGGGACATATTTATTTATGTTTTAAAACTGTCACACTCAGGGTCAGGTTAAATGTAGAGGGAATTACACCTACGTGTCACACTAAGTTAAAGTTCATAGGCCCGGGACGTGCCTAAGAGGAGGAGGGTGCAGTGTTGTGGATATGAGGATCGTGTTTTTTTTATTGTGTTTTTATTGTATAGTAAATTGTTGTGAAATATCGCCTTCCTGCCTCCAGTCTGTTGTATAAAGGTCAAAGGGCGTTCCGGTAGTTAATTCCATAAAGCATACATTGAAGGACACTATAATACCCTTGTTCAGTAGCTTATATCCTTATTATGTGTGTTAGGGTAAGGCTGTGTCTCCCATTAATTTAAATACTCCATTGCACCAAGTGAAATAAGAGTAGATCCCCTTTCATTTCATTTCAATGGCCAACTGCATTTTGGGCGGTTTTCTTCAACCACCATTGGCCACGAGGCAAGGTTGGGGAAGAAGGGCGGGTCTGGACCTCGTCATCAAGGGCGGAGCCAGAGGGCTGTGCCCACCAATCAGGGCCGAAGGAACTCACCAATGGGCGTGTCCGGGAGGCCGGCGGCTTGATTTGCCCGCGGCGATATAAAAGAGCGCGCGCGGAAGCCGTGAGGGAGGTCCATGACAAGAGTTGCGGCGAAGAGATCACCGAGAAGAGAGTTGAGTAAGGGATCCCTGAAGAGAGCAGCTTGAGCCACCGCGGCTGCATCAACAGCAGCTTGAGCCACCGAAACTGCAGCCACAGCAGCTTGGGGCCTGGACGGACGTTTTGAGCAGGACCGAAAAGGAACGGCGGCTGCCAAACGCGCCGATCGTGCTGCGGTATCCGTGGTCCGGCCTCCCCCCTCCAAGCCATCCACCTCCGCCATTCCTGTCATCATTCCCCGTGTGAGTCGTCTTCGTTTGTTCTGTCTTGGGGTATTAATTAAGCCAGTTTAGATAAGCTAGTATTTTCACTGTGTCACCTGCTTTTTCCATGTTCCCTGTATATAACCTTGACTGCTCCTTTTGCTTGTGTGTAAAAAAAAAAAAAAAACCACCTTTTAGAGGCCATTTTTCCCCGCAAGCGGGGGTTGGCCTTTTTCGGGAACTGTGGTTGTTGTTGTTTTTCGGTCCCCTTTTTGAAGCAATGTTTTATGGCCGGATGCCCTTCCTGACGCCAACCCTTTTTGCCGCCTTTAACGACAAGCAGGGAATTACCAGTGAACTGGTGCTCAATTTGCCGACCTCGGAAGGATGACAGGCTGAGTCAACCCCCCTGGCGTTAATTCAGCGATTGACCGGGATTCGAACCCAGGATCCTAGGATCCTAAGCCGGCACCCTAGCCGCTAGCCCAACACCAGGGACTTGTGTGTGTAAATAATAAATCCCATTACTCTTCTGTACATCTTCTTCTTCCTCTTTACATTCGGTCGCTTTAGAGGTTTCCAAATTGAATATCTGTGGCGCGATCCGGCCAACGTTCGGGAATCGGGTTTAGTCGGGGAAAACTGTTCGGCCGCGGTGCCATCCGCTCGGCAAACAACATCCTTATCTGCGGACCGTAACAATATTATAGAGGATCAATATGTGTTGTTAATATTACAGAGGACCAATATGTGTTAATATTATAGAGGATCAATATGTGTTGTTAATATTATTGGAGGATCAATATGTGTTTTTTATTGTAAAGAATCAATAAGTTGAATTGTCTGCGTCTACTCTTAACTCCTGTTGTGTTCCCATCTGAAGCACTGACTCTTTCTTGATCAATGGAAGCAACCAAGTTTCAAATCCCAGATTTTATTTTTTTCCATTACTTGCCAACCCCTTGTAATTCACGTTAAATAACACATTGATGTCTCCTAACGTATCTGGCCTACATGTGATTTGTGTATAAACTCCTCCATGAGCCAAATATCAAAAATTTAACTGTAATAAAGGATTATGCGTCGATATTTGTATAGAAAGTTGTTGTCTTCCCTCCGTAAAGTTTGTGTTAAATTGGTTCTCCCTTGAAACACTTCTTAATGTTCTTATACACCACTCCTTTCCTATGCCATCTCCAGGCGCTGCATGACGTCATCGTCGTGCACCAAAGGGGGCCCGATGATGACCCGTGCCATAAGGGAGTACTCGGTTTTCACTCCGTTTGTTGTACACCTCTCCTTTTCTATTCCATCTCCAGGCGCAGCATGACGTCATCGCCGGGCGCTGAAGGGGGGTCTTGCACTCTGTTTGTTTGTTTGTCTGGGCGATCTCTCATCCTTGCTTTCAGCTTTTGAACTCAGAAGCTGAAATTTGGGCGCAATAGTGAGCACATGCTTTGGAAAAAACGTCATGTTATATTTTTTGATGAATCGATTACTTGATTACTTGAATCGATTATTATCGATTTATTAATCAGTTATTTATTTTCTTTCTCATCTGGGCAAAATCTCAGGCACCTTTTGAGCTAGAAAGCTGATATTGGAACACGACAGTGACCAAGGGATTTGTCTAGAAAGCGTATTTTTGATTTATTGATTATTCAATTAACTGATTAATTACTTAATTTTTCAATTAATTAATTAATTTTCAAAAAGTTACAGATTTGTATGACTTAAGAAATTAATTATATTATTATTATTATTATTATTTATTTATGTCAATTATGCATTTTTTTTTTAAAATACAGAATCGAGGCTCGTGTAAGAGCTAACACATTGAACATGAAAACATGCACAGACATATAAAACATGCAATGAAGGGAGTGGGAGAAAGAGGGGGAGAGAGGGAAGCACACAAGCGCAACAACAGAAGAGAACATGGACCTCGGTAGATCTGTGGAAGGGGGAGGGCTCGGGAAGGATGGAGGGGTACACAGTATAAAGCAAATTAACACTTCTAGGAATTTCAGGAAAGAAGTTGGGGATTTAAATAGGCGGATTTGGGGTGTTTTAGCGGGGGTAGAAAAATTCAGAAATAAAGCCAAACAGTTCAATCTTGGTTTCACCAGACCACAGAATCTTGTTTCTCACAGTCTGAGAGTCCTTTAGGTGCTTTTTTGCAAACTTCAAGCGGGATTCATGTGTCTTTCACTGAGGAGAGGCTTCTGTCTGGCCACTCTGCCATAAAGCCCAAATCGGTGGAGTGTTGCAGTGATGGTTGTCCTTCTGGAAGTTTCTCCCATCTCCACAGAGGATCTCTGGAGCTCAGCCAGAGTGACCATCTCTGGAGCTCAGCCAGAATGACCATCGGGTTCTTGATCACCTCTCTTACCAAGGCCCTTCTCCCCCGATTGCTCGGTTTGGCCGGGCGGCCAGCTCTAGGAAGAGCCCTGGTTGTTCCAAACTTCTTCCATTTAAGAATTATGGAGGCCACTGTGCTCTTGGGAACCTTCAATGCAGCAGAATTTTTTTTGTAGGCTTCCCCAGATCTGTGCCTCGACACAATCCTGTCTCTGAGCTCTGCAGGCAGTTCCTTCGACCTCATGTTTTGGTTTTTGCTCTGATATGCATTGTCAGCTGTGAGACCTTATAAAGACAGGTGTGTGCCTTTCCAAATAATGTCCAATCAATGGAATTTACCACAGGTGGACTCCAATCAAGGTGGAGAAACATCTCAAAGATGATCAAGAGAAATGGGAGGCACCTGAGCTAAATTTCAAGTGTCATAGCAAAGGGTATGAATACTTATGTAAATGTGATATTTCAGTTTTTTAATTGTAATAAATTTGCAAAACTTTCTAAAATCCTGTTTTGTCTTTGTCATTATGGGGTATTGAGTGTAGATTGATGAGGGAAAAACGGAATTTAAACGATTTCAGCATAAGGCTGCAACATAACAAAATGACAAAATGTGAAAAAAGTGAAGGGGTCTGAATACTTTCTGAATACTATAGACATATATATATACAGACTTGGCATTTAATATGGAATATTTTTTTTGTGGGGGTGAACTTACTTTCAAGATGACTTAGAACCAAAAGTTCATTAGAATTATGTTGAAATTATTCTAGATTTTGTTAATGTGACCTTTAAAAGAAACAAAAACCACATTTGACATTTTGAAGCAAATAAATTGATCCTTGAAAGTGATGCAAACTGATATCGAACTCAATTCATGGACAGTACTGTGTTAAACGTTTGTACGTTTTCCAGAAGTATCTCTTTATTTTGCACATTAGCCAAAAAATTTTTCAACAAAAGTTAAATTATGACTGGGATTACGGACAGTAAAATTACAGTTCAGTACTTCGTGTAACCCCCACGAGCATTCAGGAGAGCACGTACACGTCGAGGCATGCTGTTCACGAGATTTGCCAAGGTTTGGACAGGAATCGCTTGCCATGCAGTGACAATAGCCTGCTGCAATTCACACACAGAGGTCGGCTGCTGGTCCAAGTGGTCGATTTGACGCGTTAATTCTGCCCACAAGTTCTCTATCGGATTCATATCCGGGGACATGGCAGACAACTCCATATGCTCGACACCACGGTCGGCAAGAAAGTGTTGGATCATGCGAGCACGATGAGGCCGTGCATTGTCATCTTGGAAGACAAAGTTTCCTCGAAAGGCTGCATGAGCAAATGGAAGCAATGTTTCTTCCAGAATGGCCCTGTACTTGAACTGGTTCAGGTTTCCATTCAGAACAACCAGGTCAGTTTTTCCCCCTGCATGAAAAGCAGCCCAAACGGTCACCCCACCACCTCCAGCTTGGACTCTTGGCACTATACAATCTTCGTTGTAGGCTTCATGCACTTGTCTGCCTACTCGGACGCGGCCATTTTGACGATAGACCAGAAATCTAGACTCGTCACTGAAGGTCACGTGATTCCAGTGTCCTGGCTGCCATTGATGGTGCCCTCTGGCCCATTGCAATCGGCGCTGGCTGTGTTGTCTGGTCAGGCGTGGCTTTCTCAGGGGACGCCTGGCACGATAGCCTGCTTGAACCAGTCATTGGTTGACTAGCCTTCTGGATACAGGCACATTTGTCAGTTGCTGCCACTCAGCCCGAAGCCGATTAGCTGACTTGGTACGGCCATTGCAGACTAACCGGTGCAGCTGGCGATCATCTCTCCTTGTGCTTCTGTGGGGACGTCCTGGCCTCGGTATTGGAGTAGGGACACCCCTCTGAGCATTTCGTTTCAGGATCTTTGACACCTGACCTTGAGTGATGCCATACTGCCAAGCAATAGCACGCTGTTTCATGCCGGAATTTCGTAAAGCCACCACTCCATGACAAACAGCATTGTCAAGTTGACGGACCATCTCCAGAGGAAGTGGCAATAACCTTTGTAGATGTGCAGCAGTTGTTTTCCACTAATATAGAACCAACAACCCTTATATACCCGATTGTGAAGCCAATCGTCAAATGTACCTGTCCTTACATTTTGTCACGCCACCTGTGATATTATCCTGTTATTGACTCCTTGCTGCGAAAGACAATCAGTGACATGGTTCTTTTGACAAAGAAATCACCGAAGCGTAAAAGAAACTCACCAGATTGATATACCGAGTTCAGAAAGTAAACCCAAGTCAAGAAGAAAAAAAAAATTCCATATTAAATGCCAAGTCTGTATATATATATATATATATATGTATGTATATATATATATATATATATATATATATATATATATATATATATATATATATGTATGTATATATATATATATATATATATATATATATATATATGTATGTATGTATGTTTAATTAGCGCTCCAACCTATGACTGAATGCTGTGACGTCATCGCCACAACGTCCGCCCTTTCTGTGAAGCTCCGGAAGAGCCATTCCACAGAGCCAATTTATAAAGATGTCATTTCAGATACTGTCACAAGTGCATGGAAAACTCACAGTTACCAACTTGGTTTCGCCCTTATTGGGGTGTCATCAGGGCAACGCAGCGAGCTTCCACACACTTGTGACTTGAAACACTTTCGGTTATATTCCAGTACTTGTGAGACTCCATATTGTGAGTGGAGAAAGCGCCAGTAAAGTGTCTCTTACAGCCCTTGCTGCACATTCCAGCGGGAGTTGTTTTGAATTACCTGGAGGTGAGGTAATTGTAATAATGTGGCGGTGAGGTGTTTTTAATAACGTGGTGGTGAGGTATTTATAATTACGTGGTGGTGAGGTGTTTTTAATTATGTGGTGGTGAGGTGTTTTGAATTAGTTGCTGCTGAGGTGTTTTGAATTACGTGATGGTTAGGTGTTTTGAATTACGTGGCGGTGAGGTGTTTTTAATTACGTGGTGGTGAGGTATTTATAATTAGTTGCTGCTGAGGTGTTTTTAATTATGTGGTGGTGAGGTGTTTTGAATTAGTTGGTGGTGAGGTGTTTTGAATTACGTGGTGGTGAGGTGTTTTTAATTATGTGGTGGTGAGGTGTTTTGAATTAGTTGGTGGTGAGGTGTTTTGAATTACATGGGGGTGAGGTGTTTTAAATTAGGTGGGGTGAGGTGTTTTAAATTACTTGGTGGTGAGGTGTTTTAAATTACATGGGGGTGACGTATTTTAAATTACATGGGGGTGAGGTATTTTAAATTACATTGGGGTGAGGTGTTTTAAATTACATGGGGGTGAGGTATTTTAAATTACATGGGGGTGAGGTATTTTAAATTACATGGGGGTGAGGTGTTTTAAATTACATGGGGGTGAGGTGTTTTAAATTACATGGGGGTGAGGTGTTTTAAATTACATGGGGGTGAGGTATTTTAAATTACATGGGGGTGAGGTATTTTAAATTACATGGGGGTGAGGTATTTTAAATTACATGGGGGTGAGGTATTTTAAATTACATGGGGGTGAGGTGTTTTAAATTACATGGGGGTGAGGTGTTTTAAATTACTTGGTGGTGAAGTGTCTTGAATTACTTGGTGGTGAGGTGTCGTAAATTACATGGTGGTGAGGTGTTTTAAATTACATGGGGTTGAGGTGTTTTAAATTACATGGGGGTGAGGTGTTTTAAATTACATGGGGGTGCGGTATTTTAAATTATGTGGGGGTGAGGTGTTTTAAATTACTTGGTGGTGAGGTGTTTTAAATTACTTGGTGGTGAAGTGTTTTGAATTACTTGGTGGTGAGGTGTTTTAAATTACATGGGGGTGAAGTGTTTTGAATTACTTGGTGGTGAGGTGTTTTAAATTACATGGGGGTGAAGTGTTTTGAATTACTTGGTGGTGAGGTGTTTTAAATTACTTGGTGGTGAGGTGTTTTGAATTACTTGGTGGTGAGGTGTTTTGAATTACTTGGTGGTGAGGTGTTTTAAATTACTTGGTGGTGAGGTGTTTTGAATTACTTGGTGGTGAAGTGTTTTGAATTACTTGGTGGTGAGGTGTTTTAAATTACATGGGGGTGAAGTGTTTTGAATTACATGGGGGTGAAGTGTTTTGAATTACTTGGTGGTGAGGTGTTTTAAATTACATGGGGGTGAAGTGTTTTGAATTACTTGGTGGTGAGGTGTTTTAAATTACTTGGTGGTGAGGTGTTTTGAATTACTTGGTGGTGAAGTGTTTTGAATTACTTGGTGGTGAGGTGTTTTAAATTACTTGGTGGTGAAGTGTTTTGAATTACTTGGTGGTGAGGTGTTTTAAATTACATGGGGGTGAAGTGTTTTGAATTACATGGTGGTGAGGTGTTTTAAATTACATGGGGGTGAAGTGTTTTGAATTACTTGGTGGTGAAGTGTTTTGAATTACTTGGTGGTGAAGTGTTTTGAATTACATGGGGTTGAGGTGTTTTAAATTACTTGGTGGTGAAGTGTTTTGAATTACATGGGGGTGAAGTGTTTTGAATTACTTGGTGGTGAAGTGTTTTGAATTACTTGGTGGTGAGGTGTTTTGAATTACATGGGGTTGAGGTGTTTTAAATTACTTGGTGGTGAGGTGTTTTGAATTACATGGTGGTGAGGTGTTTTGAATTACTTGGTGGTGAAGTGTTTTGAATTACATGGTGGTGAGGTGTTTTAAATTACATGGGGGTGAAGTGTTTTGAATTACTTGGTGGTGAAGTGTTTTGAATTACTTGGTGGTGAAGTGTTTTGAATTACATGGGGTTGAGGTGTTTTAAATTACTTGGTGGTGAGGTGTTTTTATTTAGTGTTTTATGGCTGTGAGGTATTTTTATTTCGTGTTTTATGGCTGTGAGGTGTTTTTATTTAGTGTTTTATGGCTGTGAGGTGTTTTTATTTCGTGTTTTATGGCTGTGATGTGTTTTTATTTCGTGTTTTATGGCTGTGAGGTGTTTTTATTTAGTGTTTCATAGCTGTGAGGTGTTTTTATTACGTGTTTTATGGCTGTGAGGTGTTTTTGTTTCGTGTTTTATGGCTGTGATGTGTTTTTATTTCGTGTTTTATGGCTGTGAGGTGTTTTTATTTCGTGTTTTATGGCTGTAAGGTGTTTTTGTTTCGTGTTTTATGGCTGTGATGTGTTTTTATTTCGTGTTTTATGGCTGTGAGGTGTTTTTATTTCGTGTTTTATGGCTATAAGGTGTTTTTATTACGTGTTTTATGGCTGTGAGGTGTTTTTATTTCGTGTTTTATGGCTGTGATGTGTTTTTATTTAGTGTTTTATGGCTGTGAGGTGTTTTTATTTCATGTTTTATGGCTGTGATGTGTTTTTATTTTGTGTTTTATGGCTGTGAGGTGTTTTTATTTCGTGTTTTATGGCTGTGATGTGTTTTTATTTAGTGTTTTATGGCTGTGAGGTGTTTTTATTTCGTGTTTTATGGCTGTGATGTGTTTTTATTCCGTGTTTTATGGCTGTGAGGTGTTTTTATTTCGTGTTTTATGGCTGTGAGGTGTTTTTATTTCGTGTTTTATGGCTGTGATGTGTTTTTATTACGTGTTTTATGGCTGTGAGGTGTTTTTATTTCGTGTTTTATGGCTGTGATGTTTTTATTACGTGTTTTATGGCTGTGATGTGTTTTTATTTCGTGTTTTATGGCTGTGATGTTTTTTTTACGTGTTTTATGGCTGTGATGTGTTTTTATTACGTGTTTTATGGCTGTGATGTTTTTATTACATGTTTTATGGCTGTGATGTTTTTATTACGTGTTTTATGGCTGTGATGTTTTTATTTCGTGTTTTATGGCTGTGATGTGTTTTTATTACGTGTTTTATGGCTGTGAGGTGTTTTTATTTCGTGTTTTATGGCTGTGAGGTGTTTTTATTTCGTGTTTATGGCTGTGAGGTGTTTTTATTTCGTGTTTTATGGCTGTGATGTTTTTATTTCGTGTTTTATGGCTGTGATGTTTTTATTTCGTGTTTTATGGCTGTGATGTTTTTATTTCGTGTTTTATGGCTGTGATGTTTTTATTTCGTGTTTTATGGCTGTGATGTTTTTATTACGTGTTTTATGGCTGTGATGTTTTTATTTCGTGTTTTATGGCTGTGATGTTTTTATTTCGTGTTTTATGGCTGTGATGTTTTTATTTCGTGTTTTATGGCTGTGATGTTTTTATTTCGTGTTTTATGGCTGTGATGTTTTTATTTCGTGTTTTATGGCTGTGATGTTTTTATTTCGTGTTTTATGGCTGTGAGGTGTTTTTATTTCGTGTTTTATGGCTGTGATGTTTTTATTTCGTGTTTTATGGCTGTGATGTTTTTATTACGTGTTTTATGGCTGTGATGTTTTTATTTCGTGTTTTATGGCTGTGAGGTGTTTTTATTTCGTGTTTTATGGCTGTGATGTTTTTATTACATGTTTTATGGCTGTGAGGTGTTTTTATTACGTGTTTTATGGCTGTGATGTTTTTATTTCGTGTTTTATGGCTGTGATGTTTTTATTTCGTGTTTTATGGCTGTGATGTTTTTATTTCGTGTTTTATGGCTGTGATGTTTTTATTTCGTGTTTTATGGCTGTGATGTTTTTATTTCGTGTTTTATGGCTGTGATGTTTTTATTTCGTGTTTTATGGCTGTGAGGTGTTTTTATTTCGTGTTTTATGGCTGTGATGTTTTTATTTCGTGTTTTATGGCTGTGATGTTTTTATTACGTGTTTTATGGCTGTGATGTTTTTATTTCGTGTTTTATGGCTGTGAGGTGTTTTTATTTCGTGTTTTATGGCTGTGATGTTTTTATTACGTGTTTTATGGCTGTGAGGTGTTTTTATTTCGTGTTTTATGGCTGTGAGGTGTTTTTATTTCGTGTTTTATGGCTGTGATGTGTTTTTATTACGTGTTTTATGGCTGTGAGGTGTTTTTATTTCGTGTTTTATGGCTGTGATGTTTTTATTACGTGTTTTATGGCTGTGATGTGTTTTTATTTCGTGTTTTATGGCTGTGATGTTTTTATTTCGTGTTTTATGGCTGTGATGTTTTTATTACGTGTTTTATGGCTGTGATGTGTTTTTATTTCGTGTTTTATGGCTGTGATGTGTTTTTATTACGTGTTTCGTGGCTGTGATGTTTTTATTTCGTGTTTTATGGCTGTGAGGTGTTTTTATTTCGTGTTTTATGGCTGTGATGTTTTTATTACATGTTTTATGGCTGTGAGGTGTTTTTATTACGTGTTTTATGGCTGTGATGTTTTTATTTCGTGTTTTATGGCTGTGATGTTTTTATTTCGTGTTTTATGGCTGTGATGTTTTTATTTCGTGTTTTATGGCTGTGATGTTTTTATTTCGTGTTTTATGGCTGTGAGGTATTTTTATTTCGTGTTTTATGGCTGTGAGGTGTTTTTATTTAGTGTTTTATGGCTGTGAGGTGTTTTTATTTCGTGTTTTATGGCTGTGATGTGTTTTTATTTCGTGTTTTATGGCTGTGAGGTGTTTTTATTTAGTGTTTCATAGCTGTGAGGTGTTTTTATTACGTGTTTTATGGCTGTGAGGTGTTTTTGTTTCGTGTTTTATGGCTGTGATGTGTTTTTATTTCGTGTTTTATGGCTGTGAGGTGTTTTTATTTCGTGTTTTATGGCTGTAAGGTGTTTTTGTTTCGTGTTTTATGGCTGTGATGTGTTTTTATTTCGTGTTTTATGGCTGTGAGGTGTTTTTATTTCGTGTTTTATGGCTGTAAGGTGTTTTTATTACGTGTTTTATGGCTGTGAGGTGTTTTTATTTCGTGTTTTATGGCTGTGATGTGTTTTTATTTAGTGTTTTATGGCTGTGAGGTGTTTTTATTTCATGTTTTATGGCTGTGATGTGTTTTTATTTTGTGTTTTATGGCTGTGAGGTGTTTTTATTTCGTGTTTTATGGCTGTGATGTGTTTTTATTTAGTGTTTTATGGCTGTGAGGTGTTTTTATTTCGTGTTTTATGGCTGTGATGTGTTTTTATTCCGTGTTTTATGGCTGTGAGGTGTTTTTATTTCGTGTTTTATGGCTGTGAGGTGTTTTTATTTCGTGTTTTATGGCTGTGATGTGTTTTTATTACGTGTTTTATGGCTGTGAGGTGTTTTTATTTCGTGTTTTATGGCTGTGATGTTTTTATTACGTGTTTTATGGCTGTGATGTGTTTTTATTTCGTGTTTTATGGCTGTGATGTTTTTTTTACGTGTTTTATGGCTGTGATGTGTTTTTATTACGTGTTTTATGGCTGTGATGTTTTTATTACATGTTTTATGGCTGTGATGTTTTTATTACGTGTTTTATGGCTGTGATGTTTTTATTTCGTGTTTTATGGCTGTGATGTGTTTTTATTACGTGTTTTATGGCTGTGAGGTGTTTTTATTTCGTGTTTTATGGCTGTGAGGTGTTTTTATTTCGTGTTTATGGCTGTGAGGTGTTTTTATTTCGTGTTTTATGGCTGTGATGTTTTTATTTCGTGTTTTATGGCTGTGATGTTTTTATTTCGTGTTTTATGGCTGTGATGTTTTTATTTCGTGTTTTATGGCTGTGATGTTTTTATTTCGTGTTTTATGGCTGTGATGTTTTTATTACGTGTTTTATGGCTGTGATGTTTTTATTTCGTGTTTTATGGCTGTGATGTTTTTATTTCGTGTTTTATGGCTGTGATGTTTTTATTTCGTGTTTTATGGCTGTGATGTTTTTATTTCGTGTTTTATGGCTGTGATGTTTTTATTTCGTGTTTTATGGCTGTGATGTTTTTATTTCGTGTTTTATGGCTGTGAGGTGTTTTTATTTCGTGTTTTATGGCTGTGATGTTTTTATTTCGTGTTTTATGGCTGTGATGTTTTTATTACGTGTTTTATGGCTGTGATGTTTTTATTTCGTGTTTTATGGCTGTGAGGTGTTTTTATTTCGTGTTTTATGGCTGTGATGTTTTTATTACATGTTTTATGGCTGTGAGGTGTTTTTATTACATGTTTTATGGCTGTGATGTTTTTATTTCGTGTTTTATGGCTGTGATGTTTTTATTTCGTGTTTTATGGCTGTGATGTTTTTATTTCGTGTTTTATGGCTGTGATGTTTTTATTTCGTGTTTTATGGCTGTGATGTTTTTATTTCGTGTTTTATGGCTGTGATGTTTTTATTTCGTGTTTTATGGCTGTGAGGTGTTTTTATTTCGTGTTTTATGGCTGTGATGTTTTTATTTCGTGTTTTATGGCTGTGATGTTTTTATTACGTGTTTTATGGCTGTGATGTTTTTATTTCGTGTTTTATGGCTGTGAGGTGTTTTTATTTCGTGTTTTATGGCTGTGATGTTTTTATTACGTGTTTTATGGCTGTGAGGTGTTTTTATTTCGTGTTTTATGGCTGTGAGGTGTTTTTATTTCGTGTTTTATGGCTGTGATGTGTTTTTATTACGTGTTTTATGGCTGTGAGGTGTTTTTATTTCGTGTTTTATGGCTGTGATGTTTTTATTACGTGTTTTATGGCTGTGATGTGTTTTTATTTCGTGTTTTATGGCTGTGATGTTTTTATTTCGTGTTTTATGGCTGTGATGTTTTTATTACGTGTTTTATGGCTGTGATGTGTTTTTATTTCGTGTTTTATGGCTGTGATGTGTTTTTATTACGTGTTTCGTGGCTGTGATGTTTTTATTTCGTGTTTTATGGCTGTGAGGTGTTTTTATTTCGTGTTTTATGGCTGTGATGTTTTTATTACATGTTTTATGGCTGTGAGGTGTTTTTATTACGTGTTTTATGGCTGTGATGTTTTTATTTCGTGTTTTATGGCTGTGATGTTTTTATTTCGTGTTTTATGGCTGTGATGTTTTTATTTCGTGTTTTATGGCTGTGATGTTTTTATTTCGTGTTTTATGGCTGTGATGTTTTTATTTCGTGTTTTATGGCTGTGATGTTTTTATTTCGTGTTTTATGGCTGTGAGGTGTTTTTATTTCGTGTTTTATGGCTGTGATGTTTTTATTTCGTGTTTTATGGCTGTGATGTTTTTATTACGTGTTTTATGGCTGTGATGTTTTTATTTCGTGTTTTATGGCTGTGAGGTGTTTTTATTTCGTGTTTTATGGCTGTGATGTTTTTATTACGTGTTTTATGGCTGTGAGGTGTTTTTATTTCGTGTTTTATGGCTGTGAGGTGTTTTTATTTCGTGTTTTATGGCTGTGATGTGTTTTTATTACGTGTTTTATGGCTGTGAGGTGTTTTTATTTCGTGTTTTATGGCTGTGATGTTTTTATTACGTGTTTTATGGCTGTGATGTGTTTTTATTTCGTGTTTTATGGCTGTGATGTTTTTATTTCGTGTTTTATGGCTGTGATGTTTTTATTACGTGTTTTATGGCTGTGATGTGTTTTTATTTCGTGTTTTATGGCTGTGATGTGTTTTTATTACGTGTTTCGTGGCTGTGAGGTGTTTTCAATTTCATGGTAGTGAGGTGTTTTGAATTACGTGGTGGTGAGGTGTAATGTCCCAAACTTCCAGTCTGCACCTACCCCTCCCCTATATATGTGCTGATGGGTTCTTTCTTGAAAAAAAAAACATTCAGCCTAAATCTTCATCCTAAATCGCCTATAAAAATGTAATATCACAAACACAACAAATACATTTGTGCAAAATAAATGTTTGTATTATGATTGGTGTAAATCATGACAACACAGCAACTCCGGTGCAGTCATTATCCTCAGCTAAAATAAGCCCGTTCCTCAGTAACGACGCTTGGTGAGGCGAGCGCAGCTAGTGTATATATATATATGTTATGCGCCATCGGTAGATTTGCGCTATCAAACGATCGTAGATGGCGCAGGCATCATTTTGCGCCATCAATGGATGCGTATCATCGCTGGATAGCGCTGCGCCGCCGACCGATTTGCGTCAGGAGGGGAGGGAGAAATGGTAAGGATTGTTTGTCGGAAATATCGATCGATATCTAACCCTCGATCGGTCGATAGCGCAAATCTACCGACGGCGCATAACATATACGTATATGTCGACACAGCACACAAACTCATGTAGCTTATGTTGCAAGGCTGTCTCATTGGGCACAAAAACCAAGAGATTAAGTCCGATTACAATTTCCATATTACATTAACATCGTTTTCAAGTTCACTCTTGTCCCTTCCCTGTAGCGAGCAGTATGCCTGGAAGCTCTAAAGGAACATTTTCACACATTCCGATCGATCAGTGTTCCAGGTCTCACTGCCCTTTTCATGGTGGCCACTCCGTTAAGCCCTGACCGTTAATTCTCAACATGTCCTGCAACCTGTGTGGTGTTACTAATCCGGAAAAGTAACTGGACATAACGCTGGATATCCCATCTGTTTATGGCCATTAACAGGTCCCCCTGCACCATTAGCTTCACCAGCTCGTTGTGGTCCGTGTATTCAGCAAATTGGCTCCTGCCATGATGACTCTCCCCGTTGGTACTATAATGCAATTGTCGAGAGAGTCATGCCCTCTTGCGTGGTCCTGCTCAAGTACCCCGTAGGGTGTAAGTCCTACATAACCCGCATGTCAAAGGTGGATGAATGCAATGCCCTCTGCAGTTGTGACCCGCATTTAATGAGGCCACCACTTACAGCAAAATTATGAGCTTTGCCCTTTTCCTTATGATGGGCCCACCAGGTGTATATTCGTTTGCTTAGTTGATCGGGTCACATTGATCTATCCTGAATTAATGACGGTCCAAACAAGCCAAATAACCAAACAGTGCTAGGAAGAAGTGGCAGTGGGTTTAATTTTCATCGTAATTGCATCTGGAATGCATTGAATGCAAGAACGCGCTTCAAATTAATGTGTTTATGTATCGCCGATGATTTGTTCGCTAGGTTTGCATTTGCATTGTAATTTTCAGTTTGCATATCGTTTGAAAAGTATCTCGTTTGCCTCAAACTGCCTTCCTTATTTCATTTTTCAGCGCATGGTGAATGGATCCTGTGAGTACACCTGGCACTACATTTGAGCTCTCGCAGCGAAATCTCAGCCGATCTTTGAACGACCACACCGAATGCTTTTTGGGTTTCTCGAGCAGAAAGCCAACAAACAAGACAAATGCATCCCATCTCTGCTGCAGTTTGGACAGATGGTGAATAAAACCAATGATCTCGACAACGAATAGCATTTTACAATCTCACATCGACCCAGCGGTGGCTTAACCCGCTTAACCGCATTAATGTATTTGCCAGCACGTTGAGTGTCTGAAAGACCCCTTCGTACTGAAGAGCACGTTTATTCCCCCGTCGCATCACCCAGTGGAACTTTGCCAAGAATCGAGCCCCACCTCGAATTTCATACCTCTCAGTACCGTTCCACACCACACACTGCCCACAAAAGTGCAAAGATCTCTCGAAACCATCCATTTCCATTGGATTCGTAAACATCCCCCCCATTGCCACCATTCATTTTCCAGGACGAGTCGAAGAGCCCAAAGGAAATTCAATTCGTCAGGACGAAACATTCTGCAAGACAAATATATCTGTATTTTTTTTTTTACCATTCATAGAGTTAAAATTTCACTGAACTCCAGATTTATTGCTCCCCATTTTGCATTCCCACTGCCAGACTGACAGCCTCCAATCCCACATCCTTCCAAAAGCCATCACTGGGTTCAAATGCCACATCTGCCATCGCCTTGTAGTTAACGCTCTTCTTTTTTTTCTTTTCTTTTTTGATGTTCCAGCACCAAAACTCTGAGCTGGTGAATTATTCGAGCAGAACAAGTGAGGATGCTGAAGAAGAGTCTGCTAGGAGGTCTTCATAGCTTTACCATGAAGACCCAGCAAAAAACAAGACTAGTCATAGCTGTCATCACTTGGGTCTGCTTCAGAACAAGCTCTGCTGCTGGTTATGAACGAAACGCTCTCAGTCACTCCATCCGCATTGAAGGGGACATCACCCTTGGGGGTCTATTCCCGGTGCATGCCAAGGTGAGCTGAGCTATATATGTGCATTAAGTATCTCTATTTTCAGTTATGCACTTCATCTTGATGGGTAGACAATACTTATATCATTGAACGAATTAGAGTTTACTTGATAGCAGAGATGAAAATCCAATGACTGTTTATCAAAAGCTAATTGGTTCAAATAATTTGCATCTACCTGTATGTTTCATTGCAGCATGAGTAGGTTTCTTGATTGCTGGACACAAGCGAAAAACCCCGTCCTTACGGACAGTTTAATTCCCCCAGAATTATGGCTCGGATGAACACTCCCTCCCACCTGGGAGATATTTACATACGTGATAATACGTGATATACATTTACATACGTTGAATTGTGGTGGTTCCCCCACACTGAATCCACAGGACTATGATATTTTAACCCCCTAAAACCTGCCTGTGCACATCCTGAGCACATCCACCAGTATCAAAGGAATTATATGCAGCAGTTCAACACACAAAACAAACAAACAAACAAACAAACAAGCGGACCAATACTTGAGAAAACAATCGCTGAGACCTTGCCCTTTGGGCCTAAAAAAAATTGGCTTCTTGCTTTTGATTGGTTTACCAATTTAGTGACGCAACATGCAAATTCTGTACACATTTCAAGTCAATCGGATGAAAATTGACGATTTATATGAAATTGAGCATTGACCCTTTACATACATATATATATACATACATATATATATACATACATATATATATTATATATACATATATATATATATACATATATATATATATATATATTGTTACGGACCGCGGATAAGATGTTCGTTTTGCCGAGCGGAGGCCCCGCGGTCGTACAGTTACCCCGACTATCTCTCCCACCGTGCGTTGGCCGGATCGCGCCACAGATATTCAATAGGGAAAAGACTAAGGCGACACGGATGTGAAGAAGAAGAAGAAGACGAAAAGGTTGGCAAGACTACTAAATTTATTTACTATTTACAGGCTCAAAATAACCAAGGAGAAGGAAAGATAAGAAAATAATATACAGAAGATTTTAGAGACACAGTGAAAATACTAGCTTATCTAACAGGCTTAACTTATTCCCAGGGACAAGACAAAAGACAGACTACGAACACACTTACACGGGGGATGATGATAGGAATGGTAGGAGGTGGATGGCTGGAGGGAGAGGGGGGTCCAACGGGTCCTGCAGCACAACCGGCGCGTTGGGCAGCCGCCGTTCCTTCGCGGCCCTGCTCCAAACTGCCGTCCAGGCCCCAAGCTGCTGTGGCTGCAGTTTCGGTGGCTCAAGCTGCTCTCTTCAGGGATCCCTTACTCAACTCTCTTCTCGGTGATCTCTTCGCCGCCACTCTTGTCATAGACCTCTTTTGTCATGGACCTCTCTTGTCATGGACCTCCTTACGCAACTTCTGACCACTCTTGCGCGCGCGCTTTTATAACGCCTCCGGCGATTAAGCCGCCGGCCTTCAGGACAAGCCCATCGGTGTGCTCACCTCGGCCATGGTTGGTCGCGCGACCCTCTGGCTCCGCCCTTGATGACGACGGGCGGGCACGCCTTTCTTCCCCGACCCGAGCACATGTTCAATGGTGGTTTTGGAGGGGATGTAATTGGCAAATTGAGGCTTGGCCATGACGAAAGGGGAAATGGAGGTTTTTGGGAATGGGAATGAAGAATGAAAGGAATCTATCTATTTCACTTGGTGCAATGGAGTGTCATTTTAATGGAAGACAAAGCCTTAACCTAATACACAGAATAAGGAAATAAACTACTGAACAGGGATATTATAGTGTCCTTCAATGTATGCTTTATGGAATTAACTACCGGAATGCCCTTTGACCTTTATACACACTGGAGCAAGGAGGGCTCAGACTAAACCATAATTCATAACAATTTACAATACAATACAACACAATAAAAAAAACACAATCCTCATTTCCGCAACACTGCACCCTCCTCCTCTTAGGCACGTCCCGGGCCTATAACTTTAATTTAGTGTGACACGTAGGTGTAGTTCCCTCTGCTTTTAACCTGACCCTGAGTGCGACAGTCTTAAAACATAAATACAGATGTCCCGCTGCTCCATTGCACCCTACCTAACAGACTCACGCCCACAGCTAACCGAATTGCGGAATGGTCTTCAAACTATACATTGACGGTGGGGAGCATTATTTACAATGGCTCTGCTTTTATTTACAAAACTAACCCAGGACCTGTGATTGTTCTTTCTGGGGGGGAGACAGTCTGCTCTGCATCAATGCACCATGAAAGCACCCAAAACGCACCAACACACCCTCAAGCACCAATCGGTGCACAGTCATCATTGTTCATGAATAAAAATAAAAACAACAACCCCTAACCCTGCAGGTTGTCTCTTGCTCTTCGGCTCCCTCTGCTGGCTATTATTATTTTCCTGGTGTTGTCATCTTCCTTTGCTGGCGGCCTATTTGCACCATTAAAATGCACCCAACGTGTCCATTTTTATTTATTTTATTTATGGCCCACAGGGCCGACTAGTGTGGTTCACCTGTGGGGCATCGGTGCCCTGTGGCCAAGGTCCGCCAGCAAGATTTCGGGCCTTCATGGCCGGTTCCAGCAGAGGGGCCATGCCCCAACCCATGGGGTCCATAAGTGGTGCTTGGCCACAGACATGTGGTCCATAATGTGGTGCATCGATGCAGACAGCTGGTTCTGGGAGTTCCGGGCGCACAATGGCGGACTCACGCACGCTCCCCTCGGCGCCCAGTGGCGCTCAGGTCCTCATGTGGGAGACAAAGGGGGGAAGACAGATGAGCGAGGGGCAAGGTCACAAGGGTACACATCAATAAGGCAATGCAAGGTGAAGTGCGTACGGAGAGCGAAGTGAGAAAGCTCGTCCCTACCGTACGTCACCCCCCCCTGTCACCTACTCTACCCTTGCCCTTACCACATATTTACAAAATCTACACATTTACAAATTCGTCACGACTGTCACGTCTTCCCCATATTTCCCCTACACCAAATTCGTTCCCACAATCCCTCTAACCAAAATTTGCCATCACCTAATTCGTCATCAATCCTCATAAGGAGGAAGAGATGGAACACAAAGCACAATGTCACACCCACGTCATGATGCGTCTCACAATCCAAACATTTGGATCATAAAAATAATAAAAACAACCTGGCATGGTGTGGAGGTACGTCATCTCAGGTGAGTGGATGCAGATGGTGTGAGGAGACCTCAATCCTAACTATTCTCCAAATGACTTTAACACACTTTACACTACCCGGGGTCTTTCCCTGCCAAACCATTGGAAATCTTACACTATGGGTTCTAAAAACCAATTCCCATTGACCAAACTGTGGTGCTTCTCAATTTGGGGTCTCACTCCCCCGATTCAACTCCCTGTGCCCTTGCACAATTTCTGGACTGGGGCGTGTAGCTCTCCCAGCAGGCCTACCCACCTGCACACCTCCACCACTGCAGTTGCCACCCGAGCTTACCTCGCTCCTCACCCTAACCTATCTAATTGGGGAAGGCCCCTCCTGGCTCTGTCACCCCTCGGTGCCCTCTGGCACTGGGCTGCCCGGGTCCGTCCGGATCCTCGGGCCCCATCCACAACAACTCTACCGGCTCCCAGAGCCCACCTGCGGCCTCACCTGGCCGACATCCTCACAGTGGTGGAGTGCCCAAACCAACTACACACACTAACAGGCTACACGCCCAGCCATTTCCACAACACTAATGCACCCATCCAAATACCATTCTCTCACCCACACCACAGATGCCAATATCCAACCACAATTTACCTATACCCTCTACCTAACACTTACACTACCCTCCCCGGGTATTCGTGATGGGGGTCCATCCTTCCCCCATTCACACCTTCGCACCATCCACTCCACTCCACAGTTTCCATCCTACTCACTCCACGACCATCCATTCCAATACTCCATACACTCCAGACCATTTATTCCATACAACCATTCTCCATACACCTGTCGTTGCACACCTGTCGTTGCACACCTGTGCAATCACACATGGTGCCACCTGCACCCTCCTTCCTTCCTGGACCATTTGGTCAGCACAACTCATCACTATCACTCACTCAAACACTGCTCCATCCACCTGTTCAGTTGCACACCTGTGCAATCACACCTGTTCCTCATACACTTTTCACAATACACTTCTGAATACACCTCCAACACTCACACGGCATCATCTAAACTACCTGTTGCCCTGCTAACTTAGTGCTCCCCGTCTTCCCTTTAAACTAAGCACATACCACGTCATTATCATCCACACTAATCTACCTGCGTCCCCACTACAGGTACCATTGTCACTAACTAATCTTACCGTTACCTAAGGTCATCTTCTAGGTCCCTATCATTATCCAAACCCTCCCGGGCTAGTTTTCACTGCCATAAACCCCATAAGTCTAGTGCTCCTTTGCCCCCGGTTGTGAGGGATGACAGAGTTGCCATCCCTCCGCATCGGGTATCTCTCACTATAAATTTTGCTCGTCCAAATTCAACAAATCAAAAATTTGCCAATCACTACCCATCATCTGCCAATCATCACTCTGCCAATCCTTTGCCAATCATCAAATTTTGCTTTTTCTAATTTCGGGGCCAAAACACTATTCTCGTCACACAGTCTACTCACTAGTGCCTCTCGGTGCGCCAATTCACTTCTAAAGCTCGGCTTCGTAAAGCCGAACAATGAATGCGGGTTGTTTGGTGCCGGCGGCTGGATACGTCCGGCACTCGGTGCAGGGAAGGACGCTTACCCGGGCCGAGATCCCACGCACCATCTCGGCACAAAGCCGTCCAATGGCCCGATCTCGACCTGCCGGAACGCCTCAACAAAAAGGGGTCGCCATGACGACCCTTCCTATCGGGATGCCCGCTCCGCCTAGTGGAGCACGGACGCGGCCGTTCAAAGCGAGGCCCAGCGTGGATGCGTACGGCGGTTCTTTCGAAACCGCCGTGGTTCGGATCCCCGCTGGTCCTCGCGGCACGCGAAGCTGCTCGGCGCGCACCGAGGGCCTGATTCGGCTAAATGTCGTTCTAACCGCTAACCCGGTTACCGTCGATGCTTCACCTGCATGCGCACACGCATACGCTACCCCTTTCACCCTCACCGAGCTCGGTGCTCCAACGCCGCCCGTACACCCCACGTCCTTCGCTATTGCACTCGTTCTTTCGCTCACAGACTTGGTCACACACCTGACCACCGCACACCTTTGCACACACTCATCGTTCGCACACCTCACCAATACACCTCTTCGCGCCCTCTTCTCGGTCACCTCCTCTGTGACAATCACAGGTGTGCTCTCACTCGCACACCCAACCACGTGCCTCACTACTAACTCAAGTGTGCATTCCCACACACGCTCTACCATTCCAGGTGTGCATCCTTCCATTCCAGGTGTACATCCTCTCTCACCTGTCACAACCAACTCACGCTCAGTGTCACTCTCACTACTTTCACCACCACTCTTGACAGCGCACTCACCCTTACTCTCGACAGCGCACTCTTTCCTCATACACCCGTCCGTTACACACCTTTCTCGCGCATACTCTCGCGCACACTCTCCCGTTACTTCTCCCGTAACACTCACCACAGGTGTACACTCTCTCGTTACATCCTCTGCAACACTCACCACAGGTGTACACTCTCTCGTTACATCCTCTGTAACACTCACCACACCGCGCTTCCATGTGCCCCCTCGCACACGCGCTACGACCAACTCATTCTCGACAGCACACTCACTCGTCGGCGCGCACTTTTTCCTCACACACCCCAGAGTCGGACATTCTCGCACACCTCCTCTTTCGCACACCGTACCTGTCGCACACTTCACCAACGGCCTCTCACGAACACCCGGATCCAAATCAACCCCCAAGCCGACTGAAGCTCCCCTCACATCATATACATTTCCACGTATATCGCCACTCACCTCGGCACCTCGTCGTCGCACCTCCTTCACCACCTGCAAACTCTTTATTTGGTTAGTGAGCACATCATCATGATTTGAACACAGACCTTGCACATACTCCATCACTTCCTCCCTTATCTCCTTTTTAGTTTCCCTCCGTCTCTTCTTAATTTCACTCACCCCTTCTTCCACCTCCTCTAATTTTTCCTTTACCCCCTTCATCTCCCGGTGCGCCTCCTCTATCTCTTCCTCTAACGCCACTTTAACCGTTTCTATGTGCGTCCTCACCTCTCGGTCCTTCGTCTCCATTACTTCTGTCACCTCTTCCAACTTCTTCGTCAACCCCTCATGTACCATCTGACATTGCCTCTGTGTCGCTATTAAGTCATTTTTAATGTCGTTTTGTGTCGCTTTTAACCCTCCTAGTACCGCAGTGTTCCTTTGAACCTGCTCCACTAACTCCGTCTGTCCCACCGTCAGCTGTTCCACCTCCTCCGTCAGGTCCTCTATGCCCCCTTGTAACTTTGCCGTCCCATTTCTCACCTCTTTTTCCATACGCTTCTCGCCTCGCTTTACCTCCTCGCGTACCCCCGAGATCTCCTCGCTTACACCTCGTCGTATCTCCTCCTTCATCTCCTCCCTCTCTTTTGTAGATGCCACCCTCATCTGTCCCAATTCATCCCTCTGAGCATCCAATTTGGTTTCTACCCCGATTTTCACCTCCTCTATCTGCTCTCCCATTTGTTTAATTTCTCGGGCGGATTGCTCCCCTATTTCCTGCAATTTGCCTTCCATTCTATCTTCTAGCCCCCTTAACCCATTTTTCACCCCCTCTATCTGATTCTCCTGGGCCGCCATTCTATTTTCCACCCCCGTTAACCCATGTTTCACCCCTTCTATCCCATTGTCTAACCCCTCAAATTTCTTGTCTAACCCCTCAAATTTCTTGTCTAACCCCTCAAATTTCTTGTCTAACCCCCCAATTTGGGCATTGGTACCCCTCACCTCGTCCCTCAATCGCTCACTATCAGCCCTCGCTTCGTCCCTTATCCGCTCACCCATTTTTTCCATATACCCCATTATCTGTGCCGCAAAGAGGTCCAATTTCCCCAGCGCTGCGATCTCGACTGCCGCAGCGCCGCCATTTTGTGCCTCTTCAACCACGTGCGCGAGGGCGCCATTTTGCGCGCCTGAAACCTCCTCAACCACATTGCCATTGTTTTCCTCCTCTCTTTCGTCCACATACATTTCCCCGAGGTCCTGGGTCGATTCTACCCCGTCTATCTCTCCCACCGACATCCCGTCGCCTTGACCAGCCATGGCGCGATTTCAAAATTCGGGTTTTGTAAAACAAAACAAATTTCGGCCGCTCCAAATTTTGACCAAATTTTGTCTAGATGTTTTTAAAATTTGGTTCGGGCCTCGTATCTCATTCCCAGACACCAATTGTTACGGACCGCGGATAAGATGTTCGTTTTGCCGAGCGGAGGCCCCGCGGTCGTACAGTTACCCCGACTATCTCTCCCACCGAGCGTTGGCCGGATCGCGCCACAGATATTCAATAGGGAAAAGACTAAGGCGACACGGATGTGAAGAAGAAGAAGATGAAAAGGTTGGCAAGACTACTAAATTTATTTACTATTTACAGGCTCAAAATAACCAAGGAGAAGGAAAGATAAGAAAATAATATACAGAAGATTTTAGAGACACAGTGAAAATACTAGCTTATCTAACAGGCTTAACTTATTCCCAGGGACAAGACAAAAGACAGACTACGAACACACTTACACGGGGGATGATGATAGGAATGGCAGGAGGTGGATGGATGGAGGGAGAGGGGGGTCCAACGGGTCCTGCAGCACGACCGGCGCGTTGGGCAGCCGCCGTTCCTTCGCGGCCCTGCTCCAAACTGCCGTCCAGGCCCCAAGCTGCTGTGGCTGCAGTTTCGGTGGCTCAAGCTGCTCTCTTCAGGGATCCCTTACTCAACTCTCTTCTCGGTGATCTCTTCGCCGCCACTCTTGTCATGGACCTCTTTTGTCATGGACCTCTCTTGGCATGGACCTCCTTACGCAACTTCTGACCACTCTTGCGCGCGCTCTTTTATAACGCCTCCGGCGATTAAGCCGCCGGCCTTCAGGACACGCCCATCGGTGTGCTCACCTCGGCCATGGTTGGTCGCGTGACCCTCTGGCTCCGCCCTTGATGACGATGGGCGGGCACGCCTTTCTTCCCCGACCCGAGCACATGTTCAATGGTGGTTTTGGAGGGGATGTAATTGGCAAATTGAGGCTTGGCCATGACGAAAGGGGAAATGGAGGTTTTTGGGAATGGGAATGAAGAATGAAAGGAATCTATCTATTTCACTTGGTGCAATGGAGTGTCATTTTAATGGAAGATAAAGCCTTAACCTAATACACAGAATAAGGAAATAAACTACTGAACAGGGATATTATAGTGTCCTTCAATGTATGCTTTATGGAATTAACTACCGGAACGCCCTTTGACCTTTATACACACTGGAGCAAGGAGGGCTCAGACTAAACCATAATTCATAACAATTTACAATACAATACAACACAATCAAAAAAACACAATCCTCATTTCCGCAACAATATATATATATATATATATATATATATATATATATATATATATATATATATATATATATATATATATATATATACATACATATATCTCTATATATAAAGGAGGAGTGTCTGTCTGTGTGTGTATGTGTGTGTCTGTCTGGATGTCCGCTTAAAACTCAAGAACTACACATCGGAGAAAAGTTTTGGACACAGATTCGGAATCAGCATAAAATCCCGGTGGTTTTAGGCTATGTTTTATTTTAATATCAATGGTTTAAAAAAACCGCGCCAGCTGCAATTCCATGGTGTACTTTGTGGCGGCGCTAGACGTTCGGGATGTATTGCAATGGTTTGTCGGGTTTGGCTGTGGGTCCAGAATAGCTCCAATTTCCTTTTGTTCTTCTACGTTTATTTTGATACTTCTGTTACAACGCCTTCCTTATCTACCTTATATCCCCCCGACGAGGCCTCTACATAATTTCATGTGGCAGAATTTCGTGCATTTTGAGTGAAAGAAGTGAGACGAAGTTGAAGGAGGATGAAGAGGCGCGATCATTCTGGAGGCCTTGATCGTGAGTGGAAATGGCGGGAATTGCGTTTGTATCGCAAAGTAAAGGATCTGCATTCATTTCTGAACTTGCATTGGTGGATTGTTATACATCTGCATTATTTTTCATAAAAAAACTTTATGTTGAACTTGAAGGCTCCAATCACGGACTATATATATAGCCCTCATTGAGGTAAAAATCCTGCTATCGCTTGCCAAGCTAGCCGTTCCCCTCTCCCCCTCCCCTCTCCCCCTCCCCTCCCCTCGCCTCCTCCTCCTCCCTCCTCTTCTCCCCTCTCCCCTCTCCTCCTCTTCTCCCCTCCCTCCTCTTCTCCCCTCCCCCCCTCTTCTCCCCTCCCCCCCTCTTCTCCCCTCCCCCCCACTCCTCCCCTCCCCCCCCACTCCTCCCCTCCCCCACCCTCTCCTCTCCTCCCCTCCCCCCCCACCCTCTCCTCCCCTCCCCCCCCACCCTCTCCTCCCCTCCCCCCCCACCCTCTCCTCCCCTCCCCCCCACCCTCTCCTCCCCTCCCCCCCACCCTCTCCTCTCCTCCCCCCCCCCACCCTCTCCTCCCCTCCCCCCCCCACCCTCTCCTCCCCTCCCCCCCACCCTCTCCTCCCCTCCCCCCCCCACCCTCTCCTCCCCTCCCCCCACCCTCTCCTCCCCTCTCCCCACCCTCTCCTCCCCTCTCCCCCTCCCCTCGCCTCCCCGCTCCCCCTCCCCTCGCCTCCCCTCTCCCCCCCCCCTCGCCTCCTCCCCCTCCCTCCTCTTCTCCCCTCAATATATATACAGTGGAACCTTGACTTACGAGTGCCCCAACTTACGAGTTTTTCGAGATACGAGCCGTCGCTCGGGCGGTTTATTGCTTTGAGATGCGAGCCGAGATCTGAGTTACGAGCTTTCGCCACCCGGTCACGTGGTTATCTTGCCGTGCACGTACAGTATCTCTGCCGTATAGCGCTGCATTTTCGTTTTCGCATGTTGGTTATTTTGAGTTTACGCCACCAGGTGGGTTCTGGTCACGTGGTTATCTTGCCGTGCAAGTACAGTATCTCTGCCGTATAGCGCTGCATTTTCGTTTTCGCATGTTGGTTATTTTGAGTTTACGCCACCAGGTGGGTTCTGGTCACGTGGTTATCTTGCCGTGCAAGTACAGTATCTCTGCCATATAGCGCTGCATTTTTGTTTTCGCATTTTGGTTATTTTGGAAAATTTCTTAGTTTTAACCATGGGGCCTAAGAAAGTGAGTGCCAAGTGCAGTGCTGAGAAGAAGAAGAGGATGATGAGCTTGGCTATAAAACACGCAATCGTCGAACAACATGAGCGAGGTGTGCGTGTTGTCGACTTGGTGAGGCGGATGTGAAGGCAGCTGAAGATTTTATTATAACTGAGAAGAAGAAGAGGATGATGTGCTTGGATATAAAACACGCAATCGTCGAAAAACATGAGCGAGGTGTGCGTGTTGTCGACTTGGTGAGGCGGATGTGAAGGCAGCTGAAGATTTTATTATAACTTTTGCCGAACTGAAAGAAGCCGAACGATACATCCCCCAGCAAATCTTCAACTGTGACGAGACAGGGCTCTTCTGGGAAAAGATGCCGAGGAGGACGTATATAACGGCAGAGGAGAAGAGCATGCCAGGCCACAACTTGTTCAGAGTGCCGGCGATAGCTCGCCTTCTCTTTGTGGAAAACACGGTACTGAGAAGAAGAAGAGGATGATGTGCTTGGATATAAAACACGCAATCGTCGAAAAACATGAGCGAGGTGTGCGTGTTGTCGACTTGGTGAGGCGGATGTGAAGGCAGCTGAAGATTTTATTATAACTGAGAAGAAGAAGAGGATGATGTGCTTGGATATAAAACACGCAATCGTCGAAAAACATGAGCGAGGTGTGCGTGTTGTCGACTTGGTGAGGCGGATGTGAAGGCAGCTGAAGATTTTATTATAACTGAGAAGAAGAAGAGGATGATGTGCTTGGATATAAAACACGCAATCGTCGAAAAACATGAGCGAGGTGTGCGTGTTGTCGACTTGGTGAGGCGGATGTGAAGGCAGCTGAAGATTTTATTATAACTGAGAAGAAGAAGAGGATGATGTGCTTGGATATAAAACACGCAATCGTCGAAAAACATGAGCGAGGTGTGCGTGTTGTCGACTTGGTGAGGCAGATGTGAAGGCAGCTGAAGATTTTATTATAACTTTTGCCGAACTGATAGAAGCCGAACGATACATCCCCCAGCAAATCTTCAACTGTGACGAGACAGGGCTCTTCTGGAAAAAGATGCCGAGGAGGACGTATATAACGGCAGAGGAGAAGAGCATGCCAGGCCACAACTTGTTCAGAGTGCCGGCGATAGCTCGCCTTCTCTTTGTGGAAAACACGGTGAGATCCTTAACATCCAACAACTAATGGGACGCAAACGGGGCGCCCAGTTTAGCGGTACACACATTGATGAATCACCCTGCCTGTGATTCACCCATGACAGGTTATAGCTGGGTCGGGATTCAAACCCAGGCTGGACAGTTTAGACTTTAGAGTCAAGTGTGCGTACCTCCAGTCCAGGCCATCGCTTAGATGTTATGATGGGCCGAGCGGAATGGCCGCCGTGTTCGCACAGTTTACCCGATTCCACCCGACGTTGACCCAAATCGCGCTATGCTAAATCAATGAAGGAAAGGACACAACGGCTGGGATAAATGCAACGACACAAGGGGTACAGTTCTCAAGACCTCCGGAGGAGGATATAATTGGTGGTGGAGAAAAGGGGTAGATTACAAGGTAAGAGGTAAAGCACAGAAGAGATAGGCACTTAGACACAATCTTATCTTAGCCCCGACAGACCACAGACAAACGGAACAAGACTGACTTACACAGGGATTGATGGCAGGGAAGGGCAGGCAGTCGATAGCGCAAGGTGCACCTTGGCTCAGGGACAGGATACAGCACGGTCCAGTAGATGCAGGGAGGTGTCACGGCGCTCGGAGGTGGCGTCCTTTTCTCACCAAGCTGAGGGCGCATCTGACGTCACCTCCCTCTTCCTGCGCATGCTCAGCGGGGAGTGACACGCCCTCGGCTCGTTGGCTCCGCCCCAGATGGAATCGGTCCGCCGCTTCTATTGGGTGCGGGGGGTTACCGGGCTCCGCCCTTGACGAGGAGCTGACAGCGAGCCCCTACGTGGTAACCCCGTCGAGCACATGTTCGATGGCGGCTAACCAAGCCGGAGTGAGGACGCGCACTCCCCGCGCCGCCGCCGTTGTTGTTGCTGTTGTTGTTGTTGTTGTTGCTGAACCGTGAGGAAGAGCTGCGGGGAGGTATTGGGAGGTCCTAAACTTCCTAACGGTGCCATACAATCACATTCTGGTGCAACGAAGAGTCAGAATTAATGGAAACGAGTCCTTAACTGACATAGACTAAGAATAACTAGCAAGATGTCCTATAGTTGTCTACGTGAGATGCGGTGGACCTGGATGCGACATTTAATGGGGGAAATAGGGGAAGGTCGGGTCTACAGAGTGTTGTTTACAGGAAATGGGACTAGGGAATGGGGGATTGGGGATAGTTGGGAAGTATTGGGGAAATAGGGGAATATTTACAAGCGGATATGGATGGATGCCAATCTCATATCTGCAACAATATATATATATATATATATATATATATATATATATATATATATATATATATATATATATATATATATATATATATATATATAATATACACTAGCTTTGCTCGGCTCGCTGCTCTCGCCTCACCAAGCATCGTTACTGAGGAACGGGCTCATTTTAGCTGAGGATAATGACTGTACCTGAGTTGCTGTGTTGTCATGATTTACACCAATCATAATACAAACAATTACTTTGCACAAATGTATTTGTTGTGTTTGTGATATTACATTTTTATAGGCAATTTAGGTTGAAGATTTAGGCTGAATGTTTTTTTTCAAGAAAGAACCCCTCAGCACACACATAGGGGAGGGGTCGGTGCAGACTGGAAGTTTGGGACGATTACACCTCACCACCACATAATTCAAAACACCTTACCACCACATAATTCAAAACACCTCACCACCAAGTAATTCAAAACACCTCACCACCAAGTAATTTAAAACACCTCACCACCAAGTAATTCAAAACACCTCACCACCAAGTAATTTAAAACACCTCACAGCCATAAAACGAGTAATAATAACACCTCACCACCACGAAATTAAAAACACCTCACAGCCACGAAATTAAAAACACCTCACAGCCATAAAACACATAATAAAAACACCTCACAGCCATAAAACACGTAACAAAATCACCTCACAGCCACGAAATTAAAAACACCTCACCACCACATCATTTAAAAACACCTCACCACCAAGTAATTCAAAACACCTCATCACCAACTAATTCAAAACACCTCACCAACACATAATTAAAAACACCTCACCACCAGGTAATTTAAAACACCTCACAGCCATAAAACACGAAATAACACCTCACCACCACGAAATTAAAAACAACTTTCCACCACGAAATTGAAAACACCTCACAGCCACGAAATTAAAAACGCCTCACCACCACGTCATTTAAAAACACCTCATCACCAACTAATTCAAAACATCTCACCACCACATAATTAAAAACACCTCACCACCTCATAATTTTAAATACCTCACCACCACGTAATTCAAAACACCTCACCACCGTGTGATTTAAAAACACCTCACCACCATGTGATTTAAAAACACCTCACCACCTCATAATTTTAAATACCTCACCACCTCATAATTTTAAATACCTCACCACCACGTAATTCAAAACACCTCACCACCATGTGATTTAAAAACACCTCACCACCATGTGATTTAAAAACACCTCACCACCACGTAATTATAAATACCTCACCACCACGTAATTCAAAACACCTCACCACCACGTAATTCAAAACACCTCACCACCACGTAATTCAAAACACCTCACCTCCACGTAATTCCAAACAGCCCCCCTCCATGTGATTTAAAAACACCTCACCACCACGTCATTTAAAAACACCTCACCACCACGTCATTTAAAAACACCTCACCACCACATAATTCAAAATACCTCACCACCACATAATTCAAAACCACCACAACGTTATTAAAAACACTTCACAACCACGGAAACAAAAGCTTGAGGGAGTCGTTAAGTGACAACACAGACACTGCCCAGATGTGTAGATATATAGATAAATGACTGTACCCGAGTTGCCGTTTTGTCATGGTTTAAACCAATCATAATTCAAACAATTACTTTGTACAAATGTATTTGTAATATACGTGATATCACATTTTATAAACAATTGAAGTTAAAAAAAAAAATTCCGAAAAATTCCCCCCCAAAAAATAATAATTGGAAAAACTTTCAAAAAAAATACCCTTTGGACATACCGACGGGAGACATATGTGCATACCAGAAGTTTGGTACGATTTCACAAAGGGTTGAGAAAGTAGTTCAGTGACAAGACAAGACAAGACAAGACAGACACCGCACAGATATATATATATAGATATATATATATACAATTGGATGAAGATTGACTATTTATGTGACCTTGACCGTTTGACCTATTGACTTCAAAAAATAGGTTTCTAGCTTGTGACTACCTCCACTGGTATAGGTGGTTAAGCTTCGTGCAGGTCGGTGTAAAATTGTTACCTGCAAGCAATTGACGTATTGACAGACAAACAGACAGAATAACAGACCAGACCAAACGATATACGGTACTTGTGAATATTCAATTTCACAATGAAATGGAAAACCAAATACTACATTGGAGTCATTAGAAGGAACCCGAATAAGCAAAGAGTAAAGATGGAGTCATCAGGAGGAACCTGGATAGCATTCGGGTTTCAGCCGCTACTCCACAACCCTCAAACCCACCCAGGCGCAACCAAGTGAACCTTCCAGAAAAAATCTCTGCAATAATTCACTTCTTGGACAGATAGATGAAGAAAGAGAGAGAGAAAGAACAAGCAAGAATTAGAATGAATAAGGACAAATGTGAAAAGGTAGAAAGAAATGTGAAAAATAAAGATCCCTAAAAAGGGATCCACCCAATAAGGAACCACCTTTGTAGGCCATTTCCCCCCACAGAGCAGGGGTTGGCCTTTCTTGGGCACCATGGTCTCCTTTTTGAAGCAATGTCTTGCAGCCTTTCCTGTTGCCAACCCTGTTGGTCGCCTCTTTTTTTTTTTTTCTTTTTTTTTAATACAAGATCGAGGCTCGTGAAAGAGCGAACATTAATCACACAGAAAGACAAACCGACACATAAAACATATAACATCGGGAGCGGTAGACAAGATGGGGAGAGAGGGGGAAGGACACAAACACAACATTTGAGAGCAGGGACCGAGAGACATGGAGACATCGAGAGATCTGAGAGAGGGCGAGGGCTTTGGGGGGGGGGGGCATGGGAAGGGGGCGATGGGAGAGGTATAAAACATATGGACACTGCCAGGACTTCCAGGAAAGAAGTTGGAATTTCAAACAAGGTGGATCTGGGGTGAATTAGCGGGGGTAGAAAAGATCAAGGTTTTGGATGGGGGAAGATAAGAGATGGTGGTGAGCAGCTGTTTTAAAGACCTGGAGGGAGGAGTGGGATTGAAGGGAGTGAGGGAGTTTGTTCCAGAGGCGGGAGAAAAGAGGAATGAAAGAGTGAAGGTGAGCAGAGAGCCGGGATTTCGGCAGTTTAACCATCAGAGGGTTGCTGGCAGATCTTGTGCGACCTGTAGGAATATTTGGGGGACAGAGCACAGAGAGAGCTGGGGGTGCAAGGCCGGAGAGGAGTCGGTAGAAGACAGAAAGACCACCTACCTGCCTGCGGTGAGTGAGTGAAAGGCCCTCAGAGATAGCTTCATCGCGGGAGATTCCAATAATTCTGAAAGCTTTGGTTTCAACAGCGTGAAGCCGAGCTAGGTGTGAGGCAGGAGCACCGGCCCATAGGGGAGAACAGTATTCCATTGAGCTGCGGATGAAAGCCTTGTATGTGGTGAGCAGCACAGGTGTGCCGAGGAAGGACTTCGCACGACGGAGGATGCCCAGTCGGCGACTGGCTTTGGAGGCCAGCTTGGAAATGTGGTTTTCCCAAGAAAGATCATGGCAGATAGTGAGACCCAAAATCTTGAGCGACAGAACTTCTTGGAGAGGATTGTTGAGAAAGTAGATGGGAGGGTTGTCCAGTCGATCTTTTCGGAGAGACATAGTAAGAGTGTGAGATTTGTCAGGATTGAAAGACATGTTCCACTTGTTTGACCAGTCTGTGATTTTGTCCAGGTCTTCAGAGAGTGAGGAGGCAGCAGACTGCCGATCTGAGGGAAGAGGAATGGAGCGGCAGAGAGTGGAGTCATCAGCAAAGAGATAGAGAGGATTTTCCAGAGAGTCGGAGAGATCATTGATAAAGACCAGAAAAAGCACAGGGCCCAGAACACTGCCTTGGGGAACTCCAGCCTGAACAGGAAGAGGAGATGAGAGAAACCCATTCAGGGCCACACGTTGACGACGACTAGAGAGGAAGTCCGCCAGCCATGCGTGGAGATTTCCATGGATACCAAAGGAGGAGAGTTTGGTGAGCAGAGCGGGGTGCCAGACCGTGTCGAAGGCACGTGATATGTCGAGGGAGACAGCTCTAATTTCCTGTTTGGCATTGAGGACCTCCATCCATTGTTGAGACAGCAGAAGCAGCATGTCCAGAGTAGAGTGACCTGGTCTGAAACCAAATTGATGATCAGAGATCAAGCCATTGGAGAAGAGGAAAGATTTCATATCCGAAGCAATGATGGATTCCATGACTTTGCTGATAATTGGGAGAAGGCTGATTGGTCTGTAGTTGCTAGGATCTGTTTTTGCACCTTTTTTGTGCAAAGCGGTGATGTTGGCTGATTTCCAAGCAGATGGCAGTTGACCTTGAGCAAAAGAGAGGGTGAAGAGAACAGAGAGAGGGTGAGATAGAGCAGCAGAGCAGGATTTTAGGACCCGTGGGCTGATGCCGTCGGGTCCAGTTGCAGAATCAGAGTCGAGGGTTGACAGAAACTTTTCCACCTTGTCAGGAGGAAAGGACACGGAGTCCAGGAGCAGCAGGGTACGACTGGGTATGGTGGGTACAGAGAGGGATGGGTTTGGGACACAAGATTTAGAGGCAAACACAGAGTTGAGGCATTCAGCTTTTTCGCGTGCGGAGTCAGCTGTGTAGCCGTTTGAGGTAAGGGAGGGGATGGAGGGGGAACAAACACCAGAAACGGATTTGACCAGACGCCACCAGGATTTGGAAGAGGGAGACAGATAAGAGAGTTCGGTCTTGAGAACGGAGAGATATTGTTTCCTGGCTCTCCTGAGGGTGGACACACACTTGTTTCGGGCTTTGTGAAAGGAAATGAGATTTCCTTCCGTTGGATTTGCTTTCCAGGAGACGAAGGCAAGTTGTTTCTGGGCAACAGCCTCACCACAAGATTCCGTGTACCATGGACGGGAGGAAGGGTATGACAACTGAAGACGAGATGGGATAAATCTGTGCATGAGAGAGAGCAATTTACTTTGGAAGAATTCCCAGGATGAGTTGATGTCAGAGGTGGTAGAGATGGGAGACCAGTCCAGATGATTGATGGCTGCTTGAAGACCGTGCCAGTTGGCCTGAGTGAAATGCCAGACTCGTCGACGCTGAGCAGGCTCCCTGAGGATGGTCAGAGAGATGTCCACTTTAACAAGGACATGATCAGATGATCCAATCGGAGCAGAAGAAGAGCAGCAGACATTTTCAGGGAAGTTAGTCATAACCAAGTCCAGAAGAGAAGATGTTCCGTTGACTGAGATCCGGGTCGGGAAATTGACAGATTGTGTCAGTCCCAGTGAGTCGCAGAAGTCCTTTGCTGAGGAGCCATGGCTGGTGAGAGAGGTACCCACACCCAGCCAACTGGCATGATGACAGTTGAAATCACCACATATGAGGAAGAGAGAGTTGGGATGAGTAGATAGAAGTTGGTCCATATCATCAGTCAGCGAGATGTAGATGGAGTCATCACTGTTTGGTGGACGGTACAACACACATATGAACAAGAGGTGGGAGGGAAGGGGAAGCCGTAGCCAGAGGTATTCCTGGGGGTGAGGTGGAGAGAGTGCAGTGCAGGGCGAGTGAGGAAGAGAGTTTTTGATAAAGATAGCAACCCCGCCTCCAGGACGAGGCTCAGGTCTATCATACCGGAGGAGGGAGTAGCCCGGGAGAGATACTATGGAATCAGAGACATCATAAAGGAGGAAAGTTTCTGTTAAGCAGATCACGTCTGGTTTGACAGAAGCAACCTGTATGGAGAGATCAGTTAAGTTTGAACGAAGGCCCCGGATGTTTGAGGTCCATACCGTTAATGAAGAGGAAGGGGGAGCATCAGATACAGAACAGGGGGGAGGAGGGGTAGGGTAAGATGTGGAAGAGGTGGAAGAGGTAGGGAGAGCTGTTGAAGGTGTGTCAGAGATTTACGAATAGCTCGGAGAAAGGGAAGGATGGGGCGGACAAAAGGTTTGATGGTGATTGGGTGAGCCACAATGAGGTGTTATTTGAGGAGGGGGAAGAGCGAGGCAGAAGGTTGGGGGAGATGGAGGTGAGAGTTTGAAGGGGGAAGAAGCGGGGAGGACGCTTTGAGGAGGGGGAGTGAGAGGGGGGAAATTAAGAAGCAATGAGGGTGGGGAGATTTGAAGGGGAGGGGTGAGGGGGGAGTTTGGGAGGGAAGGGACAAGGGGAGGGATTTGAAAGGGATGGGATATGGGGGAGATTTGGAGGGGAGGGGTGAGGCAGGAGTCTAGGAGGGGTTGGGGCGAGGGGGCGTCTTGGCGGGGAGGGGTGAGGGGGTAGTTTAGGAGGGAGGGGGCAAGGGGGGAGATTTGAAAGGGATGGGTGATGGGGAAGATTTGGAGGGGAGGGGTGATGGGGAAGATTTGGAGGGGAGGGGTTATGGGGAAGATTTGGAGGGGAGGGGTGAGATTGGATTTTTGAAAGTGTACGATTTATGGGAAACGAACATTTATTGCAAAATGAGTTTCTTGTGACCTTCGAGTTAAAAATACGTTTAAGGACGCTGGATGGAGGATGGAGTGCAGGAGAGTTTAGGGAATGTAGAAAAAAGGCACTATAGGAGATGGATATTTTTTTGGGGATGAATTGATTTGGTGAGCAAGTCGAAAGCAGCCTTTTAAAGAAGAAGAAGAAAAAGTTGTTATAAAATATGACGGAATACATAACTTGAGGGGAAAGTGTAAACATTGAAGGTTAATGAGTTAAAACTATCTGGGGAAATGGGGGAGAAACACGTGGTCGAAGAACGAACGAACGAATAACAATGAATAAACGAATGAGAACAGAGAAGGAAATGTTTTTTTTTTTTTTTTTTCTGAGTTGAGATTTACACAAGGAAGTAGGCTATGGGTGAAAAGACTGGGAATACAGAGAACGAAAGTTATTGGATCACAAACGACGGACCGCTGAGAGAAAAACAAAGCCTCAAGGTTGTACAGTGCACACTGTACAAGGCCTCAAGACACGACACGAATTAACACGATTTTCAATACAGGTATGAAAGATTTGCACCGAAAAATCTTCGTCGGGACACAATATACGTACAACACCATAAATAAATACAGTTTTAACGAAAATACAAATGGGAACAATCACTTAACTTCGATTTCAAATCGTTCGCGACGCGGCAAAGGCCTTGTTCGCGACACGGCAAACAGACGATCAATTTATCAATTTATTTATCTCTTGCTGCACACAGGGAATTATCAGTGAACTGGTACTCGAATCTGCCGACCTCGGGGGGATGACAGGCTGAGTCAGCTCCCCTGGTGCATTGATTCAGCGATCAGACCGGGATTCGATCCCAGGATTCTAGGATCCCAAGCCGCACCCTAACCGCTAAGCCAACACCAGGCTTCCCTAACATGTAATAAGCAGACAAACAAGCACTTTTCCATTTAGTAGGATTGCATGAAGGTTTGTGAGGTTGAATGATTGGCAGAAGCCATCGTACGGACACAGGCAAATACCTTACTGGGTGGGCCATTCAATAACACGTGCTTTGTGCCGATGCTTGGCAAGAGGAATCCCTTGGTGCAAATTGGAGTTGGGTCCACTCTGGAAAGAGGATGCAAAAACGTAAAATCATAAAAAATATTAAAAGTAGAGTTCATTGAAGATTATACCCCAAGCAGTGTTGAGGTCTGTGATTGGTTGTGATGATGTAATATTTTGTCCAAGTAGTACGAAACGGAAGGTTTTGAAAGTGCCAAGTAGGCCATTTGTGTTCCCCAGTGTTCAAGTACATAATTCAATTAAAATAAAATTAAGATTTTAAAGGTTGGAGAAAAAATAATTCAGACGTTTACTACCGTTGATGCAGCGTCTTTTACACCACCTTATTTAACACATTGCATTAGTTCTTCATGCCTGTTTTTTGTGTCTTTTATGACGTCCATAAAAACAGCAGGTTTACTGTTTGGAATGATTTTTTTATTTTGTTTGACTGCCAGACAGGCAGACAATAATTTTTTTTTTGATCTCACTACTCTGCACATGTGCGAACGGAAACAAATTCAGAGCCAAAGTACTGCGAAACTACAGATGTGTTTTCCGATTCGTTTTCAAAATATAACATTCAATTGAAATTAAGTTGTTCCTCAATCATAAACTGACATTCATAAACTCCTCGATCCTTGATCGGCTCGACATTAAAGTGGGCGTCGCATTAGTCAGGTTCACGATGTAATTTCGTTGGAATTTTTGGGGGATTTGGAAAACTATATATTTTTGGAAACTATATTGTATAGTCAGTCAGAAAACCAATGTTGCTATTTGCACAGACTCCTGTATGGCGGCCATCTTGGATTTTCAAAATTGCCGCCGTAGAACTAATTTTTCTCAATATCTCAGCTTCTAAATAACATAGAGCTTTGATTCTAACGGCTAAACATACATTTTCAAGGGCCCCGAATCCAATGGTAACAAGTTCGATAAGCTAGACATGACCATAGAGCTCCTATGTGGCGGCCATCTTGGATCTTTCAAACTGGCCGCCGTAAACTTGATGTTTCTCAATATCTCAGCTTCTAAACAACATAAAGCTTTGATTCTAATGGCTAAACATACATTTTCAAGGGCCCCGAATCCAATGGTAACAAGTTCGATAAGCTAGACATGACCATAGAGCTCCTATGTGGCGGCCATCTTGGATTTTTCAAACTGGCCGCCGTAAACTTGATGTTTCTCAATATCTCAGCTTCTAAACAACATAAAGCTTTGATTCTAACGGCTAAACATACATTTTCAAGGGCCCGAATCCAATGGTAACAAGTTCGATAAGCTAGACATGACCATAGAGCTCCTATGTGGCGGCCATCTTGGATTTTTCAAACTGGCCACCGTAAAACTGATGTAACTCACCTTCTAAAGAGCACAGAGCTTTGATTCATCATTGAGTAAAGTCATCATCATCCTCATCATCGCTTTCGTTCATCACATCTTGAGAGTCCTCATCATTTTGGCACTGGATGTCACACTGACAAAGGTCTGTACAAGCCAAGTTATTTGTTCTGCAGGAACATCTAGATGAAGAACAGTCTGCTTTGCACTGACATCTAACCATTTGAATGATGGCCTTGGGGGCTGGAGGCTCCTCAGTTGTGGTTGGTTTCACTTGTCCATCCGTGTCTTTGTAAAAGCCGTTTTGCAGGGGATTCAGCTGAGGATCCTGTTGAGCAATGCTTGCCTGACCCCACACTCTGGCTTGGATATGGACTCTAAGGATGTGCTGCTTGAGAGCTCCAAGAGTAGGAGGAAGCCTGTCACTTTCTGCCATGTGTTTGCAAAAGAGATACCATCGTAGTTCGGGGATGCTGTCGATGTGGATGCCATTTGGAGAGTAAGCAGCGCACACAAAGTTAGCTAGTGTGGACAACATGTCCTCCGTCACTTCAGTTGCATCTGAAAGCATTCGCACGGTGTCTATGACATCTTCACTTGCTTTGAGGTAGACATGCAGCCAGGTTGCTTTGCCTATTCGAGAGAACCTCCCAGTGTTGTCTGCCCCTGTGAAAGCATGAAAGGCTGGCAACGCCTTTGCTCTTTCGACCCCTAGAGCTGTCCACAGTGGCTCTATTTGAAGTATTCCAGAGGCCATGGAAATGGATGTGTTCCTCAGCAGTAGGTCATAGTTTGCTATGACTAGTACCAGGCCATCTGTGTCGGGAGAGAAGAACACCAACTGCGCATCATGTGGGTTTCGCTGGGATGCCAGCACGGCCTGGTGGATCAACAGGGTGTCAGCTTCTTCATGGTTGTTGTCCTCGAAGAGCAGGTCACTGTTGCTCCTAGTATGCCCTGAAGCAGACGTGATGATCAACCTGGATGAGTGACTGTTGTATTCTAGAGTTTTCGCTGCCAGATAGTCAGTCAGATCAGCCTTTGTTTTGTCATGAGAAAGGAATCTGCTCATTGGGATGTGTTTGATGTTGGTGTCATCTCTGACTTGATACTGTACTGCATCCTTTCCTTGCCTTCTTTTAGCCCTGGTAGCACTCTTCAGAGAATCGTGTTTGTACGTGTCAAAGACCAGTATGATCTCATCACAATCTTTTGTTAGAGACATGAGTCTGTCATTGAAGCATTCACCCAGATCGTTGACTTTCACTACAGTGGCTGGTTTCTTTGTCAGCTTATGCACAAGTACCATCCCATCCACCAGTGCAATCTTCCAACTTGTAGGTTTACTATATGTGGATGCCATAGTTCTTGTGTCCATTGGATCTTCTTGTAGAACACTTGCAGCTGGTGTCTGCTGCTGATCTTCGGGGTGAATTTCTGCTCTTGCTAACTTGTCGAGGAGATGAATTAACTTCGACTTGTCAGTGCATGGAAGAATTGTCCCATCTGGAGCGAACAGTGCTCTTGGTGTCACAGTGAACTCGTAATTTCCGATGGCATATTTCTGGTTGACGTCTCTGTTTGACTTGGCAAGGACCATGAGCCTTCCGTACAGTTCCTTAGTCTCCTTCAGATCCACAGTCCTGTCTCTGAGTTTCACTGTGGTTCTCTTGTTCCCAGACGTGAACATCTTGTTGTTCTCTTTCTTGACTGGTGCCCAGAGGCTAACATCTCCATTGATACGCTCCGACACGTAGTCTTCATACAACTTCTGACCAGTGACATCAATGTTCAAGATCTGTGGTACATACTCGTCTGGGATGTAAGCATTCGTTATCACATTGTGCAGCTTGTCACCTTCAGTGTCAAATGGATTCCCGTGACTCAGTATCGCAGCCTTGATCTTGTTGATTGCTTCATGTTCCCTCTTGACTGCACTTGGACCAAGGTCATGATGTTCTGTGATCTTGTCACCTTCCAGGCCAAACTGACTCTTGAAGTCTTTTGACAGGCGTGATAATTCTGGTGTAACCATGAAGAATCTCTGTCTAGCATTGGCATTGTTAGAGATGCCAATCAGTCCAGAGTGAATCTTCATCAGCTTGTTCAGATGTTCACATGCATGATCTGGTCCAATGGATACAAACGGGATGTCATTCTTGGTTACTGATAGATTGCCAGCTCCTAGTTCTTCCCAGGTCCTAGGGTGATTGGTTCTTAGGTCATACATGTCTGCGATGTATCGGGGCCAGAGCCGCTTGTATTTGATCCGGTCCATGGCAAAGAATAACTTGCTCAGTTCTTCTCCAGCTTGGAGGTGAAGCACCAGGTCAGCACTCCGTGATGCTGCCACGAATAACAGGATTGTCTCCACCCGATGTAGATAGTTCATCATTGACTTGAACATTGCATTCTTGGATCTCCGTGCTTCCCACTCCTCGAGTGCCCACTTTTGCCCTCGAGGGCAAAACACTCGCAGTAGAATAGTATTTCTCATTACAGTCAACACAGTCAGGTTCAGCATGTCCAGATTTTAGATTTCGTTGGATTGTTTTTGGGTTTTAGAAAAATCAAAGCTCCGTCTTATTTAGAAGATGAGATCCTGAGAAACATCAATTTTACGGCGGCCAGTTTGAAAAATCCAAGATGGCCGCCACATAGGAGCTCTATGGTCATGTCTAGCTTATCGAACTTGTTACCATTGGATTCGGGGCCCTTGAAAATGTATGTTTAGCCGTTAGAATCAAAGCTTTATGTTGTTTAGAAGCTGAGATATTGAGAAACATCAATTTTACGGCGGCCAGTTTGAAATATCCAAGATGGCCGCCACATAGGAGCTCTATGGTCATGTCTAGCTTATCGAACTTGTTACCATTGGATTTGGGGCCCTTGAAAATGTATGTTTAGCCGTTAGAATCAAAGCTCTATGTTATTTAGAAGCTGAGATATTGAGAAAAATTAGTTCTACGGCGGCAATTTTGAAAATCCAAGATGGCCGCCATACAGGAGTCTGTGCAAATAGCAACATTGGTTTTCTGACTGACTATACAATATAGTTTCCAAAAATATATAGTTTTCCAAATCCCCCAAAAAATCCAACGAAACTTTAAATCTGGACATACTAAACCTGACTACATGTGCCAACATGAGTTAGTGGATGGTAAAGATCCCCCAGTGTCCTTCGCGAAGAGTAGGCGAGCTATTGCCAGCACCATGAACAAATTCCAAATTCCTGTTGTAGCTACTGCATCCATGTAGTATACACCTTGCCAACAAACTGCTTCAGTCGTACTGAACCTGCCATTGGGCACCGGAATATGAATACTGTAGATAGCAAGTGAGTTGGGCTTCTTCATTTTTTGTTACAAGTGGGTTACCAGTGGGTTACCAGTGGGTTACAAGTGGGTTACAAGTGGGTTACAAGTGGGTTACAAGTGGGTTACAAGTGGGTTACAAGTGGGTTACACCACTTGCTATGTAGGAATGTGGTTAATGTCTGAGCAGCAGATTCTGTTTTGTATGTTTCATGTGCACGACCTTCTTTGGATATGGTCAACCAACATAAATTATTTTTATGACTGCAAATCAACATTATTAATTCTTATATTACATACACTAGCAACGGTACCCGCCCTATGGGCGGGGCTTCATTTGGGAGGCCCAAATGAAAATATAAAATATCAGAAATTGAAGGCTTTTTTATTTTAAACGATTTATATAAACATCCGTTAAATCATATCACACGCAAATCATCAAAATCTAAACAGTATATGTAGAATTTCAACAAAAGCCACATCACTGTTCATATCGGTAAATATTATTCCATCGTGTTTGGAAACACTGGAAAATTGGAAAAATTGGAAAAATTTGAAATTAGAAAAATTTGAAAATTGGAAAAATTGGAAAATTGGAAAAATTGGAAAAATTGGAAATTAGAAAAATTGGAAAATTGGAAAAATTGGAAAATTGAAAAAATTGGAAAATTGGGGGAAAAAATTGAAAAACGATATAGCCTATTTTACTCCAGGAGGTCCCAGGATTACCCACCCAAAATGTGGTTGCGATCGGTTCAGCCGTTTTTGCGGTACCTGGGAACAGACAGACAGACATTAGGTGAATTATAGTAAGATAATTCAGATTCGATACATTTATATTTTATAACAGATTAGCATTTTCTGCTCTCTTAGTTTAAATCGGTGTGTGTTCTGCTTCTGGAGAGCAGACAAGGTACATATTTGAAAACATACAATGCTCACGTTGTCCACGTGAACAAGCGATCGATTTGTTTGTCGAAAAAGGATGGTACTGGATTGATTTACACCAAACTGAATCATTTGGGTTATCCATCACACCATCAATCTGTAAACTTTCAAACTTTCGCTGAGTTTCGTGTTTGTCAGATATCTGCCATGAAAGTGGACAACAGAACTAATGATGGAATACAACACAAGTTGTTGTCTTTGCTCCATCTCAGTGAAGCTTTGTCGCCACATAAAACTTGTTTTGTAGTCCGGCATAGAGCAGCACAGCACGCCTTTCATCACAGCCAGAGGCACATTTTGTGCATTTCATATGAGTTTTGTTGTGGTGGCCTTTTTACTTGGTGCCCTTTTCACGGCAAGTAAAGTTTTGCTTGTGCTTCGTGCATGGCCTTTGAATTACCCTGTTTTAGAGTTTTCTTTATGAATTTGATTGTTCTCTTTGTAGGGTTAGTGTATAGTTGCTGGTTGCAGGTGAAGGAGTAGGAATGACTGAAGGCAATGGTGGGTCTGATATATGTTTGTGAGGACTTGAGTACACAGTCTAAAAGGAGGAGCATTTAGTTGAAGGAGGAATTAGATTTAGGACATTTTGTCTTGTCTATTTATGTTTAAACCTAAAAAATATCTCGTTAATATGTATATTCAAAGTTGTAGTGAAGCAAGCCACAAACGTACTGACAGATGATGGAGCTAAACTCACCTGCGGACACTGTGAAAAGGGATATGTACTTCATTTCTTCCGACAAATTGCACCACTGGCTTCCAGAGGTACCTACAGCTGATTCAACCTGTTTGATAGACCGTTTGATCAACCTGTTTTGACCTTCCTTCTGCAATTCCAATTGGAGCCTTAAAAGATAAGAGGATCCACGAAGGCCTCCAACAGTCAGCTCAGCTTGATTCTTCAATTCCAACGTCAAATTTGTTAAGTGTCCTGTTGTGCACAGAGGTCCAAATGAAGAACCAGTCTTGGCATTAGAGGGTAACTTACAGTCCCTGCCAGTCAGCTTGGGTAAACTTCCAAACTCTACAGCACTCTCTGACAATAGCCCGAGAGATCGATGTTGACTCTCACAAGCAAGTGATCTGATAAACATATTGGAGCATAGGAAAATTCGTCATGATCATTACTAAGTCCAGAATGGAGGACGTGTCATTGGAAGAAATTGGGATCAGAAAGTTCACTGATTGGATGAATGCCCATGAAGTCACAAAGTCCTTTGCTGCAATGTCATGGCTGATGCTTACAAGATGGTCCATGTTGGCAGAGAGGGAGATGTAATTATAGTCATCTCTGTTAGGAACTGGCTTCAGGCCTGTTGTACCAGAAGAGACAATACCCAGGCAGAGACATCGAGGAATTGAGGACATCCTGTGAGAGATTCTGTTGGGCAGATAATGTCAGGTTGACCAGTGGCAGCTGGGATTGAGAGACCTGTCAAATTGGAGTGAAGAGCTCAGGTATTAGAAGTTCATCGAGTTATGGGTAGTGGAGGAGGTGCTGTTGGCAGGGAGGTTGGAAGAGGGGAGGAGTGGGAAGTGTGGAGAGTGGGGGGAGGAATGGAGTGGGGAATATGTGGAATTGGACATGGGGTGTGCACGAAGGGAACGGGATTCTGGTGAAGCAAAGAGTGGGTGGGATGCAGGGGAAGCAAAGAGGGGTGGGGTGCAGGGGAAGTAAGGAGGATGAGGTGAAAAGGAAGCAAGGAGGGGGCAGGGTGGGAAGGAAGTATGGAGGTGGTAGGTGGGGCATGGATGAAGGAAGGAGATGGAGGGGCATGGGGTAGATGGACATGTAGTCAGGGGACGCCAGCAGAGGTGAGGGTTTGGGGAGGCTGGAGCAGGTGTCGGGAAATCCGATTGTGAAGATGATGTGGGGTACTAACATGAGGGAGTTTGTCACCGTGGTCCTACAAAGATTTCAAAGAGGATTGCATTTAGGGATTCCAAGGACGGATAGACAAAGACAGACATCAGAATTGGGATGGTAATGATGATTAAATGCATGAAGAAAGACAACACTATATGAACATTGTGGTGGACGAGACACGGGATTACGAGTCATCCAGAAATGGAGAGAGCGGTGAAATGGGAAGCAGACTGGGAGAAACGTATTTGGAAGAAAGTATGTGAGGAGATTGAACATCTTTAAATTGCTATTTAAAATAGTTTAAATTGTTGGGGAGAGAGCGTTGGAAGAAGAAGAATTTTTTTGTCGTTAAATTTTTTTTTTGTAATATAAGCAGGCTTGTCATCGAACTTGCTTGCTAGGTCGGTGGAAGATGGTGTAAGGTTTAGGTGGGCAGCATTTTTTTTTTTTTTTTGTGTCCAAGATCGAGGCTCATGAAAGAGCTAACATTAATCACACAAAAAGTCAAACCGACACATAAAACACAAAAAATAAGGGGAGCGGTAGACAAGATGGGGAGAGAGGGGGAAGGACACAAACACAACATTTGAGAGCAAGGACATCGAGAGATCTGTGGGAGGGAGCTTGGGGGGAGGTGGGATGAAAATTGACATGAAATTAAAATTGACATGCATTGACATGAAAATTGATTAACACACACATACCAACTACATAGCTGTCTGAAACGTTAATTTTTCTCAATCGTGCACACACTATGATTTTAGCAAATATTACGGGGTTGTTGCAAAAATATACTTGCACCACATTTTAACATCCTTGCATTTGAGATCTAGGCTCAGTGGAAGAGTGAAGTGAGCAAAATGGAGGATAAAAAGGCAATGGATTGAGAGTGGGCACAACAAGCAAGGTAGTGAATGAACAGGAAAAGAGAACAGGCCAAATCAATTGTAGGCCTATATTCTCAGCTTTGTACCACATTCCACAATTCCATCCCTTTGTCACTCCTACTCTGTTTTTCCCTCACCAGAACCAATATGTCTCCCCCACGCGCAGTCCTGTTCTCTGCCACCCTTTCTCCCATCCCCCCACTGCTCTACCATCGCTGCTGGCTCCCTCCCACATAATTGTCCTATCTCCTTCTGCTTCCCACCCTGCTGCTGCTTCTCTGGATATTGTTTGCTCCTGGATAGTATTTCCTTCCAATTTGATTGGCCTACCTTCTGTCTGGGTGGTGGTTTCATTGTCAGATGCTCCATCATTAGTTACTGCCCAGTGCCCATGCCCTCTGTTAATGCCTCCTAACCTTTTGTAATTCCTCTGGATTCACATACACCTCTATAGCTCCATGCTTTCCCTCCCTTTGTTGTACTCTCCCACCCACCCCACTCTTTGCCCCATTCTAGCCTATGATGATTCCAGATGCCCCATCACATTCTTCAAACAGGAATCTGTTGATAGCCACCCACTCTCTTTTCTCTACATGTAATAACTTCAACTGACACCATGTCTACTAGCAAGGCCTTCGTTGAAACATCAAGCCTGACTCGTTGAATTAATTTTGCATCTCTGATCTCCACAAATGAGTCATATTCTGCATTGATCTGGTAATTATTATATTTCCTACTAACCTCTCCTGCTTTTCTTCAGTTGCATTTGGCTTCACTGATCACATCATCAATAAGGCTGAAATCCTGTTGGCTATAATGACAGAGCCACCCAAAAGTGTAATAGCCAGGTAATTCATACAGGAGAACTGTCAAGGTATTTGATCTGCAATTGCACTCAAGGAGTGGTCTATCATCTCGTGCACACCTGATATTGATTCTGCAAAAATATGCCATAACAATGCTTTCCTTATCTGATGCACAGGTATCTGATACTGTCTGCAGCTATCCTGCCAATTGTCTTGGAAATAGAACATGGAGGATTGTTTTGAGGCAGCTTTTTCTGAGCAGCTTGCTTTTTCAACTTGGAAGGCAAATGCAACTGAGGGAAACATTAGGTTTCTCTACAAAGCCTGCAATAAACATCTCCCTTTCGGCAAGTGAGAATATGAACAAATATATTCATTCAAACTTTTGGGCTTTACCATCAGCCATGATTTTTCTTGGGCAGACCATATTTCCAAGATGGCCCCCAAGGCCAGCCCCTAACTGGGCCTCCTCCATCATGCAAGGTGGAACCCCCTGGAGTAAAATAGGCTATATTTTTTTCCCAATTTTCCAGTTTTTCCAAACATGATGGAGTAATATTTACCGATATGAACAGTGATGTGGCTTTTATTGAAATTCTACAAATACTGTTTCGATTTTGATGACTTGCGTGTGATATGATTCAACGGATGTTTATATAAATCGTTTAAAATTAAAAAAAGCCTTCAATTTCTGATATTTTGCCTTTTCATTTGGGCCTCCCAATTGAAGCGCCGCCCGTATGGCGGGTACCGTTGCTAGTCCTTAAAATACTAACTTTCCTGTTTGAAATGATTTTCAATTTTTGTTGACTGCCAGACAGGGAGAAAGAGTAAACAAAATCGCACCCGTGTCCGAAGGAAGCAGTTCAGTTTGGCATTTTTAATACGAAATAGGCAAAAGCCTAGAAACAAATGAAACCCTTTAGAATTACACCTTTAGGATTATCCTTCAGAATTACCCTTTCGGATTATCCTTCAGAATGATCCTTTAGGACCCATTAGAATTAAACATGGTGAGTTAGGTTCTTCTTCTTCTTTTTTACGGACAGACGGACATTGCGAAATATTGTAACGGCTTCACCACTTAAAAATTACCATACTCCTTTGTGTGCCTGTGTGATCAGGAAGATAATCTGCACAGTTTACCAAATTCAGAGCCAAAGTACTGCTAAACGGCAGCTTCATGTTCCGGTTCGTGTTCTACACTCTACACTCTACAGTGTTCAAAATATATAATTAAATTGAAATGAAGTAGTTCCTCGATCATAGACAGACAGAGCAAATCTGTTGCCCAACCCCGCTTTGCGCTTCACGCACGGGGTAACTATATGCTATGTGGCATATGTGGCAGGCATATAAACCTATGTACCTTTACCTGGCATATATACCTGGCATATACAGTCACGTGAAAAAGTAAGTACACCCCATGTAAAGTTTTGACTTTTTCAACATATTTCAACATACAGCTATTTGATCTTCATTTCAACAATATTGATAGATAGAGGTGATATAATATAACAAATATCATGAAACATTTACATTTTGTAGTCCATTGTATAATTTAAATAAACATCAATGCAAATTTCCCAAACAGGTGGTATTGCCCCCTTTGGCAGAAACAACCTCAAGTAGGCGTTTCCTATAACTGTCTACCAGTCTCTGACATCGACTGGGAGAAATTTTTGCCGACTCTTCCATGCAGAATTCTTTCAGCTGTGCGATGTTTGAGGGGTTTCTTGCATGCACAGCTCGTTTCAAATCCCCCTACAACATCTCGATGAGATTTAGATCGGGGTTTAACTTGGCCATTCCAGAACCCTCCATTTCTTTCTTTTCAGCCATTCCTTGGTGAATTTACTGGTATGTTTATGGTCATTGTCATGTTGCAAGGTCCACCTTCGGTTGAGCTTCAACTTTCCGACAGATGGCCTCACATCATCCTCTAGCACCCTCTGGTACAGTGAAGAATTCATAGTGGATTCTATGATGGTGAGCTGCCCAGGCCCTGATGCAGCAAAGCTGCCCCAAACCATAATATTTCCACCACCATGCTTTACAGTTGGTATCAGGTTCTTGTGGTCAAATGCTGTCTTTCGTTTTTGCCAAACATGCCTTCTGGTACTGTGGCCAAATAGCTCTACCTTTTGACTCATCTGTCCAGAGCACATTGTTCCAGAAGTGCTGGTCTTTGCCGAGGTGTTCATTGGCAAACTTTAGTCTTGCCCTGATGTTCTTTCTGGACAGCAAAGGTTTCATTCTGGCACACCTACCATGTAGATCAAATTTGTGCAGCCTCTTTCTAATGGTAGACTCGTGTAGTTTGACATCAACAGTGGCAAGAGCTACCTGTAGGTCCCATGATGACATTCTGGGGGTTCTTAGAGACTTATTTCAGCATCTCGCGGTCTGCTCTCGGGCTGAACTTGCTGGGGCGGCCTGGCCTGAACAAGTTGGCAGTTGTTTGGAATCTTCTCCACTTGTAGATGATCTTCCGGACAGTCGAATGATTGATTTCAAATTGTTTGGAGATCTTTTTAAATCCCTTCCCAGACTCGTAGGCATCTATAACCTTCTTTCTGAAGGCCTCAGAAAGCTCTTTTGATCTCGGCACGGTGACGCCGCACAGTTCAACAACAAAGAGCAAACCAAACTAAATGTCTGAGGTTTAAATAAGACAGGTTCCTCCAAGATCCTCTCTCACGATGTTCTAATCATTTGCACCTGAGCTGGTGCACCTGATTCTAATTTTAGGTATTTGAAGTAGTGATAAATATCGGGGTGTACGTACTTTTTCCACATGTGAAATTTGCATTTATGTTTATTTAAATTATACAATGGACTACAAAATGTAAATATTTCATGATATTTGTTATATTATATCACCTTTATCTATCAATATTGTTGAAATGAAGATCAAATAGCTGTATGTTGAAATATGTTGAAAAAGTCAAAACTTTACATGGGGTGTACTTACTTTTTCACGTGACTGTATACCTATGTGGGAGGATAGCCTCAAGTCTTAGACCCGAGACGTACACATACTCATCTTTTAAATGTCTCGCCTGGTTTTCAAGTCCAGACCCAGCTATAAACTGCCATCCTGGTGTTTCACTGACAGGAAGATTCATCAATGTGTGCACCCTGTCCATTGGGAGATGCTTTGATCGCAGAATTTAAATGCAAACTTCATGGTTTGCTGATCTTTCTTCCAAACGATAGTGGAAGTTTTCATCAAACAAATTTCTGTTTGAGTCTGAGTGCTTTACTGCAGATTTATTCTTTTTTTAATCCTTGAGAAATGTATATTCCAGGCAAAGGTTTACATAAACAGCTTTACATTTGCTTTTGCAAGCCTGGTGTGACTTAACGGTTAAGATGGCTGGTTTAAGATCTTTGTATCTTGAGGTTGAACCCCTTTCATGCCGTTAAATAACATTAGGTGGGTTGACTCAGCCTGTCATCCTTCCGAGGTCGACAAAATGAGTACCAGCTTACTGAGAACATTGGCACTGCATCAGCGGCACAGCCACACTCCCAGAAATAATGCAACCAGCAGACACAGGCTGCATACGAAATGATGGGTTGATGCATGGACTCGGAGGATGAGCTTTCATACTATGATGTGTATCCCAAGACTTTGTAGCGCATGCTAACATCCTGTCTCGCAGTCAAAATCATGCCTTTCTTGTCCAAAGCTAAGCATGATGTTTTCAAGCCACCAATGACCAAAGTGGGTCACCATTCACCATTCTGCAACTGCAAATGCAAATTCACCATTCTGCAAATGGTCACCATTCTGCAACTGGACCAGAAGGTATCAGCCCACGGGTCCTAAAATCCTGCTCTTCCGCTCTATCTCACCCTCTCTCTGTTCTCTTCACCCTTTTTTTTGCTCAAGGTCATCTGCCATCATCTTGGAAATCAGCAAACATCACCGCTTTACACAAAAAGATGCAAAAACAGATCCTTGCAACTACAGACCAATCAGCCTGCTCCCAATCATCAGCAAAGTCTTGGAATCCATCATTGCTTCGGATATCAAATCCTTCCTCTTCTCCAATGGCTGGATCTCCGATCACCAATTTGGATTCAGACCAGGTCACTCTACTCTGGACATGCTGCTTCTGCTGTCTCAACAATGGATGGAGGTCCTCAATTTCAAACAGGAAATCAGAGCTGTCTCCCTTGACATATCACGTGCCTTCGATACGGTCTGGCAACCAGCTCTGCTCACCAAACTCTCCTCCTATAGTATCCATGGAAATCTCCTCACATGGCTTGCGGACTTCCTCTCTGGTCATAGTCAACGTGTGGCCCTGAATAGATTTCTCTCATCTCCCCTTCCTATTCTGGCTGGAGTTCCCCAAGGTAGTGTTCTGGGCCCTGTGCTTTTTCTGGTCTTCATCAATGATCTCTCCGACTCTTTGGAAAATCCTCTCTATCGCTTTGCTGATGACTACACTCTCTCCCGCTCCATTCCTCATCCCTCAGATCGGCAGTCTGCAGCCTCCTCACTCTCTGCAGACCTGGACAAAATCACAGACTGGTCAAACAAGTGGAACATGTCTTTCAATCCTGACAAATCTCACACTCTTACGATGTCTCTCCGGAAAGACCAACTGGACAACCCTCCCATCTACTTTCTCAACAATCCTCTCCAAGAAGTTCTGTCGCTCAAGCTTTTGGGTCTCACTATCTGCCATGATCTTTCCTGGGAAAACCACATTTCCAAGCTGGCCTCCAAAGCCAGTCGCCTACTGGGCATCCTCCGTCGTGCGAAGTCCTTCCTTGGCACACCTGAGCTCCTCACCACATACATGGCTTTCATCCGCAGCTCAATGGAATACTGTTCTCCCCTCTGGGCCAATGCTCCTGCCTCACACCTAGCTCGGCTTCACGCTGTTGAAACCAAAGCTTTCAGAATCATTGGAATCTCCTGCGATGAAGCTAACTCCGAGGGCCTTTCACTCACTCACCGCAGGCAGGTTGGTGGTCTTTCTGTCTTCTACCGACTCCTCTCCGGCCTTGCTCCCCCAGCTCTCTCTGTGCTCTGTCCCCCAAATATTCCTACAGGTCGCACAAGACCTGCCAGCAACCCTCTTATGTTTAAACTGCCAAAATCTAGGCTCTCTGCTCACCTTCACTCTTTCATTCCTCTTTTCTCCCACCTTTGGAACAAACTCCCCCACTCCCTTCAATCCCACTCCTCCCTCCAGGCCTTTAAAACAGCTGTTCACTACCATCTCTTATCTTCCCCCATCCAAAACCTTGATCTTTTCTACCCCTGCTAATTTACCCCAGATCCACTTTTTTTTTAATTCCAACTTCTTTCCTGGAAGTCCTTGCAGTGTCCATATGTTTTATACCTCTTCCACCTCCCCCCAAGCCCTCTCTCTCCCACAGATCTCTCGATGTCCCTGCTCTCAAATGTTGTGTTGTGTCCTTCCCCCTCTCTCCCCATCTTGTCTACCGCTCCCCTTATTATATGTTTTATGTGTCGGTTTGACTTGTTGTGTGATTAATGTTGCTCTTTCACGAGCCTCGATCTTGTATACAAAAAAACAACAAAAAAGTGATGATTAACAAAAACAAAAAGTCCCTTAAACCTATCTCAAGCAAATTTTCACCCTGGGAATTGTGATTGGCTGATCAGGTGTGTAAACTTGGCAATCAGGGGCAATAAAAGCTCATACAGGGATACAAAGCTCAAACAAGGATACAAAACACAAACCATCATGAACTAGATGGTATTCATAGAATACTTACCCTGCGCAGTCAACTTGGTGTGAGCCAACTCTTTTGTTTTTGAAGTTTTTTTTTTCTTTGATCCAATATGGCTGCCAGACCACGTGACATAAATTTAGATTCTCGAATATAATTGTTGCGTAGATCACGCTCAATAAATTTCAAAATGATCAGACGAAGCGTTGTCCCTGTCAATTTATGACGTCATAAGGAAAGCACCAATGACGTCTTCATTAACATATCTTATTCTTCATGGGGAGTACTTGACAATGAGCCATGTTTCAATTTTTTCCATGGATTGGGGTCGGAGATATAAAGGGACAAAGTTTTTCGGTTTTTGCAAGATGGCGCCTTTACCGCTGAACTATGACGTCGTAATTATCATTAAAATATTCTACAGGAGGAGGCGCTCCCATGGTGAAAATTTCGTGTCAATCGGTCCAAGAATTGCAGAGAAAAAAATTCTTACTGATCAAATCAAGCGTTGTACTTGCCGAATTATGACGTCATTATTACTGTACTGATGGCATCGTCATTAACATAGCTTATTCCCCAAGGAGAGTGCTTGACATTGAGCCATATTTCAATTTTTTCCATCGAGTGGTTTCGGAGATATAGAGGTGCAACGTTTTTCGATTTTTCAAAGATGGCGCCTGTACCACGTGACTAATGACGTCATAATTATCATTAGAACAATTCTACAGGAGGAGCCGCTCATATTCTGAAAATTTCGTGTTCATTGGACCCACAGTTGCAGAGGATTTTGTTTTTTTCATACTGATCAGATCAAGCGTTGTACTTGTCGAATTATGACGTCATCAAGGAGGCACCTATGACATCATCATTAACATGTCTTATTCCCCATGTGGTGTACTTGACAATGAGCCATGTTTCAATTTTTTCCATTAAGCGGTTTGGGAGATATAGAGGTGTAACGTGTTTCCAAGATGGCGTCTGTACCACGTGACATATGACGTCATAATTATCAGCAAAAAATCTACATTAAGAGGCGCTCCGACGGTAAAATTTCATGTCAATCTGACCAACGGTTGCCGAGAAAATGAATTTTTAAAATGCAGACACGGCACACGTACTGTACTGCACACGTACGGACCCAATTGCTTACCCCTGCTTTTCGCTTCGCGAGTGCAGGGTAAAAATGCAGACACGGCACACATACGGCACACGGCGCACCCGATTGCTTAACCCCGCTTTTCGCTTCGCGAGTGCATGGTAATGACTAGACATCATAAGCTGTTCAAGCACAATATATAACATGCCTTTCCTGTTCGTTGAAACCTTGTCATTCACTGTGCTTTGGTCCTCCATGAGCCTTGACTTGGTATTTTTAGCTCACCTGAAACGAAGTTCAGGGGGAGTTTATGCGATGGCGCGTTGTCCGTCCGTCCGTCCGTCAGTTCGTGAAACACCTGAAATTTCTTCTCCGAAACCGCCGATGGGATTGCGACCAAATTTGGCACAAATTATATTTGTTGTGTTGTGACCAAAGTTTGTTCACGGCATTAAAAAATCGGGGTCTAAGTGGATCCAGGTTTGACCCCCCAAAATCGGTGTTTGCTTTTACCTCAGAAACTACACATGCAATTTCGATTAAACTTCACCACAACCTTCATCACCTGTGAGGTACCAACGTTTGTTCACGGCATTAAAAAAATCTGCCCCTTCGGGGATCTACGGGGGGGGGGGCGGGGGAGGGGTTGCCCCCCAAATTAGGTATTTGCTTTCTTCTCAAAAACTACATTTGCAATTCTGATGAAACTTCACCACAACCTTCATCACCCGTGAGGTACCAACGTTTGTTCACGGCATTAAAAAAATCTGCCCCTTCAGGGATCTACGGGGGGGGGGGGGGCGGGGGCGGGGGAGGGGTTGCCCCCCAAATTAGGTATTTGCTTTCTTCTCAAAAACTACATATGCAATTCTGATGAAACTTCACCACAACGTTCATCACCCGTGAGGTACCAACGTTTGTTCACGGTATTTAAAAAATCTGCCCCTTCGGGGACCTACGGGGGGGGGGGGGGGGGGCGGGGGAGGGGTTGCCCCCCAAATTAGGTATTTGCTTTCTTCTCAAAAACTACATCTGCAATTCTGATGAAACTTGACCGCAACCTCAATCACCTGTGTTGTACCAAAGTTTGTTCCTGGCATTTAGAAAATCAGGGTCTAAGGTGGTCTATGGGGGGGCTTTCCCCCAAAAATAGGTATTTGCTTTTTTCTCAGAACCTACACACACAATTTTGATGAAATGTCACCACAACCTTCATCATCCGTGATGTACCAATGTTTCCTCAAGGCATTGGGAAAATTGGGGTCTGAGGAGGTACACGGGGTGGAAGGGGGGGGGGGGGGGGGGGTTGCCCCACAAAATAGGTATTTTTTTGTTTGTTTCTTTCTAGTCTTATGATTATGTTCGTATGATTCTGCATGCTGCCTTGTCCTCTAGCAAGCATTGAAATTGGTTTAAAATACCTTTAGTCAGTGCAGTAGACTGTTTATTCTTCCAGTTTCTTTTTAGATTGGACCACGAAGCCACGTTTCAGGATTTTTGTGGCCGTGGCCCCCTGCACTACTAGAACTCGCACGGACTCTAATGACTCGTATTGTTTGCCTTTATGCTTTTAGCATCGGGCCGTTCCAATGATTTATTACACGTTTTAGAATTACTTATTTATGTGCGTCTTTTTCCAGCTCTTTGCAGTTTGTATTTTCAACTGCAAATGGCCTTGGTGATGCTAAGCAGATAGAAGGGGTCGCAAAGTCAGGCGATCATTTGAGTTGAGATGCATCACTGCATCAGGGTTAAGGCCCGTTTGCTCAGGTTACAAACCACATCACATCTTCAGCCAGAAGAGCAAATGGCAGTAACAGCTATGGATGTTTTTAATTACTCTGAGAAGATCTGGCAGAGAATGATAATTACAGGCATAGGACAAGGTAATCACATGTATTGTCACACAATTACTTATCCAAATACTTTGGATTTGGAGTGAATGTCTCTCTTAAATGTATTAACGTTCAATTATCTTTTTTATGTTACTACTAATTCCATCAAATTCCAGTTGATGTTAAAGTGTATCCATCTTTCTTTGCTCTTCACATTACATGGTTTTGATTATATTGTTATTGATCATCAAAGGACAACGCACTTTGCAAATGCAGTCACGAGACAGAGCAGTTGTCAGGGTGACACTTAACAATCAATGTGTTGTTTACTCCCACACAAGAGTCTGGCCATAAAATTTCAAAAGCAGAAAAGCTTTTGTTGCTGCACAATAAGTGCATATCACTTTAAAACGTTGGTTTGTTGACGGGTTGCTGATTGGCTAACTCTCGGTTTGCTGATTGGTTCAATCAGACTGCAGAGCACAACGCAGACCTCGCTCTGCTAGGCAAATATACCTATTTTTCTTTCAATAATACCTACTTTTACCTCCATGGAAAACTGAATAAAAAATTCTAACCGAGTCTCTTTTTTTCCTTTATGGGAATCTCCAGGAAATCCCAATAACCACTGCATAAATAATATAATGTTCTGGATATTTTGATACCTACATGTCACATGTTCTGGATAAGGTTATCCATACATGCATGCAAAAGAAGTAGCTTGGTTACATAAGTAGAAAGGGAACCAAAAATAGGGGATAAAACAGGGAGAAAGGTAGATGTTGAACGGGTATAAAAATGAAAGGCGGTTGGAACAAGAAAGGAGTAACAAGAGGGTAGAGAAGGTGGAATTATGGGACTTACTCAGGTTAAGGAGGAGGAGATGGGAGGGGAAAAGTGATTAATTGGACTCATTAAGAGTTTGTCTTCATTGTACCTGCAATATCATAACTAAAGCAGGACAGGGTTATAAATTCAACTAGCAGGGTCTTCGATGGGTTCATAGATGTCTAACCTCAAATGATCAATCTTTTGGAGTGTGTCTGAGGAGGTACACGGGGTATGACAGCAAAGTCAAACCGGTGTATGACTTTGCTGCATACACCGGTTTGCGTGAAGGATAGGTTCCTGAAAGATTCGCACAATAGCGATTTCGTGCAGAACGGGGCTCATAAAGCATTGTGTGAATGAGGATATATGGACTGGATGAGCTATTTCCGGGGTAGGCATGCTACCTCCAAGGACATAATAATCTATATCTATAAAAGTGAAATGTCCGTTTGTTTGTTTGTTTGTTTGTGAACCTACTCCTCTGAACTCCCAAGGTTAATCGGCACAAAACTTTATCGGATAACATCTTTTACCACCCTGCACATAAATAGGGGTTTTAAAATAGTTATTTTCTCACGATTCATAAATTAAAATCATCCGAGCCGCCACCTGTCGCCATGATCTCCAAGTGTCGATCCACATATACAAATCTTTATAAAAAGCCCAATTTTTATCGGATTTCAACACGGATATCAATATAATTAGTTTTATGGTAAGCTCCGATAATTAAATATGTTATCATATGTGAGAAACAACTCTTAATTAAGACGTTATTGTGGCGGACACGAAAGCTCACTGACGTGAGGGCATCATTTCACGCACCAAGTGGGCGGCGGCCACGCCCGAGGGGTAGGCGTGGCCGCGGGATATACACCGGGCGCGCAGCCCGGAGCGCTCCAGTGCGGATGAGTGAGCAATGAATAAAGAGCTCGATGATAACCAAAGCGTTGTGGACTACCTTTGTTCAACATGTGTGCTCCCGCACCACATTATCATGATTGGTAAGTTCGGCAAAGAAGGAGTCACGTGACCTCTCAAATGCGCGAATTATTCAAAAACTGAATATAGTACAAAGACAACCTATACATCGTTTCAAAGGTAATTTTACTGCTCATCTAACATCACTCTCAAGTGTGAAAAAATAGTGTGTTGAAAAAAGGACCCAAGTGACGCCAACTAGATTGAGGAGGGAAAAAAATGAATTTAAACGATTTCAGCAAAAGGCTGCAACATTACAAAATGTGAAAAAAGTGAAGGGGTCTGAATACTTTCTGAATGCACTGTATATATCTTCTTTTTTTAAAAACTAATAACCTGAAACCATGAATGTACACTATTAAACAAATAAATATTAGTAACTCCTGGTCCAGACATTTCGTTCCCCGGGCCCTGCACCCAACCGGGCACAACGGTCCACTGGCAGAGGAGCAGGCAATGTGAAAAGCCGACTGCAAAACAGCAGGGGACCCCTCCCAGGGAATACGGGCCAGGGTCCGCCTAATGTTCCCTTTAACTTCAAACTTCAAGTTTGCCAGTTATGCGAATATTATCAAAATTGCTGCGGCGCATAAATCTACATATCGAATCACCCTCGAGTGACCGTAAACGTCTTTTTGGTAGATCCCTCACTTTCCTGCTCTTTCACTTCATCATATAAACTCAGCGCATTAGGCATATTTACTGCATGGCTTAAAGGCATAACCTGCTGATTGGTTGAGAGGAGACACGCTCTGATTGGCTGCCAGCGATGTCAACATTAGCGATCGCATTTTTGGTCGAGGTGGTGCATTTAAACTTGTAACTTTTGACTCACTTAATGGATTAAAATAATTTATTTTTTAGGGAATTAAAACCGAACATTTAGTTCACCTAAGGTGAATCCGTGCAAAGCCAGATCGGGCAGTGTGGGGTATCACCGTATATATGTAGATACTCTTTCGGTGAAATGCCAGTTTTGTTATTTTAAGGTGTTTCTCTCACCAAACAAAAAATGAGGTTTTTGCACTTTTTACTTAGATATGAGGCTCAAAGTACGTTTTCATTCAAGGTCAGTCTATATATTACAAGTGATAAACTAGAAAGAGCAATCAAAGACTGCAGACCCTCGCCAGGACGTGTTTTCAGTGTTTTTTTAAAGGCTTTTGTGTGAAAACAAACATGGCGTCTGAACCACATGACCGATGACATCATCATTAGTTTTTTTTTCTCCACCAATTAATACCTACATGACGCTCAAGAAATTTCCTCTTGATCGGATGAAGTTTTGTACTTGTCGAATTATGACGTCATAATGGAGGCACCTATGACATCATCATTAACATATTTTATTCCCCCATGGAGAGTTCTTTACAATGAGCCATGTCTCAATTTTTTCTATTCAGCGCTTTCAGAGATATGGAGGTGCAATATTTTTCGGTTTTTCCAAGATGGCGGCCGAACCACGTGACCTATAACGTCATAATTATCATGAAAAAATTATACAGGTGGAGTTGCACCTATGGTGAAAATTTCCTGTCAATTGGACCAACGGTTGCAGAGAAAATCATATGTATTCTGTGCGAACAAACAGACAGACAGACAGACAAACAAAAAAAACAAACAGACAGACTCAAATGCAATACCCTCTCCTCTGGCGAGGGTAAAAATGTAAAAGGATGTCGGGATGGTATGCCAAAAAGCATGTAAACCATGTAGGGATGGTCACAAGAAATTATCATGTGAAACCATCCCCACATCCGGCACTTCTCCTGGGTCTGTTACAGACCAAAGATTGTATCTGTAGTCCCCCTATGCCTATTGGGTCTGAATCCACATTGACTTTCAGGGAGGCTTTCTCAAATTATTGTCGGAACAAGTCTGTTTCGAACATCTGTGGCGGAGATGTTGGCAGCAACGGAGGGTAAGGTGATGCCTCTGTAATTTGAACAGTCAGACTTCTCTCCTTTATTCTTGTCGAGGGAGACTGTATCATGAAAGTCCAGAGTCACTGACCCTTTCTTCCAGCATGCTATAGACAGACCTGTCAAGATCCATCATGCTATAGACTATCAAGAAGTGTATCACCCCCTTGCATATAGACCTCTGCTGAGATCTATCTTTTCTGGGGGCTTTTTTGTAATTGAATTGTGTTGTAGCAGTCTTGATGTCTTCATGGTTTGATGGTTCATCCAGCTCAAATTTCACTTCCCTTGGGAGATGGACATCTCCTGCACCATCCGTTGGTCACCAAATAGGCTCTCAGAGTGTTTTGACCATCAGTGCAAGATGGACTCTTTATCTGTGAGCAGTATCATACCATCCAAATATTTCAGTCATACCAGCACCTAGTAGGAAGGTCCAAACAGATCTCAAGGCTTCATATAAGGGTCTTATATCTCACATATCTTCATACATTTGTGTCCTCTCAGCGAGCGCTATCCACCACTTGTTTTAAGTGACTCGGAGGTTGGTTTGTAGAGTGCTGCAAGCTTCCCAATACGTAGCTTTTGCAACCTGATAATCAGGGCATGCCAAGTACTCCATTATGACAGGATTGTTTGTTTTTGAAAAAGCCCCTGAATTTTTATATCATTTTCATCAAACCAGTCTTGGTTTCTTCTGATTGAAAAGCCAACCACTTCTGCAGATATTTCCTGCAAGACAGATTTCAACTGTTTCCACTGCTCTTCTGGGTTAATAATCATTTGCCAAAGGTGGGCCACTGCAGGGTCTGTCTCACTGAACTGAAAATATGTAGAATGACCATTGCCATTCACACCACACAGGTGGAGATGTAGCTACCGGGCGCCATCTTGGTTGGCACTCGATGCTGGGCGATGGTGATTTCCGTCATGCACGTAATTCAGAGCGAAAAGCGTTTGCGTTTTTTCACCTTTTGTGCGATCGTTTTTCACTAGGAAACCTATCACAGTTACTACAACACTTTTCTTTTCACAAAAAAAAAATTTCGAGAACAAATATTGTTAATTTGGGAGCGTGAAGAACTCGGGACATTTTCATAAAACTTGCGAAGAGTCTGTCCGAATTATTTCACAATGATTTCTTTTTGGTCAAAATTGAAAACATGAATTTAGCTGTCCTTTTATTACGTATCAAAATAATGCAAACTAAAGTGATGAAATGCAATCAACTTTATTAAGTAGGCCCAAATGGTTGGCAGAGTGAGCACTCGGGAGAATGTACATGTCTGTGTGTACAACGTGTGTACATGTAATGTTTGTTTTTGTATGTCACATGATTTTGTCCCTATATTCACTCCAGTAGCAGGTATATAATCATCCAAGTAACCGGTGTGCGTATATGTGTGTGTGTATATAATGTGTGTGTGTGTGTGTATGTGTGTATGTTTGTGTGTGTGTGTATATGTGTGTGTGTATGTGTATGTGTATGTGTGTGTGTGTGTGTATGTTTGTGTGAATGTGTGTATATGTGTGTGTATATATGTATTGTGTGTGTGTGTGTGTGTGTGTGTGTGTGTGTGTGTGTGTGTGTGTGTATATTGTTGCGGTTCTCTCGCCGGCCTTCTTCCCCTTATCAAGGGGGGATTAATCCCCTTGTCTTTACTGGCCTGGCGGAACCGAGACTTATTACGTCCTTTCCGGGCGAGCGCAAAATAGGGTTTCGGGACCAAATTCTCGCTCGTACCTAAGTACTCGCGCCGCCACGGAAACGAGGTAGCAAGCCTCGCACGAACCACGTGAGGTTGGAGTACGCCGAGCGGTTTGCGTACACTTGATCCGCGCAGTCTTAGATAGTGGCACCCGATTGGAGCGATCTTATTCGTGCCACACTTAGTCAATGGTGAAACCACAAAGATGATCGAATCAAGAAGAAAGGACAGATTGGTTTAATTATTATTACACTTATATACAGCTCAAGGACGAAGAGACACAGAGCAAGCTTAGATGGTCTTAATTATCCCAGGGACAACGGGCCCGTCTCACACTCACACGGGGTATTGCAGATGGGCAGGTGTTCCCCAGCGCGTCCAAGGATGGTCCTCGTCCAGCTCTCCACGGTCCCCGGCACGTCCGCGAAGATAGAGGTAGGCGAAGGCAGGGACTCGTAGCGTGTCTCTTGAACCACGGAGATAATATCGGGGCGAACGGTAGAGAGGACTTTTACGGCAAAGGGCGGGACGGCTTTTACAGCAAAGGGCGGTTACTCAGCCTCGTTCACTCGCTTGGCTGAAATGCACAAGTTGGTTAAAAATACGCCTGGCTGCGCCCGCGTATATTCAACGACCAACTCCTCTTCTTCAATGCCTTGGTGTTGGTTAGCGCACGTGTTCTCATGCGATGGTCAAGTTCATCAAGCGGTACAATGCGAGTTCTCTCATCAAGTCCCCTCTCTGCAAGTCCTGTGGCGCAAGTCCTTCTCCTCTGCAAGTCCTGTGACGCAAGTCCTTCTCCTCTGCAAGTCCTGTGACGCAAGTCCTTTACCTCTCTGCTGCAGTCCTGTCTAGGGCTTTGCGCAGCGGGTTATATCGGCACGCTCCGCGAAACTTCTGGAACTCACCGGACTCTTCTCACCACGCCCTCTGACGCCACCACCTCTGAGCCCTGATTGGCGGCTCATGCTTACCGTCATCGCCTCTGCCGCTCCGCCTCGACTCCGCCCCGACCCTCCTCCGCCGCCCTCGTGTTAACTCGCCCAAAATGAACCCACATTAACAAACTGTATTGAGGTTACGGACGTAGGATGATCGGGGGCAGTTGGGCCTATTTTCCTGGCTTTACACACACAGAATTAACACTGGAAAAGGCCTATTCTCACACATACTAAGAAATAACTATACTACAAATGAGGCTACATGTTGCTTGTGTGACTATCTATGGGGGACAACCTTTAACCTTTATTAGGCTCACTGTACAAATCTCAAAACCGTAGCAATATATATATATATATATATATATATATATATATATATATATATATATATATGTGTGTGTGTGTATATGTAAACAGTTCAAAACAAACGAGATCCGCGAAGCGAGTCGGTCGAGTCGTGCTAGCCAAGATGGCGACACGGCGGCTACACTTTTCTCGGAGTATGAGCGTTCTATATATTTTCAATTCAGTGGTCTGTCTCTGTCTTCAAACTTGTTCTGAAAATCTGCCTTAAAAAACTTCAGGTAAATAAATTCGGTGTACTTGTGGTTTCCGTATTTGTTGACTTTTTATTTTGGGTGGTGATTTGATTTCAAAATGCAACTTTGACTCGAACCGTATGTTACTGTATAATGGTGAATTAATTTTTTCCCACCTGTTCGTTTTTAATATATACACAAAGAATTAAGTTAAGCACCCCTACACAACGAATTAAGGTAAGCACCCCCTAATATATATTCTTTGTGTATATGTATACATTGGCATATATTCTAAGGTATGTGAGATCAAATAATGATTGGTATGACATTAGCAATTATCCATTGATGAAATTGAGTGATCAAAGTGAAAAAAAGTGATTGGTTGAGTCAGTGATCCGATCACGTGGGTCCTACACACGTTATTGACGCAAAGATCGCTAGAGGTCTTCTCAGAACAATGACTGTACGTTAGAAAACATAAACGTCATCCACACTGTCCGTGATGGACCTATAGCTCCATACTTAAATTGAGGTGAAAATATGCCTAAAATTCCCAAAAAAATTCACCTTAAATTATTCAGAATAAAATATTGAAAACGGCATGATTGTTATGTTTTTATGTGACCATAATATCACTTCTCCAGAAAATATAGCAATATCATGGGTATATTACACTGTTTTGACGACAACAAACTTGTAATGTGCGAGGTTGTAAAAAAACGGGGGGGGTGCTTAACTTAATTCTTTGTGTATAGATGGGCCAGTTTTATGTAAATGTGCCATGCAACCCTGTTTTCCTAATTCCGTTAAATGTCTATTTAAATCAGGGAGACTATGATCCTGATGCTTGACTGACAAATATATTCTGCTGGCAGGGCCCTGCTGGAAAGGCATGCGGTGAACTGAAGAAAGAGAAGGGTATCCACCGTTTGGAGGCAATGCTGTACGCACTGGATCTCATCAATGATGACCCAGACCTCTTGCCCAATATCACCTTGGGGGCACGGGTGCTCGACACTTGTTCACGAGACACTTATGCACTCGAACAGTCTCTCACCTTTGTGCAGGCGCTAATTGGGCGTGACACCTCGGACGTCCGCTGCCCTAGCGGGAAACCACCATTGTTTGGACAACCTGAGCGTATCGTCGGTGTGGTGGGTGCAGCTGCCAGTTCAGTCTCCATCATGGTGGCCAATGTACTACGTCTTTTCCAGGTTTGTTCACTACACACACACACACACACACACACACACACACACACACACACACACACACACACACACACACACACACACACACACACACACACACACACACACACACACACACACACACTATACACACACACACACACACACACACACACACACACACACACACACACACACACGGATAACCCCCTGAAAGTAATGGTAGTGCTAAACATGGATTTGACACCCGAGTTCTGTTAAACTAGAATGATGCATCTGTGGTTGACATTATTCATTGTGATGGACAGAGATGTCAGACATTACTGATGGCATCAAAAATTATGGACACAGGAGGCATAAACCAAACTTTAACAGATCAGTGTGTCAGGTCACAAATCATACTCTCGATTTGATGGACCTTGTTTTTTTGGCTTTCTGATTTTATTCTGTTTTGGAGCTTCGTTTACCTGAAATTGCTTGGAATTAGCAGTTAACACGAATTAATTCGTCAGTGTGACTATTTCACCCAATATACTTCCATTTCCTTCTTTGTTTGTTTGCATCTGTGGCACATGATCTATAGTACTAACAGCAAGTAGTGAACAAGGAAGTAAATAATGTGTTCTCCTATCATTCTGATGAAAAAGGATACAATTTGTGGGATGGTAGGGAAATAATAGATAAATGAGCAGAGAGAGGAGCTGTGTTTGCACTTTTTGAAATATTATACCAGAAGCATACATTATTTAATATTTCCATAATTAATATGCTATGTCTGTAGGTTAAATTGAATCAGATTCAATGCATCTTCATGTCCATGCGCACGACTCTCTGCATTGCTGCCACACATTTGGAATTTGTCTCTGGGTACTGGGCAGTCATTACAACAAACGTGTAGAGCTTTGTTAGTATATTGTGCTGTATTCTATATATTTTCTAGTTTCACTCCTTATTCAGTCACTTCATGACGATATGACTTCAATAAATCACTGGAGTGAGGACGGAGCTGTTCCCTCACTCCCATGTCGTTCTTGAATGGAGTTGGACCGGCTATCTAAATGCATACAGTCTTGAAATGTCTATAGGTCTCCATTGAAATGTCTATATATCTTTTCAGAGAATGGTTGTTCTCGAGAATTATTCAGATGCTCTAGAATGTATATAATATTCAGACACCGTGTATATAAAATTTCTATAGTACTTTGCGACGAAGGTCTATGGATCTGTTCCATAGAAATTATATATAAAATTATATAGACATTCTATAGAACCTTTATGTAGAAATTCTATCGTACTTTAGGACCAAATTTTATATAACTGTTCCATAGAAATTCTATATAAACTTTATGTAGTACTTTAGGACCAAAGTCTATGGATCTGTTCCATAGAAATTAAATAAAAAATTTCTATAGATGTTCTATAGAACCTGTCTATATAAAATTTCTATAGTACTTTAGGACCAAATTCTATGGAACTGTTCCATAAAAATTCTAGATAAAATTTCTATAGATGTTCTATAGAAACTGTCTATATAAAATTTTAATAGTATTTTAGGACCAAATTCGATGGAACTGTTCCATAGAAATTGTAGATAAAATTTATATATACGTTCTACAGAACCTGTCTATAAAATTTCTATCGTACTTTAGGACCAAATTTTATATAACTGTTCCATAGAAATTCTATATAAAATTTCTATAGATGTTCTATGGAACCTGTCTATATAAAATTTCTATAGTACTTTAGGACTAAATTTTATATAACTGTTCCATAGAAATTCTATATAAAATTTCTAGAGATGTTCTATAGAACCTGTCTACATAAAATTTCTATAGATGTTCTGTAGAACCTGTCTATATAAAATTTCTATAGATGTTCTATAGAGCCTGTCTATATAAAATTTCTATAGATGTTCTATAGAACCTGTCTATATAAAATTTCTATAGTACTTTAGGACTAAATTTTATATAACTGTTCCATAGAAATTCTATATAAAATTTCTATAGATGTTCTATAGAACCTGTCTACATAAAATTTCTATAGATGTTCTGTAGAACCTGTCTATATAAAATTTCTATAGAGGTTCTGTAGAACCTGTCTATATAAAATTTCTATAGATATTCTGTAGAACCTGTCTATACAAAATTTCTATAGATGTTCTGTAGAACCTGTCTATATAAAATTTCTATCGATGTTCCATAGAACCTGTCTATATAAAATTTCTATAGATGTTCTATAGAACCTGTCTATATAAAATTTCTATAGATGTTCTATAGAACCTGTCTATATAAAATTTCTATAGATGTTCTATGGAACCTGTCTATATAAAATTTATATAGATGTTCTATAGAACCTGTCTTCATAAAATTTCTATAGATGTTCTATGGAACCTGTCTGTATAAAATTTCTATAGATGTTCTATGGAACCTGTCTATATAAAATTTCTATAGTACTTCAGGACCAAATTTTATACAACTGTTCCATAGAAATTATATATAAAATTTCTATAGATGTTCTATAGAACCTGTCTATATAAAATTTCTTTAGATGTTCTATAGAACCTGTCTATATAAAATTTCTATAGTACTTTAGGACTAAATTTTATATAACTGTTCCATAGAAATTATATATAAAATTTCTATAGATGTTCTATAGAACCTGTCTATATAAAATTTCTAGAGATGTTCTATAGAACCTGTCTATATAAAATTTCTATAGATGTTCTATGGAACCTGTCTATATAAAATTTCTATAGTCATTCTATGGAACCTGTCTATATAAAAATTCTATAGATGTTCTATGGAACCTGTCTATATAAAATTTCTATAGATGTTCTGTGGAACCTGTCTCTATAAAATTTCTATAGTACTTCAGGACTAAATTTTATATTACTGTTCCATAGAAATTATATATAAAATTTCTATAGATGTTCTATAGAACCTGTCTATATAAAATTTCTATGGAGGTTCTATAGAACCTGTCTATATAAAATTTCTATAGATGTTCTATAGAACGTGTCTATATAAAATTTCTATAGATGTTCTATGGAACCTGTATATAAAATTTCTATAGATGTTCTATTGAACCTGTCTATATAAAATTTCTATAGATGTTCTATAGAACCTGTCTATATAAAATTTCTATAGTACTTTAGGACTAAATTTTATATTACTGTTCCATAGAAATTCTATATAAAATTTCTATAGATATTCTATAGAACCTGTCGATATAAAATTTCTATAGATGTTCTATAGAACCTGTCTATATAAAATTTCTATAGTACTTTAGGACTAAATTTAAGATTACTGTTCCATAGAAATTCTATATAAAATTTCTATGGAGGTTCTATAGAACCTGTCTATATAAAATTTCTATAGATGTTCTCTGGAACCTGTCTATATAAAATTTCTATCGTACTTTAGGACTAAATTTTATATAACTGTTCCATAGAAATTATATATAAAATTTCTATAGATGTTCTATAGAACCTGTCTATATAAAATTTCTATAGACGTTCTATAGAACCTGTCTATATAAAATTTCTATAGATGTTCTATGGAACCTGTCTATATAAAATTTCTATAGATGTTCTCTAGAACCTGTCTATATAAAATTTCTATAGATGTTCTATAGAACCTGTCTATATAAAATTTCTATAGTACTTTAGGACTAAATTTTATATAACTGTTCCATAGAAATTCTATATAAAATTTCTATCGATGTTCTATAGAACCTGTCTATATAAAATTTCTATAGATATTCTGTAGAACCTGTCTATATAAAATTTCTATAGATGTTCTATAGAACCTGTCTATATAAAATTTCTATAGAGGTTCTATAGAACCTGTCTATATAAAATTTCTATAGATGTTCTATAGAACCTGTCTATATAAAATTTCTATGGATGTTCTATAGAACCTGTCTTTATAAAATTTATATAGATGTTCTATGAAACCTGTCTATATAAAATTTCTATAGATGTTCTATGGAACCTGTCTATATAAAATTTCTATAGATGTTCTATGGAACCTGTCTATATAAAATTTCTATAGATGTTCTATAGAACCTGTCTATATAAAATTTCTATAGATGTTCTATAGAACCTGTCTTTATAAAATTTCTATAGATGTTCTATAGAACCTGTCTTTATAAAATTTCTATAGATGTTCTATGGAACCTGTCTATATAAAATTTCTATAGATGTTCTATAGAACCTGTCTATATAAAATTTCTATAGATGTTCTATAGAGCCTGTCTTTATAAAATTTCTATAGATGTTCTATGGAACCTGTCTATATAAAATTTCTATAGTACTTTAGGACTAAATTTTATATAACTGTTCCATAGAAATTCTATATAAAATTTATATAGATGTTCTATAGAACCTGTCTATATAAAATTTCTAAAGATATTCTGTAGAACCTGTCTATATAAAATTTCTATAGATGTTCTATAGAACCTGTCTATATAAAATTTCTATAGAGGTTCTATAGAACCTGTCTATATAAAATTTCTATAGATGTTCTATAGAACCTGTCTTTATAAAATTTCTATCGATGTTCTATGGAACCTGTCTATATAAAATTTCTATAGATGTTCTATGGAACCTGTCTATATAAAATTTCTATAGATGTTCTATAGAACCTGTCTATATAAAATTTCTATAGATGTTTTATGGAACCTGTATATATAAAATTTCTATAGATGTTCTATGGAACCTGTCTATATAAAATTTCTATAGTACTTTAGGACTAAATTTTATATAACTGTTCCATAGAAATTCTATATAAAATTTCTATAGATGTTCTATAGAACCTGTCTATATAAAATTTCTATAGATGTTCTATGGAACCTGTCTATATAAAATTTCTATAGATGTTCTATGGAACCTGTCTATATAAAATTTCTATAGATGTTCTATACAACCTGTCTACATAAAATTTCTATAGTCATTCTATGGAACCTGTCTATATAAAATTTCTATAGATGTTCTATGGAACCTGTCTATATAAAATTTCTATAGATGTTTTATACAACCTGTCTACATAAAATTTCTATAGTCATTCTATGGAACCTGTCTATATAAAATTTCTATAGATGTTCTATGGAACCTGTCTATATAAAATTTCTATAGATGTTCTATGGAACCTGTCTATATAAAATTTCTATAGTACTTTAGGACTACATTTTATATAACTGTTCCATAGAAATTATATATAAAATTTCTATAGATGTTCTATAGAACCTGTCTATGTAAAATTTCTATAGATGTTCTATGGAACCTGTCTATATAAAATTTCTATAGATGTTCTATGGAACCTGTCTATATAAAATTTCTATAGTCATTCTATGGAACCTGTCTATATAAAATTTCTATAGATGTTCTATAGAACCTGTCTATGTAAAATTTCTATAGATGTTCTATAGAACCTGTCTATATAAAATTTCTATAGATGTTCTATAGAACCTGTCTATATAAAATTTCTATAGATGTTCTATGGAACCTGTCTATATAAAATTTCTATAGATGTTCTATGGAACCTGTCTATATAAAATTTCTATAGTACTTTAGGACTACATTTTATATAATTGTTCCATAGAAATTATATATAAAATTTCTATAGATGTTCTATAGAGCCTGTCTATGTAAAATTTCTATAGATGTTCTATAGAACCTGTCTATATAAAATTTCTATCGTACTTTAGGACCAAATTTTATATAACTGTTCCATAGAAATTCCATATAAAATTCAATAGACATTCTATCTATATAAAATTTATATAGATGTTCTATACGACCTTCATATAGAAATTCTATCGTAATTTAGGACCAAATTTTATATAACTGTTCCATAGAAATTCTATATAAAATTCAATAGACATTCTATACAACCTTCATATAGAAATTCTATAGTACTTTCGGACCAAATTCTATAGAAATTCTGTAGAAACTATCGACTTTTACTATAGATTATATTTCTATCGAAAATTTCTATTGGAACAGTTCTGTACACCTTGGGCCTTAAGTTACTACAGAATTTCAATAGACAGGTTGTATAGAACTTCTATATATATTTTCTGATGGATTTCTACAGAACATTTTTTGCAGGGACTGGTGATGATTGCTTACTCTGAAAAAGATGCGTGAGATCTTAAAAACCCACCGGTTAATCCTAGCATATGGGATACCCAGCTTCACCTGCATCAGAGGAACAGCACCTTGACTGTGAAGCTCCAATCTGACAATTTATACTCAGGTTGAGAAGTGAACCCAGAACAGACAGCCCAGAGATAATAACTCCATCTGTGTCATCCTATCGGACTCAATAAATATATCCACGCCAATGGACGGACAGGCAGAGGATGAGGGAATTTCAGGACAACGAGAGTCATTACATCTGTGTAAAGCCAGGGTTGTGAGTGAGAAGAGCTAGGACTGAATTCGAGCAAGATTGAGCCACACAAATGACCTTTTCACCATGCTACACCTGTGGATTACGATAGATCACAATGGAAAACCTTGATCTGCAAATTTTTTTATTCCCTTCTACCTCATCTGAGGAACAGCACACTTTGTCATGAAATGCCATGTCCGTGAAGCTCCATTCTGACAGTTTCTATAGTCTGGTGAAGAATCTAACCCAAGGTAAGGGTAAGTCTCAAAGGTAAGTTCCCATTTGCGTGCAACCCTGTGAAACAATGCTATCTATCCCAAGATGCATCTTCACAGTTTTTCGACTTTAATCCCACCAAACATTGCACAGATGTATTGCATATTTGCTATAATATGTGATGGCTTGTGCCCTTTGGGGTCACGCATGAGGAGATGTTAATAAAGGGATAGAATTGGTCTGGCATGAATGAATTCATGCCTTGTGTAACACTGTGCAGGGTATACTCGTGTTCTATGAACTCTCCAGTTTCCTCTGAAATGAGACTTCTATACTATGATGTGAATGAATGAATGAATGAATGATCGTTTTAAGGCCATTTTCCCCGCTGGAGCAGGGGTTAGCCTTGCGGGCCCCATGACAATCATGGTTCCCTGTTTGAGGCAATGTTTTTATGGCCGGATGCCCTTCCTGGCGCCAACCCTTAGTCGCCTCTCACGATGCGCAGGGATATGGTGTACCTGTTCTAAATCGGGGTACACACCACCGGGATCATTCATCCCAGCAAGCTGGTACTCAATTTGCCGACCTCGGAAGGATGACAGGCTGAGTCAACCCCCCTGGTGTTAATTTAGCGATGGACCGGGATTCGAACCCTTGGATCCCAAGCCGGCACCCTAACCGCTAAGCCAACACCAGGCCTGAACAACACCAACTCCAGGCTTCTATACTATGATGTTTTGAAAGAAATTTATTGTTGTGGTCGAAGCATAGCAACCTTATACCATAAACCCATAGTAATACAAAGGAGGAAGTATAGCAAGAAATGACATCAAGGCACTAACATCCAACCTAACAAAACCATGAAAATTCACTAAAATATCAACAAAATCCTGCAAGCACATCAAACAGGCCTGGGCCTTTATTTTTGCAAAATGTCTATCTCTCGAATAATGTATTTCTGATTTACAGTCACCTAGCAAGATTACCTGTGAACAAAGGGAGCCTGTAACTTTTCGCTGTGTCATTAGTGCTGTCATCTTCCCCTGCCCTTGCAGACTGCATGATGCAGAATTGATGCTGTGCAGTTTTTTGTGCACAATGTCTTTAAGGCTTACGGAGCAGCTTGAAATAATATTACATGCGGTACTAGGATTTTAGGAGACGTCGATGCATTGTTACATGAAATTACATGGACGTTAAGAAACAACGGATACATAAGCACAGGATTTGAGACTCAATCCTGGAACCGTTGCACCTTGAATTCAGTGTTCATGTGGAAACACCAAACATAACTGCCCATTTACCTTTTTACTGTGAATTCTTGCTTCGGAGGAAATTGTATGAAGGAGGAAATTTTAATGATATTGGGAAGAACTGTAAGAATGCCAGCATTCTGGTCATCCCATAAAGTTTAATTGTGGATACAGCACGGTTGTGGTTTTTGTTTGTACCAGCCATGATACATCTGCTTCAATGCCATCCATACTGCGTGTATTGTGGCATTTGGTTGCGACCTGTGAGGGCTGTTTGCCCCATTCTGAAGGGTTCGTTAAACTCACTATCTTTTGATGCGTTGAATATTTGAATTTTGTTACATTAGAAGAATCACTGAAGCTTTAAATGTGAAGATTGACTTCCATACTTTCTGAGGGGTTTTGAGATTTGTTCGTGCCTAATGCACCATTCTGGAGACTGTGGGATGGCTTAGTTGGTGTTACGTTAGCCGTTATATATTTGAGTTGCGATATTAAAATCCTTTTCTGTTTGTGGTGAGTGAGGGCACATGCATAGGGTTACCTTGGGAAATGTTGTTTGCGGATACCTTGGTGGTGAAATTATACTCTGTGGAATGGCTGCAGAGTGCAATGGTTACATTGGGGACAGAGCATAAATGTGGGAACAACAGGAGTAATGGAGAGCAAGAGAGAACAAGAAGTCAGGATGCAGATATCAGCAATAGGGCAGGCAGGGAGTTAAAGCAGGTGGAAAATTTATGTCCTTGGATTTTACTTTAGAGGCGTCGAGGCTGCAGTGAGGATATGAGATATATATACCTGTCTTTCGAACAGTGTCTGTTTTAGTTCCTTATCCCATACACAGTTTGATCATATATATACAGTCACGTGAAAAAGTAAGTACACCCCATGGAAAGTTTTGACTTTTTCAACATATTTCAACATACAGCTATTTGATCTTCATTTCAACAATATTGATAGATAAAGGTGATATAATATAACAAATATCATGAAACATTTACATTTTGTAGTCCATTGTATAATTTAAATAAACATAAATGCAAATTTCGCATGTGGAAAAAGTAAGTACACCCTTGGCTCTAATAGGTGGTATTGCCCCCTTTGGCAGAAACAACCTCAAGTAGGCGTTTCTTATAACTGTCTACCAGTCTCTGACATCGACCGGGAGAAATTTTTGCGCACTCCTCCATGCAGAATTCTTTCAGCTGTGCGATGTTTGAGGGGGTTCTTGCATGCACAGATCGTTTCAAATCCCCCCACAACATCTCGATGGGATTTAGATCCGGGCTTTGACTTGGCCATTGCAGAACCCTCCATTCCTTTCTTTTCAGCCATTCCTTGGTGGATTTACTGGTATGTTTAGGGTCATTGTCATGTTGCAAGGTAAACCTTTGGTTGAGCTTCAACTTTCCGACAGATGGCCTCACATTATCCTCAAGCACCCTCTTGTATCCTCAACCAACAATTATCCTCAACCAACATGTGTTTTTTTATTTGTGTGTGTCGTTGGTTGTTTTCTCCATAATTTGGGTTTCAGAAGGTGGAACGGAGTCCTCCCAGGACTCGAGACCTATCCACACCTGCTTTAGTGAAGGATCATGATTGAAGAGCTAAGTTGTGAAGTTGCGTTGTTCTCGGAGTTTTCTTCCGAGGGCTCCAATTTTAATTCACATTTGTGGTGACGTTCACAGAGATGGATTGATTGTCGTATATTTGTAAGGTTCTTTTTATCATTCTTGTTGCTCCAATTATCACTGGTACAATTTTGGCGCTCTTCAGCTTTCAAGACCATTTCAATTCATTCTTGAAATCTTAATATTTAGCCATTTTCGTGGTTTCTGCGTTATTTAGACCAAAATCACTGGGTACTTTTTATTTGCATGGGCTGAGGCTCGTAATAGAGTTGACACACACACACACACACACACACACACACACACACACACACACACACACGCAGAACGGCTTGTCCGATTAAATCCATGTTTGCAGTGTGTGTTGGGGTTGAGTAGAGGAAGTTGCCTTTCGAAAATGGGCGCGCTGCGATTTTCAATATGGCCGCCACGGCAGCCATCTTGAAATTGGTTTCCATCAATTTCGAGCAGAACAGCTTGTCCGATTAAATTCATTTTTGCAGTGTGTGTTGGGGTTGAGTAGACGAAGGTTCCTTTCGAAAATGGGCGCGCTGCAATTTTCAATATGGCCGCCACGGCAGCCATCTTGAAATTGGTTTCCGTCAATTTCGAGCAGAACGGCTTGTCCGATTAAATCCATGTTTGCAGTGTGTGTTGGGGTTGAGTAGAGGAAGGTGCCTTTCGAAAATGGGCACGCTGCGATTTTCAATATGGCCGCCACGGCAGCCATCTTGAAATTGGTTTCCGTCAATTTAGAGCAGAACGGCTTGTCCGATTAAATCCATTTTTGCAGTGTATGTTGGGGTTGAGTTGAGGAAGGTTCGTGGGTGTGCTGCCATTTTCAATATGGCCGCTACGGCAGCCATCTTGAAATTGGTTTCCGTCAATTTCAAGCAGAACGGCTTGTCCGATTAAATCCATTTTTGCAATGTGTGTTGGGGTTGAGTAGAGGAAGGTTCCTTTCGAAAATGGGCACGCTGCGATTTTCAATATGGCCGCCACGGCAGCCATCTTGAAATTGGTTTCCATCAATTTTGAGCAGAAGGGCTTGTCCGATTAAATCCATGTTTGCAGTGTGTGTTGGGGTTGAGTAGAGGAAGTTGCCTTTCGAAAATGGGCGCGCTGCGATTTTCAATATGGCCGCCACGACAGCCATCTTGAAATTGGTTTCCATCAATTTCAAGCAGAACGACTTATCCGATTAAATCCATTTTTGCAGTGTGTATTGAGGTTGAGTAGAGGAAGGTTCATGGGCGCACTGCGATTTTCAATACGGCCACCATGGCAGCCATCTTGAAATTGGTTTCCGTCAATTTTGAGCAGAATGGCTTGTCCGATTAAATCCATTTTTGCAGTGTGTGTTGGGGTTGAGTAGAGGAAGGTACCTTTCAAGAATGGGCACGCTGCGATTTTCAATATGGCCGCCACGGCAGCCATCTTGAAATTGGTTTCCGTCAATTTCGAGCAGAACGACTTGTCCGATTAAATCCATTTTTGCAGTGTGTGTTGGGGTTGAGTAGAGGAAGGTTCATGGGTGCGAAATGGGTTAATGGGTCATGGGCGAAAATTTCATTACTTGCAGTTCCTACTTGGTATACAACTTCGCTTCAAATAACAAATTATCATCAATGCTTCCTTTCACCATGCATGGGCTGAGGGGTTACGCCCGCTTTGCGGTGCTATTTTTTACTGCACTTTGCACTTTGCGGTGCCCGCTTTGTGGATGTCCTTGCGCAGTGCTTTGTTTTCTATGTGCACACATGATGGGATCATCAGCCCTACGTGAGCGTTATGTCCTTGCTTTCAAAGATTGCTTTTGGTTCATGTTTGAACAGTGCTCCCAGAATTAAAGGTTGAAATTTATTGATGTCTATATAATTCTGTTTTCCAATTGGTGCTTGAAGTCTTAACGTGGCTATTTACCTCCGTTACCAAAGGTGAGCGAAGATTATGTTTTCACCCCTTAAGCTCTATGTGTCTGTGAGTCTATGAGCAAGATAACTCAAAAAACTATGAATGGATTCGGATAAAACTTGGTGGGCAGGTTGGGTGTGTGAGGAGGACGAAATTATTAGATTTTGGTGAAGATCCAGATCCTGATCTGGATACCAGAAGTTTTAACAGTGATTCTTCACCATTGGGAGATGGGGCTAAAAACTGGATATAGCATGATATCTCACAAAGTTTTGCATGGATTTGGCCAAAATATGGTGGACATGTTGGGTATATGACAAGGACGAATTTATTCAATTTTGGTTCAGATCCAGATCCGGCTTATCAGTGGGATACAAAACGTAAACTGTTCAGCCTGGTTGATCATGTGCTCCATTACATTTCATATTTACTTCTTGCATCATGTGGTATGATCATGGCAGGGCCTACCTGACTTAGTGAGCTGTCCTATAGATCAGCAAATCCTTATCCTTTTACATTGCACCCCATAATCACAATGCATGCATTACTGTGTTCCTTATCCCATACATGGAATGAACCAGCTTTAGAGGCCATTTTTCCCCACAGAGCAGGGGTTGGCCTTTTTCGGGCACCTTGGTCCCCTTTTTGAAGCAATGTTTTATGGCCGGATGTCCTTCCTGCCGCCAACCCTGTTAGTCACCACTTGCGACACACAGGGAATTACCAGTGAACTGGTACTCAATTTGCCGACCTCAGAAGGATGACAGGCTGAGTCAACCCCCCTGGTGTTAATTCAGCGATCGACCGGGATTCGAACCCATGATCCTAGGATCCCAAGCCGGCACCCGAACCGCTAAGCCAAACACCAGGCTATTATCCCATACATGGAATGAACCAAAATATTTGGAAAAAATTATCCTGGTTGCTTTTTTGTGCTCAAAACAAAAAAAATTTCCTCAGCTTGCTTTTCCTCCTTGTTTTCAATCATAATTCTGTCATGAAATATAACACGAATGATATAAACTAGCACTTGCTTGCAGTTTTCAGAGATTACCCTGGAATCTCAATCAATGCCTCTAAGCCCACAACCATTTCAGGATGTTAAATTGAGTGGTCCAAAGGCATGTAATTCACAAGGGGACACGTCTCTAATGCATAGGCAATGAATGCATCTCCCCTTGGGTGGTAGTGGTCACATAAAATGAAGGAGCCATTTCTCATGACCGACAATCGTCTGTAAAAAAAAATCATCTCGCTCCATATCCTAGAGGCTCTGTTGCAATGGCCACATTGATTGCCTTTTGATATAACGTGTGGTACCCACCTTGCACTCAAGTTATTGAATTTCAAGTAAGAATGAATGATTGTTTCCACACTTCTAACATTGAGATCCACTCATTCTGCACTTTCACGTTTTGTAATGTCGAGATTCCCCAAAATTAGCCGTTCAACTGGTTTAATGTTTCCTTGAGGGACAGAAGTTGGCTACACATGGGAATTGGCAAGATGGATCACCAATTCACAGCTATTCTTCAAATCACTGCACTATTTAAACACATACATGAAAGACTAGATGGCCTATTGCAGTTAACACCTGCAAATCTACTCCCTTTGATATATTTATTCAGCCTCCATTCTCTCATTTCCCTCCTCCGCATTACACATTTCCCTCTACTCCTTCATCCACTCCCACTCAGAACCCTTCTCTCACTACCTTTTTCTACCCATTGACTGACTTCACTTAACCCCTTGGCCCACTCCCTAATATCCCTTCATTGACTCCCCCCTCTACACTTCCCCTTTACCCATTCATCGACTCATCAATACTTTTTCACACACTTTCTCCTCTATCTATTTATCCACTGCTCTTTACCTATTCACAAACTCCCCAAAATTATCTGCACCATACCAGAGTCCACTTTTTTATATATACATGGGCTAAGGCCCATAGTGGAGCTGACACACACACACACACACACACACACACACACACACACACACACACACACACACACACACACACACACACACACACACGGAATACTGACGAGGCGAACACTTAACACAGCCACTGAGCTTGGGGGAAACACAGTCACTACCGTCACATCCCGGGATACTCTGGGTACCAGCGACGTCATAACAATGGCACCGCTTTTCTCACTGTACTCAGCGGGGTATTTCCTCAAGAGGAATTTCCTCTTCCCAATGGATGCCAACGGAAATTGAACGATTTTATTACATTATGACTTGTAGTACATGTGGAAGGAATGTATGGAGACAAAAGGTCTGAAGGTGAATATCGGAAAGACTAAGGTAATGGCAAGTGGTAAATCATGTGGTGAGGTGGAAAGAACTGGGAAGTGGCCGTGTGCTGTGTGCAGGAAGGGTGTCGGAGTGAACTCCATTCAATGTACAATGTGTGCTGAGTGGGTTCATCAAAAATGTAGTGGTCTGAGAGGGTCATTAACCAGTGTGGCAGCTACATTCAAATGTAAGGTGTGCACAGAGGGAGCTGCAGATGGAGGAAATGTTGAGTTGTATCTTGGAGACGGCGTGAAGCTGGAAGGTGTGAAAACATTTTGCTACCTCGGAGACATGCTGAATGGAGAAGGTGGATCAGACTCGGCAACGGTTGCTAGAGTGAGATGTGCATGGAAGAAGTTTCGGGAACTGAGTGGCGTGCTGATGAGGAGGGGAGTGTCGTTGAAGCTGAAGGGAAAGGTGTATGCTGCATGTGTGAGAAGTGTTATGATTTATGGGAGCGAGACATGGGTAATGAACATAGAGCAGCAACGAAGGCTGGAAAGGGTGGAAATACAAATGGTTCGGTGGATGTGCGGAGTATCGTTGAGAGAGAGGAAGACAAATGATGAATTGTGAAAGGTGATGGGAATAGAGCCTGTGATGGATGCTGTGAAGAGAAAACAGATTGAGATGCTTTGGTCATGTGTTGAGGAAGGATGAAAGTGACTGGTTGAGAAGAGTGATGGAAATGAATGTGGAAGGAAGTCAAGGACGGGGAAGACCGAGAAAGACTTGACTAAAGATGGTAGAAGAAGAAATGCGGGCAAAGGGGTTAACAAGGAGAGATGCAGAAAATAGGGCAAAATGGAGAAGATTGTCATTGGGACCGCAAGGCTAACCCCCGCTCCGCAGGGGAAATGGCCTTCAAATGCCTGTTGTTGTTGTTGTTGTTGTTGTTGTTGTTGTTGTTGTTGTTGTTGTTGTATGACTTGTAGTACATAATCACACCGGCAGAGGCATTACACGATACACATTTACAGTCACGTGAAAAAGTAAGTACACCCCATGTAAAGTTTTGACTTTTTCAACATATTTCAACATACAGCTATTTGATCTTCATTTCAACAATATTGATAGATAAAGGTGATATAATATAACAAATATCATAAAACATTTACATTTTGTAGTCCATTGTATAATTTAAATACACATAAATGCAAATTTCGCATGTGGAAAAAGTAAGTACACCCCTACATTTATCACTACTTCAAATACCTAAAATTAGAATCAGGTGCACCAGCTCAGGTGCAAATGATTAGAACATCGTTAGAGAGGATCTTGGAGGAACCTGTCTTATTTAAACCTCAGACATTTAGTTTGGTTTGCTCTTTGTTGTTGAAGTGTGCGGCGTCACCATGCCTAGATCAAAAGAGCTTTCTGAGGCCTTCAGAAAGAAGGTTATAGATGCCTACGGGTCTGGGAATGGATTTAAAAATATCCCCAAACAATTTGAAATCAATCATTCGATTGTCCTGAAGATCATCTACAAGTGGAGAAGATTCCAAACAACTGCCAACTTGTTCAGGCCAGGCCGCCCCAGCAAGTTCAGCCCGAGAGCAGACCGCAAGATGCTCAAAGAAGTCTCTAAGAACCCCAGAATGTCATCACTGGACCTACAGGCAGCTCTTGCCACTGTTGATGTCAAAGTGCACGAGTCTACCATTAGAAAGAGGCTGCACAAATTTGATCTACATGGGAGGTGTGCCAGGAGGAAACCTTTGCTGTCCAGAAAGAACATCAGGGCAAGACTAAAGTTTGCCAATGAACACCTCGGCAAAGACCAGCACTTCTGGAACAATGTGCTCTGGACAGATGAGTCAAAGGTAAAGCTATTTTGCCACAGTACCAGAAGACATGTTTGGCGAAAACCAAAGACAGCATTTGACCACAATAACCTGATACCAACTGTAAAGCATGGTGGTGGAAATATTATGGTTTGGGGCAGCTTTGCTGCATCAGGGCCTCGGCAGCTCACCATCATATAATCCACTATGAATTCTTCATTGTACCAGAGGGTGCTTGAGGATAATGTGAGGCCATCTGTCGGCAAGTTGAAGCTCAACCGAAGGTGGACCTTGCAACATGACAATGACCTTAAACATACCAGTAAATCCACCAAGGAAAGGCTGAAAAGAAAGAAATGGAGGGTTCTGGAATGGCCAAGTCAAAGCCTGGATCTAAATCCCATCGAGATGTTGTGGGGGGATTTGAAACGAGCTGTGCATGCAAGAAACCCCTCAAACATCGCACAGCTGAAATAATTCTGTATGGAGGAGTGGGCAAAAATTTCTCCCAGTCGATGTCAGAGACTGGTAGACAGTTATAAGAAATGCCTACTTGAGGTTGTTTCTGCCAAAGGGGGAAATACCACCTATTAGAGCCAAGGGTGTACTTACTTTTTCCACATGCGAAATTTGCATTTATAATAATAATAATAATAATACATTTATTTTATATAGCGCTTTTCAAGAAGCCCAAAGACGCTTTGACAGAGTACAAAAAACAAGTGCAAAAAGACAAAAATCAATAGGTAAATAATCAAAGCAAAAGGAAGGAGAAGGAGCAGAGATAGTCAGGGGTTAAATGCTGTGGGTTAAATGTTGAATGCAGTGTTGAACAGGTGGGTCTTGCGTGATGTTTTGAATGTGGTGAGTGAGGAGGAGTCTCTGATGGTGTGAGGTAGTGAGTTCCAGAGGGTGGGAGCAGCGATGGAGAAGGCCCTGTCCCCCCAGGATCTGAATTTGGTCCGCATGGGGGGGGGGGGGGGGGGGTCAGGAGGTTGGTACCAGCAGAGTGGAGGTTGCGGGTGGGAGTGTGTCTGGAGAGGAGGTCAGTCAGTCAGGTAGGATGGGGCCAGGTTATGGAGGGCTTTGTAGGTCAAGAGGAGGATTTTGTACTGGATTCTCTGGGGGATGGGGAGCCAGTGAAGCTTGTAAAGGACGGGGGTGATGTGGTCACGGGTCCGGGAATGGGTGAGTAGACGGGCAGCGGAGTTCTGAATGTATTGGAGTTTATTGGTGATTATTGAGGGTGAATCATAGAGGAGGCTGTTGCAGTAGTCCAGACGGGAGGTGATGAAGGCGTGGATGAGGGTTTCTGCAGCCGTGGAGGAGAGGGATGGACGGAGACGGGCGATGTTTTTCAGGTGAAAGAAGGCTGTCTTTGTGATCTGTTTAGTGTATTTGTCGAAGGAGAGGGTTTGGTCAAAGATGATGCCAAGATTCCGGATGTGAGGGGAGGTGGATACTGGGAAACCGTCGATGTTGAGGGCAAAGTTATGGGTGGATTTGGTGAGCGTTTTTGGGCCAATGATGATTATTTCAGATTTATCATAGTTAAGTTTGAGGAAGTTGATTTGAAGCCAGGATTTTATTTCAGTGATGCAGTTTGTCAGGATAGAGTGGGTGGCGGTGGAGATGGACTTGGTGGAGATGAAAAGCTGGATGTCATCGGCGAAGCAGTGGAATTGGAGACCATGACGGTGGATTAAGTGACCAAGGGGGGACAGGTACAGGATGAAGAGGAGGGAGCCAAGAACTGAACCTTGAGGGACACCTTGGGGGAGGGGAGCAGTGGGGGATTTGCAGTTATTGATGGAGATGAACTGGCGTCTGTCAGAGAGGTATGATTTGATCCAAGAGAGGGCAGTGCCGGTAATGTTAAAGGTGGTTTCAAGTCGGGTGAGGAGGATGGTGTTATTGATGGTGTCAAAGGCGGCGCTGAGGTCGAGGAGGATGAGAATGTTGAGGTTGCCAGCGTCAGAGGAGAGGAGAAGGTCGTTGGTGATTTTGAGGAGAGCAGTTTCAGTACTGTGGTTGGAGCGGAATCTGGATTGGAATGTTTCATACAGGTTATTGGCAGAGAGGTGATGTTTGAGTTGAGTGGCTACAGCACGTTCCACAACTTTTGACAGAAAGGGTAGGTTGGAGATGGGTCTGAAGTTATTTAGGGTGTCAGGGTTGAGTCCAGGTTTTTTCAGAATGGGGGTAACAGCAGCAATTTTGAGGGATGGTGGGACGATGCCTGTAGACAGGGAGGAGTTTATTGTTGCAGTGATAAGTGGAGAGAGAGCAGGAAGGGAGGCCTTGACAAAGCTGGAGGGGATGGGGTCAAGAGTGCAGGTGGCAGTTTTCATTCCTATGAGGAGTTCAGAGAGGTCAGTAGGGGAGACTGGGGAGAATTGAGACAGGGGTTGGCAGGATAAGGGGGGGCAGGTGGTTTGAGGGGGAGCGGGTGCGGTGGTGGTTAAGCTGTTGTAGATGTTGTCAATTTTGCATTGGAAGAATGAAAGGAAGGAGATGCAGTTGTCTACTGTGAATGACTGGGTGGTGGTGTTCAGGGGGCTGAGGAGTTTGTTTATTGTAGAGAAGCGTACTTTTAGGTTTCCGGAGCCAGAGTGGATAATTTGAGAGTAGTAGGCGGAGCGGGCGCGGGAGAGGGCATCTTTGTAGTGTTGTAGGTGGTCCTTGTAGGCTTTGGAGTGAATTGTGAGACATGTTTTATTGTGGAGTCTTTCAAGTTGGCGAGCACGAGTTTTCATCAGGCGGAGTTCAGGGGTAAACCAGGGAGCAGAATGGGTGAAAGAAACTGTTTTGGTTTTTATAGGCGCGAGCTGGTCAAGGCAGGAGGATAGAGTGTGGTTGTCGTAGTCAGTGAGGTCAGAAGGGGTGTAGAGGTCAACGAAGGGAGAAGTGGACATTTTTTCAGAGAGGGTGGATGAGAATGAGGTAGGTGAAAGAGCGTTTATTTATGTTTATTTAAATTATACAATGGACTACAAAATGTAAATATAAAATATATATAAATAACCACCTTTAGAGGCCATTTTTCCCCGCAAAGCGGGGGTCGGCCTTTTTCGCAAACCGTGGTTGTTGTTTTTTCGATCCCCTTTTTGAAGCAATGTTTTACGGCCGGATGCCCTTCCTGACGCCAACCCTTTTTGCTGCTGTTAACGACAAACAGGGAATTACCAGTGAGCTGGTACTCAATTTGCCAACCTCGGAAGGATGACAGGCTGAGTCAACCCCCCTGGCGTTAATTCAGCGATTGACCGGGATTCGAACCCAGGATCCTAGGATCCTAAGCCGGCACCCTAGCCTCTAGCCCAACACCAGATGTTTTTTCCACACTAATGCAAGTGCAAAAGTGGTTTCCTGCACCAACACAAGACTACAAAATGTAAATGTTTCATGATATTTGTTGTATTATATCGCCTTTATCTTTCAATATTGTTGAAATGAAGATCAAATAGCTGTTTGTTGAAATATGTTGAAAAAGTCAAACTTTACATGGGGTGTACTTACTTTTTCATGTGACTGTATATGCAAAAATATTGGCACCCTTGCACTTTTTTCAAATAATGCACCATTTCTTTGCAGAAAATCGTTGAAATTGAAAAATATTTTGGTATCCACATATGTATTTCTTTGGTTTGCAGTGAAACAAAACCAAAAAGCCGAAAATATTACTAAATCTTAGCTTATTCCATCCAGAAATCCTAAAATGGCCCAGACAATATTATTGGCACCTTTTAGAAGTTGTTAGAAATAATTAGATTTCAAGCAGGTGATTCTCCTTTACTTTGGAATTGAACTCATCTGTGGTGAGTTTGAGGTGCCTGCAATATAAAAATCACTCATTCAACCAGTTTGAATGGAGAAAATGAGTCATTCTGCTGTTTTGTGTCACTGGGTGTACCACAATGAGCATGGAGAAAATAAAGAAAACCAGGGAATTGTCTGAGGAGGTCAGACAAAAGATTGTACCCAAGCATAGACAATATCAAGGCTACAAGTCCATCTCCAGAGACCTTGATGTTCCTGTGTCCACCATACGGAATGGTATCAGGAAGTTTAAGGCCCATGGCACTGTAGCCAACCTCTCTCGACGTGGCTGCAGGAGAAAACTTGATCGAAGATTGCGGCGAAGGATTGTTCAAATGGTGGAGAAAGCACTCGATCAACTGCCAAAGAGATTCAAGATGACCTTCAGACACAAGGTAAGACAGTTTCAACTTGCACCATCCATCACCAACTCAATGAAAGGGGATTTATGGTAGGAGACACAGGAGGACCCCACTGCTGAGAGAGAAATAAGAAAGCCGAACTGGAGTTTCCAAAACACACCTGAACAAGCCAAAATCCTTCTGGGAGAATGTCCTGTGGGCAGATGAGACCAAATTAGAGCTTAAGGGAAAGCACATCATCTCTATGTTTACAGAAAACAAAATGAAGCCTTCAAAGAAAAGAACACCTTCCCTACATTAAAACTTATAGGAGTTTCAGTGATGTTTTGGGGTTGCTGTGCTGCCTCTGGCACTGGGTGCCTTGAATGTGTGCATGGCATCATGAAATCAGGAGATTACCAAGGTATTTTTGAGCGCAATGTTCAACCCAGTGTTAGAAAGCTGGGTCTCCGTCGAAGGTCATGGATCTTGCAGCAGGACAATGGCCCCAAACACACTTCAAAAAGCACCCAGGAATGGTTCAAGTCAAAACGCTGAACTGTTCTGAAGTGGCCAGCAATGAGTCCAGATCTAAATCCCATTGAACACCTGTGGGAGATCTGAAAACAGCAGTTGGGAGAAGGCACCCTTCAATTCTGGGAGAACTTGAGCAGTTTACACAAGAAGAGTGGGCCAAACTGCAGGTAGAGAGGTGTGGGAAGCTCATTCATGGCTATGGGAAGCGCTTGACTGCAGTTTTTTTGTCCAAAGGCCATGCTACCAAGTATTAAGTCGAGCGTGTCAATAATTTTGTCAATGCCATTTGTTGTTAGGGTTGGGGGCCCGATTTTTTTTAATGCCGTGAACAAACTTTGGTACATCACGGGTGATGAAGCTTGTGGTCAAGTTACATTGAAATTGTGTGTCGTTTCAGAGAATATAGCAAATTCCTATTTTGCGGGGTCAAATATGGATGCACTTTGACCCCCGGTAGACCCCCTCAGACTCCGATTTTTTTAATGCCGTGAACAAACTTTAGTCACAACACACCAAATATCATTTTTGCCAAATTTGGTCACAATCCCATCAGCGGTTTCGTGGAAGAAGTTTCAAGTGTTTAAGGATGGACGGACTGACGGATGGACAACGCGCCATCGCATAAGCTCCCCTGAACTTTGTTCCAGGTCAGCTAATGAAATAAAAAAAATATCTAATTTATACAAGTATTCAACCCCCTGAGTCAATACTTCGTAAAAGTGCCTTTGGTGGTGATTACAGCTTCGAGTTTTCTCGTGTATGTCTGTATCAGCTTTGCACATCTGGATTTGGGGAGTTTCTCCCATTCTTCCTTCGAGATTTACTCAAGCTCTGTCAAGTTGTATGAGGAGCATCAGTGAACAGCAATCTTCAAGTCATTCCACAGATTTTCAATGGGATTCTTCAAGTCTGGGCTTTGCCCGGTCCACTCAAGGACTTTCACATTCTTGTTCTGAAGCCAAGCTTTGCCTGTATGCTTGGGGTCATTGTCCTGTTGGAACACAAATCTTCACCACAGTCCAAGGTCTTTTGTTCTCGCAGGTTCTCCTCAAGGATTTGCCATCGGGACAAATTAAAAGCCAAAGTACGGTGAAACGGCAAATTATATTCATGTAATTGAATTGAATTACAAATTATATTCATATATTAGTGTTCAAAATATAACATTTGATTTAAATTAGTTGTTCCTCCATCATAAACTGATGATCATAAACTGACAAGACAGACAGACGGACATGAATCAATTGCTTTACTTCGCTTTTTACTGCGCGTGCGCAGGGTAACAACATGGCGGTCTCCATGTAAACAATGCTATTGTGGTACTTGAGCTAAGGCTGTCCAGGCCGTCGTTTGCTGTTTTACTTGATCCTCTTGTGACAACTTCCCCAAACAACTTTCTTGCGTTAGCAGCGGCTACAGAGTATGAGGAAGAGGGAAAGAAAGATAAAGAAATGGGAGGAGGGGTCGGGGAGTTTGCATGTTTGTAGATCAAGAAGAATGAGAATGAAAAGTCGAGTAAAAATAAAAATATGAAATGCACGTTTACACTATAACGCCACTCAGTAGAGCGTATACTCCCGCCGTGTGTGGCCGCTGCTGAGCCCTATCTTCCAATGGTAAAAAACCTTCAAAAAATTCCCGGATCCGGAATAATATCCTGAGCTTCACCAAAAACTAATCAATTCTTCCTTATCCCAAGGGCAATCATCCCACCAACTTTCATCCAAATCCGTTCAGAACTTTTCCAGATATCTTGTTCACAAACACACGAACACACACACGGACGGACACGATCGAATGCATTACTCCCTGGAGGGAGTAATAATATTACGAGTATACATAACACGGGTATGCCTCGCTGCACATTTTGTTGGTTGTGGTATCGTTTTGAATCCGACCATGGTGGTCATTTTTGCTAAGATATAATGAAGCACCTCTCTTAAGCACTTTCTCCACTTGCCGAGCAACTAGACCAGGAACTTACACAGCAGTTGATATGGAACGACCGACTTGGAAATCGCTGCGGTACCCCACTAGTTATCCATTCTCCCAGCCGGACATCCACCCATTCACAACCATCACCTCCTTTAGTAAATCCCTGCTGATTACCTTGAATTTGTTTGTATTTTTGTTTACATTGGTTCTCCCAACATTGGTTCTACATTGGTTCTAATTATTTAAATGGTTCTCCCAACTGATCCCTAATCAATGTCTCACCTTTCCCACAACTGAAGTTAAACAAGCAGGACCATAGTTTCACAATGCCTCTCTGGGTAATTATATTAAATAATGGTGTTACATTTGCTGCTCTCCAAACCTTCAGTTCCTGTCCTGACTTCAGTGAGCTGAGATATTGGATAACGATGTGATTTCCAATGAGTATTTCATGACATGTTGAAACACTGTTGAATATACCCACACAGTGGGTAGTGAAAGATCTCTGCCAACTGGCTACGTCTTCAGACAACATTAAGGAGCACACTCTGTGCTGTAGACATTTTTTGTGGCACATCTCACATTCCTCAATGATTGTTGGCCCATCGTATGCATTGTTTGGCTTGATTCATTGCACAAGATATGTGCTCTCCTCTGTTTCCCATTACCTACTCCCAGGGCTGTTGGAAGGAAATTAATTTCGGATATTTGAAGATTTTGTATTCAGTGTATTGTCAGCTTATGACCTTGTCAAAGAACGTGAAATAACGCACTATGCAATGGCCTTATTTCCAATAGCTGTCATGTGACTTCATTTGTGTGGTTCATCTAGTTTAATACTTTGATATTTAGGTTTCATGCATTACCTGCTGCCGTTTATGAGCAACCCATTCATAAAAGTATTTATTACCTCTGCCACCAAGCCTGTTGTCGGCTTAACTTGTAAGGTTGCTGCCTTAAGATCTTATGGTCTTGATGGAATGATGCAACCAGCAGACACAGGCTGCATTCGAAACAATAAATAACCTCTGCCACTGAAGGTGGACAGATGTTATGTTTTTATTCCTGTCTGTCTGCCTGTCTGTGAGCAAGATATCTGAAAAAGTTGTGGATGGGTTCGGACGAAACTTGGTGGATGAGTTGGGTAGGTGACAAGAACAAGCCAATTCGATTTTGGTTCAGGTCTGGATGCAGATCCGGCCTATCGGTGGGATACAAAATGTAAAATGGTCAACATGGCAGAGGTAACACCACTCTACCGAGTTCTACCTCGGCTCGTCCTCCGCGCAGCTGGAGATGGAGTTTTCCAATCTCTTCTGTGGGCCTGTCTGTCCGGGCCGTAACTTTTTTTTTTCGCCATTTCAGCTTTCGTCATCAAATTTTCATCAGAACCTCATGAGAATATGGAGAAGACAAATTAATAATTTGATCTAGAAATATAAGGTGAGCGTCACAACATCGTCAATTTTCATCCAATTGACCAGAAATTTGAGCAGGGTTTGCATATTGGATCACTGAAGCCTATTGCTTTTAATGTCAAAAGTTCAAGGTCACCTAAAGTAGTCAACTTTTTTGCATGTGCTTAAAATTATATCTGTTTTCGTTATGTTTAGCATACGGAAGAAGAAGTGCGAATATAAAGCAGATGGGACCAGCTTTTCAATTTCAGATGCTTTCTATTTTTTATTACATTGAATTTTAAGCTTCTCGGTTGTATCGAGGCTCTACAAAATTACTGTGCAAGGCAAAATGTCGTTTCTGTTGGGAATTATTTTATGCATTGTGGGAGCATAGCGAGTGAGTGGGTGGAGGTTAGATATTGGGTGTGATCTGTTTCTTCATTTTGTACATAATAGGTAGATGGTATAGAATTTGCTTCGTGCACTAGCCGAAGGAGATGTTCATGTACTGTTCTCTCGTCTGTATTGTCTTTTGTCTGTATTTTACCATCCAGGGAGATGATTAAATCTAAAATGCAGAAATCTCCATTCATTTTCTTCTGGCCTTTGCATAGATCGCTCCTTGGGAAAAGCTATTATGGGGTTGATATAATCCCAGATGTTGTGGTGCTAGCACCACCGAGGACATTCCAAAGATATCAGAGTCACAAGAAAGGTGAGCAATGTAAATGGTTTTGAGAATTCTGGAGACCGAGCATTGGGGAACTACACATTTGTACCTAGGTTGGAAATTCTGATTGGCTGGGCTAGCACTACAAACGCAAATCCAGTTGTTTTGCTCTTAACACCCAACATGGAGAGATTTTGGAAGATGCTGCATCTGTGGAGTGTTGGCAAATGTCAGAGTCAAAGCCGAAGCTTGGAGCGTTGGAACGAGAGCAGAGTTTGATTACTTGACGTCAGTGCTGTGCAAGAGCACTACCGTGATCTCCAGCCAGGTGAGTCAGCTGAGCCGCATGGGCGACGTCTCTGCAGTGCCAAAGCTCAAAGAAGACAGGCAGTTGGTGTATGGCGAACCAATGCCTGGATTAATCAGAACCATGAGCTGTATCATACCCCTTCCTTATGGCAGCCCAGCCTACTCACGCTGATTCAAATCTTAACATACTGACACTTTCATCTCTTGGCATGAGAGTTAATATCAACAAAGAGTTGCAAACTTCATCATCTATGTGTTTGTCCATTTATCTTTTGTGTTTTATTATAATGCATATTTCACTGTGCAGTGGCTTAGAGTAAAGCTAAGTTCTCTTTGTGATAAAATATTACATTAGTAGTGAAAGATATATAATCTGTGCATGTCCATAGAATCACATTATCCATGCGAGTTGTGGAGGTTACCCTAAACAAGTTACAACTTTGGATGAATCATGGAAATTAAATTTCTAAGTATTAAGTTTTTAAGTAATTAAGTAATTAATTATTAAGTCGTTAAATACGTTTTTTTTTTTTTTGTTTTTTTTTTGGCTCTGTTCCTTCTTCTGAGCAGGTCATTGGTGTGAGTTTGAACTTTTGTAACGTAAATAATGGTCTAGTTGCAAGGAAGATGTCGCTTAGGTAATTCTTCTGATTGGATAATGTCAAGAAGGTATCTTAGATCATCAGGACAATGGCATGGAAATTACCTGGTGAAAGTGAACTGGACCTCTGCGACCATGCCAGGACCCCAGCTCGTGACAGTATATTCCTGTTGCTTCTCTTTATTTGATTTGGTTTAAGCTATGAGATTCCCTGGAAGGCTTGGATGTTTATAGGGGAGGGGGAGGGGAAGGGATGTGTGTGGGGGGGGGGGGGGGGGGAAGGGATGTGTGTGTGTGGGGGGGGGGGGGGGGAGGAAAGGGGAAGGATACCTTTGGATTACCTCTTCCTTGAATTTTACCAAACCAGATTGTTTCCACTAAGTTGACAATCACTTTTTTGCTTGGATTATTCCAATGAAATGACCTATGTGAAGAAATGAGGTAAAAGCTATTTAGAAACTTCAAACAAAAGGAATAAATATAACCTGCTTGAATCCAACTACTATTAATTTGCAATTGGTCCCTGGATTTGACACCAGTACAAATTTCTATTACAGACCCTCGGCATCGAAAAGCTACATATATCGAACAAACGGTTTCAAATGGAGCACCTCGCCGCCATTAAAAATGCATCAGATGTGGCAATAAATGCGAATTGTTGCTCCCAGCTTTCTGGCTCGATGACAGAAGACGCAATTTGCATTTTTGTATTCCCCATTCCTACCCCGCCGTTTGGAATCCCCTGCTGGTACGTGCAACTTGCTAGTTTAAGGCAATTGTTCTCGTATGAAGTGGACTTTTTATTTTGGAAACCAGAAAAGTATAGGCAAATGTTTTTGTAGGCAAAGTTAAGGCTCATGGAAGACCGAGAACACAGAACGGATCAGGATGCAACATAACAAAATAAACCGCAGCGAGAGAGAGAAGGGGGGAGAGGTGGGGAAACACCAACAGCTGGGTTGAGAGACAAAATAGAGGGAGACTTGGACAAACAAGCATTCTGAGTATTGCGCTGCAATACATATCCCCTACCAAAGTTCAAAGTGCCATACCTTTGTCAAAAATGATCGAATATGCAAATTTATGCACGGTTGACGCTGGTTTTCAAACTTGATCTGAGGTATGCTGAGACACATGTGTGCCACGCCTCGCCTCATTGATAAGCCTGCAAGGTCGCTCCGTGGAGCAGCCTGCATGTATTGCACTGTGTGAATTATATAATTATCAACTCATGGTCTGAGGTACTAGCAATTCAAGAGATATCCATTTTTTAATAAATATTTTCGTTTAATTAACGATATCTGCCAAACCACGTGACCTATTGCAAATTCCAAATGGACATTTTAGTAGATTGACATGCTGAACAGATCTGGGAAGTTTCCCCTCGATTGGATCAAAAATGAGGGAGGAGCTCGGTTTTAAAGGTTCATGCTTAAAAACGTCATAACTCTGAAGCCATGTGATGCATGACGTCATGCTCGCTGACTTTTTTGTTCGTCATGGGTATGCGACTCTGCCTGCAAAGTTTGGCTTCGATCTGTTCAGCCGTTGCAGAGAAAAAGGGGTTTTCGTGTTTTCACGAAAAACAATATGGCGGCCGAACCACGTGACCTGCGACGTCATAATTACCATTATAATATTCCACAGACCGAGTCCCTCCTTTGGTAAAAATTTGATCTCAATCGGTCCAATTATTGCAGAGAAAATGTTTTTTTAAAGGAAATTAAAACTTAAAATGGCACTGAGTTGAGGATCATCAGAATTATCAGAATTACCAAAGTTCAAAGTGCCATAACTTTGTCAAAAATGATCGAAACGTCGTGAAGTTCGAACTTGATCTGTAACTTATCATGAGGAAACCAGGTACCAAGATTGAAATCATTAGCATTAAGAGTTTAGAAAAAAAGTCCGGAAAGCGTGATGGACTGACAGACAGACGGACAGACGGACGGACGGCGTGCAAACCTATAGTCCCCTACGGTGTACACCGTTATGGGACTAATAAGTGATGTGGGTAAGAATGAGGGTGATGGGAGGATGCACGTGGAGGGTAAAATGGATGCAGAAGCAAACTCTCAGGAAGGAGAACAGGAAGATTGGAAAGAGGTGGGCTTGTGGGACACGGTGGGTTAACAGGAGTATAAAAAACACCCATGGTTTTGGATGGAGAATGATCTGAGATGGTGGTGAACAGCAGTCTTGAGGACCAGAAGTGGAGAAAGACATTGAAGTGAATGTGGAAGTTGGTTCCACAGGTGTGAAAAAGAGGAACAAATGAGTGGAGGTGAGTAGTGATTGAGGCATTCAGCCTTTCCAAGAGCAGAGTCGGCTGTGGTAATATTTGAGGCGAGGAAAGGGATGGAAAGGGAGCATACTCCAGAGACAGACTTAACAATGTGCCACTGGGTTTTGGAGTAGGGAGACAAATTTGAAAGTTCAATCATGAGGTAGGACAGATTTTATTTTCTGGCTCTCCTCAGAGTGGACAAACACTTGTTGCTGCGGGCTTCGTGGAGTACTGATCTGAGTTTGCCTTTAGTCAGATTTGCCTTCCAGGAAGAGAAGGAAAGTTGTTTGAAAGCAACTGCCTCACCACAGGATTAAGTGTACCACCATCTGTGGGAATAAGGGTAGGATAATTGAAGACAAGATGGTTGAATCTTTGCATGAGAGAGAGCAGGTTTATGTGGAAGAATTCTCAGGCTGAGTTAACATCAGGAGCAGTCGATGTAGGAGACCAGTCCGAAAGAGATTCCTGTTTGCTGTCCCTGACAATCTGTCTGAGTGAGCTGCCAGACTTGCCTGCACTGAGACAGCACTGTGTGAATAGCCAGAGATGTTGACTCGCACAAGCATGTGACCAGTTGAACCAATTGGAGCAGAGGAAGAACAGGAGGTATTTGCAGGAAAGTTGGTCATTACCAAGGCCAGAAGGGAGAATTTTCCGTTGGCAGAAATCTGGGGCAGAAAGTTCACATATTGAGTGAGGCCCATGGAGTCACAGAAGTCCTCTACTGTAGTGGCAATGGCTGGAGAGTGAGGTACCAATACCCATCCAATTAGCATGGTGACAGTTTAAATCACCACTTATGCGGAGAGAGTTGGGATGAGTGGTTAAATGTTGGTCAATGTTGCTTGAGACAGAGGTGTAAATGGGGTTGTTACTGTTTGGAGGAATCGGTTGAGGGGGGATCTTGGAGGGGGCAGGGCAAGGTGGAAGCTGAGAGGGGCTGGGGGAGGGATAAGCCTAAAGAGGGGCGATGAGGTGAAGGTACAGTGAAGAGGGGGACACAGAAAAAGGGTGATTTTGAAGGATGTGGGCATGTAGGATATGATGTAGTAGTCACAGAAGTCCTTTGCTGAAGTGCAATGGCTGGTGAGAGAGGTACCAACACCCAGCCAATTGGCATGGTGACAATTGGAATCACCACATATGAGGGAGAAAGAGATTGCATGAATGGTTAATGATTTGTGCATGTGGGCTGTGGGAGGTCACGCAAAGTTGCTTGACGGCATGACGTGTTAATATAATAAAAAAAGATTAATACTAGAACGGCACTCAGTCGAGAGTGTGGAGAGAAACTCAAGGGTCTTACCCCCAAAGACCACCTACTCAAAGGTCCATTGAATCGTTTTTATTGAAAACATCTACTTACAGAGCAAAACTACTATCTATGTGCACATAGGAGAGACGAACCTGATGTCCGTTCAACGTCATAGCTCGCTCTACCCTTCGGTCTTCAAACACAGCTTTTATACACTCATGATTTTAATAGGTGGGAGGGGAAGAAAAAACACGTGAACCCATCCCCCACAGGTCACGTAAGCAAGACCAGTCATTCCCATAGATGAGGGAGGGGACATGTCCCTCCACCTCGGATAATTTACAAAGTATTTTGAATCTTACTGCGATGTTGATAACCTCTGAAGACTCAACAATGTGCGTTATATATTACACACTGAGTTAATTTGACCTTTCATGTAAAGGAAAGATATGCAGATTTGCAAAACAATGAACAGGATGAAGTTGCATTCCAAGCTGATTAACTTTCAGAAGTTACAATGGTCAACTTGACCTCTAGGAGTCACAGAGGACGTACAAGCCTTTACAAATAGTTTCAAAAATGCAGAGAATTGTTCATGCAGATTAGACAGGCAGATTAGGCCTTTATGGCTGACATCTGGATGCCACTCAGTCAAAAGAGGTTTTTTTTCATCAATTTCCTTCAAAGGAATTCATTTATGTTTACAAGATTCCCTAAATCATAATTTATGTATGCAACATCAGTAGTGTAATAATGTTGCTTCTGGGACACCTCCGTTTAACATGGGAAATCCCTATCTAATGTCATTTACCCCCTTGTCTTTTTCAAAAATCATAAACACCTCTATTTCTCCCACCCTCATCTTTATGAACCTTTTGTCTGTAGTACCTATCCTTAATGTTGTTCATTAGACCACTCAAACACTACAAATATTTGTTTTCTCTTATAGACCTATCATCCTTCTTCTACATATCATCTGGCAGATTAATCTTTGACCCACTCAAACATTGACCCATTCACTTCCATATTAATTCTTTCCCTCCCTCATTGCCCCTAAACACCTATATTTCTCTCACCCTGTTCTTTACGAACCTTCTAACCTTTTGACATGTTATCCTTATTCATTAGACCACTTAAACACCTGTGATCCTTCTGACCTCATGGACCTTTTAACCTTTTACTCTTAATATCATCTGGTGAATATAACCCACTCAAACAACGACCCTACAAATATTTGTTTATGCGTGGGAAATAATTTAATTCTCCTACAACTCTCTTCACCATCTAATATATTAACAAAAAATATGTTTGAGTTTGGTTCTTTATTAAGATATTTTAACTGAGCTAAGATAAAATGGTAAACCTCCCTCAATGTTCTTGCTTGAGCGCCTCCAGTGCCACATACCATTTTTAAATTAAAGTATATATTTTCCTGACAACCATCAAAGTTTTCCGTCCACTCAAAAATATTTCCATCTTTTTTACCCAATTCACCGGTATTTAAATTAATTCTCTTATTTGTTTTGTGAACTTTTTTACCAGTTGCCTTTTCAATTATACCTATTTGATATTTTTCACATTCATTATGTTTTCCATTTATATACCAAGGTTGATTACACCTCCACTCTTTAGTCTGGTTGATACTTGGTTCTATCATTTATATAATAGTAAAAAAGGCGGCGGTAGCCCGTTAAAATCCCCAACCCCCCCCCTTTTTAACTTATCACTTATATATATCTTATCACTTATATATATCTTATCACTTATGTATATCTTATCACTTATATATATCTTATCACTTATATATATATCTTATCACTTATATACTTATATAACCATAAGGGAGACTATCAATTCCATTTTCTAAAATAAACCTCTTATCATCAAAAGCCCCCAATGCTTTCTTATTTATCTCTTCTGAATATAATTGATGTTTATAACTTCTTATTCCATTAATCTTTCTAAACTCTTCTTTCTTTGTTGTTAAACAGTTATAATAATCCTTAAAGTTTATTGTTTCTTTAATAACATTTTTCTTTACACCTTTTAACTTCTTATCAGTCTTTTCAACGTTATTCACAATGTATTTATAAGCATAAGCCTTTGACCTCAATCCCACAAATTCACTCATAACATTTCCTCCTAATTCATCCTTGAACTTTCCAATCACCTTTTTATTTTTAGAAGAGAACAACTCTCTCTCTGGACTGTAATTACTCGTGTCATAGATATTAATGTCTCTTTTCATGTCTGAATAAACATCGTTGGTATTAATTTTCAAAATAAAACTATCTGTATCCATATAAAGTAGATTAACATCATTTTGATATTTCTTCCTCAAGTTATTATAAAAGTAATCATACATTAATGACTTTGATAAATCAAGAATTGTTGTTCCAATATAAATAGGTTTGTTCATTTCAATACTCTCTTTAATCAAATGGATCGCACAAAAGTTCTCAGTAAAGACCTCAGCTCGAGTAAAACTCGGTCTATTAATTAATTTTGATGCTTGTTCCCAAGATGTTGATAGTCTGATATTTTGTCTTTTCCTCACATTCTCCATAGTCTTACCAAAGACCGCATTATTCATCAATTTATAAAAGTCTTTCTCAAAATCTGTTTTTGACTCTGTTCTTCTTTGTGTATTAAAATCAATGTACCCCTTTAACCAATGACTTTGATTGAACTTTAGAACCCTATGGATCTTCTCTACTCTTAGACCTTTTGATAAATATTGTCGCAAATTTCTTTGGTGTAGAACATAATTTTTCTTGTTATATAATGTAGAAAGTAATTTTTCTGTTGATTCACCTATATCAAACGATCGTTGATAATCACTCAACCATTCTTTCTTTGGACTTGCTTTCTCACAAGCAAATGGGAGATCTTTGTGTAGGTTATGGAGTTCCTCTGGATATTTTAAATCAATTTCAAAATAATAACCAACTTTTTCTTCATCCAATTCTTTTTGTGTAGAGATACATACATCTTGTAAAACGTTTTTGTAGTCTTTTTCCTTTACCCATCTAAGTTTTGCATAAGGAAGAGCCTGAGACATTGCCCAGCCATACAGGTTGTTCGCGTCATAGTACATCAAGTAAGAACTCTCTTTCGTTGGATCATAATTTGGAAGATATTTGTTATTTGCTTTTGCGTATCTACTCGAGCAGACTTGTGAAATTCCACCTCTTTTTGCCTTTTCAATCATCAAAAGCATATCAACATCGGTTATCAAATCCAAATCTTGTTTTGTCATTTTCAACATCGCACTCCAGGCCAATCCAGGTGCTGTGTAGTAGTGAGCAGGATCCAATCCATATCCAGTGCGACAAACAGATCTAAAGGCTTCAAATACATCGGCCAATAAAAGCACATCAGTTTTGAGATACAAATCGTGATACTCGCCAAGATTCTTGATGTTATATTTTTCCCAAACATTTTGTGCGTGTACATAATCTTTATCAGATATATGACTATTATTTAATTTGTTATAGAAATTTTCTTTTGAAGGAAGTTGTGTTTCATTGAATCTCTCAAATGAGTCCATATAGTCATAGGGGTAAATTCCCTTTTGTGTTAGAAAATCTTTATCTAAAAAATACTCTGAAAGACATGGAAACTCTTTTAGATTTTGAACCAAGTTAACCAATGGACTTGCCATGAATTTAAATGTATCAAGAAATCTGATATGAGTAATAGGAGATGTGTGAATTGTTTTTGTGAATGAAATGTATTTCTGATCCGTGTTTGGAATTGCTGAGATACTTCCAGAAGTCTTTGAGAGTTCCTTGATAAATAGATGTGTATCATAATGAGCGTTGTTATGAAGAAAGACAGGAATGAAAGAGGGGAGTTGATAATTAATATTACAACTTTGATGAGCCGGACCTCTATATTTACCAGTGAGATGACAATGGTCTCTAACCTTTAGACCTTTACCAATTTTCTCCTCACAAATATGACAGACATTGTTTTTTATAAATTCCCTTTTTTCTTTACTTGTTAAGGACATTGGTTTATTGGTTTCTCTCATTATCTTGGTTAATCGAACACAGTCTTTTTCTAGTCGTTTCACAAACTCCTCTGGGGTATTTGAGCCTCTATACATCTCTAACTTGTTATATTTATCACCAACGGATGATTTGATATAATAACAAAAACCACAAGGAGTATGTTTTTGATATTTATTTGTGTATGATTCTTTTGGATCTTGAGAAGCAGTATCAATTTTTTCTAAAATACTTTCAAAATCAGCATATATAACAAATGGATGTTTGATCTTTTTATTTTCATCTTTGAATGTGATCTTTGAGCCTTCTTTAGGCATATTGATTACCGTTGATTTATGTTCGCCACAATAATTTGAATGTTTATCTAATCTTTCTTGTGAATTGAAGAAGTTAAGACAACGCAAACAAATATATATTTTATTTGTTCTCTTACAGACTTGTGGTTTTATTAATTTAGCAATATCTTTGATGTATGTATAATGTGAATTTTCGTCTGAATTAAAATATAGAAGATTAATATGAGTTTGTTTACAATTGTCAGAAAGCTTTAAAACCTGAATGTTGTTTGTTTCTGTTAGACCATAAACATTAACTGATAAATTATTCATCTTTTCAAATTTAGGAATATCATTTAAAGTCATCGGAAACTTTAGATCTTTCGTATTTAATGTATTCTCATATTTTTTATAATGAGATACTCTTTCATCATGAAAATGTGGAGGATGTAAGTGTGCTAAAATAGACCAGAGAAAACATTTATTGTCTTTATTTTTGATATTGATAACTGCTTTTCTATTTTTGATAACACTGGGTAAATCAATGTAAGAAGAAGCTTTTAGAGGATCTGATTTAAGAATATGAATGTCTATGTAAATAATTTTTCCTATATTGAATCCACTTCCTACGATTGAATTATCCACATCTTGCTCTTGTTTAATAAGTTCATCATAGACTCCTGATGTTTTAAAATCTTGATATGAAGATATAAAGTGTGGCTCAGTTCTCATGTATGGTGCATCTATAACTCCTTCATCCTTTGTCATTTCTAATTTTACTCCCATATAAAATTTAAGTGGTTTCATTTCCTTTAGTGTTTTTTCAATCAACGTTTGAACAGCAGGTTTAACTATTTCTACAGCATCAACTATAGACTCTGGTTCAGGAGGTTTGAAGTTAAAGACTCTTATTTTAATATGTCCTTTGAATGCTCCATCAGAGTTTTTAGTTGTGATAAAATTTGATAAATGTAGATTTGTTTTAAGATGTATTTTGAAGCCTTTCTTGAGGATATTTTTATTACATGTAGAACAGTGTTTTGTTTCAGGTGGAAGAGGGGAAAGTTTGTTTAAAATGTTGTATGTATGTTTTGCGGTGAGAATATGTTGTTTATAATATTTTACTTCCTTCTCGCAAGTATCACAATAAACCATATTTATAGCGTGAGAAAACGTGGTGTTTTATATATATCACTGTGCTTAAAATAAAACACTTTTGAGGTTTACAGCTCCGTTTTATATATATCGCTGTGCTTAAACTAAAACACTTTTTCACTCAGAATCATCTAAGTCATAACTATCACATGAATACTCAGAATCATACTCAGAGTCATCAATAAAGCTACTCTCATAACTATCATTTGAGCACAAACTATTAGTATCATAACTATCATCTGTGTTCAATGAAATACTATCATCACCATCGTCCAAGTTCAATGAAATACTATCATCACTATCGTCTGAGTTCAATGAAATAGTAAAATCTTCACTGCTGTATTGACTCATATTTAATTAGCAAGAAAAATATTCCCATCAATATCTATATACTTTCTTTCATTAACAGATTCAATCTCTACAATTTTTATATCAAAAGTTATCTTTAAATAATCTCTAACTATCATAGAACGAAATGACATTTCACCAGAAATATTAACATCATTCATTTTACTTAGATCTACACCCTTTGGATTATTAAAGAAAATACAAATGTCTCCTCTAGAATTATTAATGGTCTTATCATTCTTTTTCAAAGTATCGTGGTCAATCACTTTTTCAAGCTTTGAATAAATTGCCAGGAGTAGAGGAGAAACTTTTGTTAGATTTACTTTAATGGATGTCTTTCCAGGTATAGTTAGAGCTCTTCCTTTAAATGAAATAGAGGGGCTCATGTTATTTTCCATAACTGGTTTTACCCAAAAATTTCCATATTTATCTTTGTTCAATTTAACATCTTTGACATATTTTTCTATATCTTCCACCGAAGTAGAGATTGATTGAAATTTGTCTTTTGTGCTTTGAAACATTGTATTTATTAATGAATAAACTTGCGTTTAGTTTAAGTAAAAATTTACCACATAAATATGATAAGTTCTGAAGGATATTTAGAATTTCCAGACTCTCCATATGATAAATTAGAGAATTGTCCGGCTTGTGATAGAGTGGGGCTTAATGATGAGGATTCATATAAACAATGTATTTTCTGTGATTTAATTTTAATTAATGATAATAAGAAATATAAAAAAATATATAACTCTTTTAAATTAGAACCAAAAATGAATTACTTTACAAGATTAATAAGAGAGATGAATGTTAAGTATTGTGATGATAATACACCATTTCTTTCAAGGGAAGAGACTAATTGTATTGAGGAAATGTATAAGGGTTTAATGATATTTATTATTCAAAATAATTTTAATGGAAATGTTAATACAAGATACTATATAAATAAAATAATGGATTATTTTGAAATTAAACCCGAACTCAGGATAAAATATAGAGTTTCTCAAATAGCTCAAAAAAAGTTGGATAACTTGTTTTCCAAATATATAAATGAATGATTTTTTACCCGTTTGGGAAAATAAGATAAAATTTAATAACCATAAAAACATTCCAAATTCATTGAGATGTCTAATAGTTGGTTCAAGCGGATGTGGAAAAACCTGTTTACTTTTAAAGATGCTCCTTGGTTCTAATTTTTTAGATTATGATAATTTAATAATTTTTACAAAGTCAAGTTTTCAACCCGAGTATCAACTACTCTCACAGGGTTTTAATGCGGGTCTTAAAAAGGAAGACATTATCGGTTTATTTAAACTTCAAAACAAACTAAATGATTATAATATTGATGATATAATACAATTATTTTGTGATACACAGAAATCAAAATCGAAACCCATAACTTGTATTCTCAGTGATAATACGGATGATATACCTTCACCTCAAGATTTAGATAAATCAAAAAAGAACCTTGTCATCTTTGATGATTGTGTTAATGAGAGAAACCAAACAGTAATGGATAGCTACTATACAAGAGGGAGACATTCTTCTTGTAATTGTATATATCTTAGTCAATCGTATTTTCAACTCCCTCGACGCTCAATAAGAAACAATGCCAATACTTTTATTTTATTTAAGTTAAATTCAATAGATGTAAATAATTTTTGGAGAGATAATTGCTCTACGTTATGTAGTAAAAAAGAATTTGAAAATTATATGAAACACACGATTGGAAAATATAAATATATTGTTGTGAAACAAGATGAGATACTAAATGATATTTTTCAATACTAAATGAATACCGAAGAAAGAGAAAGAAAGTTTAAGGAACATCAACAATTAGTTTCAAAAGTTGTTAAACAACAGGAAGAGATAAAGAAGAAACGGAAACAGAAACTAACTGGTGAAGAAGCCTTTGAAAGAAAACAAGAGAAATTCTTTAAACCACTTTTGAAAACTCAACACCCTACAGTTCCCACGGTAGAATTTACTCCGAAAAAACTTCAAATGCTCAAAGATTTTAGTCAGATAACAAAACAAGAACTTGGTGAATTAGAATATGATGACGAGGGATTATTTCGGAAACTTGAGCAGGTAAATCAACCCCCTAATTATGTTGTGGAAGCTCTTCAAAACAATGAATATTCGGCGGGTTCAAAAACCAGAGCAGGTCTCATTCCAACAGAAGAACCAGCAGTGTTTCATCTTGTGGAAGAAAAGGTATTGATATTTAATGATGAATTGATGTTCTTGAGTTCTACTCAACCAAATGTTAAATTAACTCCAAGATTAATGTTTCTTCTAACAAACCCCGGATTCAGCGGTTCAAAATATTTTGAGGAACCACTTGATATGGAAAGAGAGGAAGATAGGGTATATATTGAGTTGTTAAATGCACTTGATTATGGAGTTTCTGTTGCTGGTAAAAGTAAGAAGAATGAGAAGGAGAAACATATTATTGATGCTTTAAGTAAACTTGGTTCAGGTGTTAGTTTTCTTCCAAATGACCCATCACAATTAGTTAATAGGCTATTATTGTTGTTAGGTAGTAAGAAGGCTGGAAACAACAATTGTTTTAATGAATCCTCAGCCATTTTAGATCAGTTGATGAATATGAAAATAATTAATAAATGTCAATACAAAGATATTTTATTAGATATTAAATAAGATGAGAAGCACAATTCTTAGTTTTAATTTCACAACGAGCGATTACACAGCTTCATTCCCTTACCCACTACAACTTGACCCCCTTACCTCATATGAGGCATCTTTGTTGTCAATGGAAACTTACAATACCCTTTTTAATATCACAGAGAAAAACAACAAGTTTAGTTATAATCCAGGCACTGCCTACAAAACTATAACTGTTTCACCTGGAGCTTACGAGATTTCTCAAATATCTTCAGAAGTCTCTCGCCTTATGAAAGAAAAAGGTGATGAACCAAAAAATATTGTAATAGATATTCAAAAACACACTTCAAAATCAACTATTAAACTTAAAAATAATTATAAAGTTGATTTCACGATTGAAAATTCGTTTAGAGAGCTATTGGGTTTCTCTTCAAAAAAGATTGAAAATAACGGGACGTTTTACAGTGATAATGTTATCCAAATATCCTCCGGTATAAATTCAGTATTAATTCATTGTGATTTGATTGATGGTGCTTATAACGATGGAATAAGAACAAATACAATATTTTCATTCAGTGCATACTCAACCCCGATTGGTTATAAATTTAATATGGAACCAAAAAATCTTGTCTATTTACCTGTGTCAGGAAAAACCATATACAGAGTAAATTTTAGGATAACCGACCAAGATAATCGTATGATATCCTTTAATGATGAAATTATATCCATCAGAATTCACCTACGTGAAGTTTTTCAATAAATAAATAATGGTTATTGTGAGAAAACACGAGTTGGGAAAATATAAAATAATTACAGGGGAGGGCATGTTCCTTTCACCAGACTATACAAGGTATGTGGGTAGAGGATACTATAAACCTAAGAGACAACGAGGTGTAGGTCATCAATTTCGAAATAAAGGAGATGGGATAATTGATACTCTAATGGGTATTGGTTCAACCATCCTTAAACATAAAGACCTAATTGGTTCAACTGCTTCTGCCGTGGGCTCCGTTGCGGGTGCTATAAAGAGTATAAAAGATGCTCAAAAGGAGTCCCATAAATTACAAGCAATCAAAGAAATTAAAAAAGGTAAAACTCAACTATCTTCACAAGAACGACAAAAAATCATTAAAATACTTGGGTCAGGGTTTCAACAATTTTAATACTATATAAATACAAGTATGGAAGCGATTGATAGTATCTATGATTTGGATGATACGATTATCATTTCAAACTCTACTAAAAAGGAAGACTATTTTAAGGTAAATGCTATTACAGGAACCGACTGGAATTCAAACGGAACAAAAAGTTTTGAAATAAATAATCAACAAACTTACTTGAATATAGCTGATAGTTTCTTGCTGTGTAAATTTAAATTCACTAAGGCTGCGAATAATACTAATGCTACACTCGTAAATGATTTCTTCTGGAAAATGTTTGACAGTGTTCGCCTGTATATTGGAACACAAGAGGTTGAAGCGGTTGATTATGTCTCTGCTACATCTGAAATGATGAAATTTACACTATATTCGTTTGGTGATAGAATGGGTAAGGGAGCTGTTGAAGGCTTTATTCCTGATATGTCAACGGGAACAAACACAGACCCTGGTTATAGTCAAAGGAAGTCAATGTATAATGATGACGCAAAAGCTGAGAATAGTTTTACCGTAGCAGTACCTCTTAAAGGTATATTTGGATTTTGTGATTATGATAAAGTTTTGTATGGTCTTAAAATTAGATTTCAACTACAAAGGAATGATAATGTAAATAGATTGCTTTTTGGGGCTGAAAATGCTTTTGGCGACAATAATAAATTTGTTATTAATGATTTGTGTTGGTATATCAATGAATATACTCCTAATCTTAAAACGGAGGAGATGTTAAATAGAAGACTTAACTCAAAGAAACCGCTAAATGTATCATACCTTAAAAGAAGATGTCAACACGTTAAACTGGAACACACTACCTACACTTGGAATTTGGGTGTTCTTGAAGGAAAGCCACGATACCTATGGCTCATTTTTAAAAAACCAGATGGAGAGGAGGGTACTAATAAGAATAATGCGCTGAGTGATAATGCTAAGGTGAAACAACTTCGGGTTTCTCTTGATGGCACATTTTATCCGCGAGATAGATTGGAAATTGATTGGGAAAAAAATAATTATGCGGAAGCCTACAAGTCCTACCAAAAAGTGTGTGAAAGTAATGGTAATAATGATCCTATTTTGGATATGGTTGCATTTAAAGGTTTATATACAATCTACGCAATTGACCTGAGTTCTCAAAAGGAAACTATAAAGTCTAATCGAGTGGATACTTCTCTATACATTGAAAGAGGGGAGAATGAAGAAGTTGATGCTTATTGTTTGCTTTTGGAGGAAACAGAATTACAGATTAATACAGATAATGGTGTTATGATTAATATCACATAGGTTTTTTCTCATAAATAAATGGTAGGGGTATATGTTAATCAAATCAATCTTAATAAATTAACATCTTGTATTCAAAATCAAAAGCCTTGTATTATTAATGTTAATACAATTCAAAGAAAAGGAGCTGTAAGAATTGATGTTTTACTCACACACACACAAGTAAAAACACTAAATGATGTTGGATCACTTAAAATTAAAATGACGAAACCTATGTTAAAGAAATATTCAATAGACGAGTCAAGAGGAGGATTTCTCCCGTTTCTAATTCCTTTATTTGCTGGTTTAAGTGTGGCGGGAGCATTGACTGGTGGTATTTCAGCAGCGGTAAAAACTGCTAACGAAAGGAAGGCACAACTAAAAGCTCAAAAAGAATTGGAAAGACATAACAAGGAGTTGGAGAAACAAATTAGTGGAAGTGGTGTAATTGTAGATTTTGCTCACCCACTGCCTGATAAAGCTAGATTGTTGGTTGGTGATATGCTTTCCTCTATCGCTCAAGCGGGTGTTAAACTAACTAAACGGGGTAATGGATTGTATCTTTCTCATAAATAAATGGATAAATGGTTTAAACAATTTGGAAAGAATACAACGTCAAATATAGAACTAGCCAAGTATTGTAAAACACTAAAAATTGATAATGTGGTAATCTGTATGAGAGATGAATTAATACATATAAATAAGAATACAAAGAATATTATTATGAATTTAGACACACAGAATGGTTCTCATTGGGTTTGTATTCATAATAGTCAGGATAAATATTATTTTGATAGTTATGGTATGCCACCACCTGTTGAAGTAATACAATTCTTACAGAATGGTGTTTATCAAACATTTCAAGTTCAAGAAATTAATTCTAAATGTTGTGGTCAATTATGTTTATATGTATTATTTCAACTCAACAATAATGAAAATTTTTATAATATCATTTTTAATCTAATATAAATGACTTATGTTGGAAAAGATGGTTCTATCTTTGGAAAATCCTCCCAGGATATTGATTTATCAAATTATTATACAAAGGCACAGGCTGAACGACAAAAATATAGTATAAGTAAAAATATTAATATGAAGAATACTTATAAATTAATCAATTATCCAAACCCTACAGATGCGAATGACTTAATTAGATTCAGTGATTTATCACACTTGTTAAATAAAACAGCACGTTTTGTGAAACAAGTAAAATTTACAACCACAACACCTGGTTATACTGACCATACACCTTTCCTCATTGAATTTAACTACCTGCTTACAATTGAATTTTATAAAGAAGGACATTTAGTTAATATGCGAATTAATAAATGGGGGTATGATATGCCTGATTTAGGGTATAATTGGTCTTTTTCAATAAACTTAGAAGACCTACATGATTTAAATCAGTCTCGTAAAGAAGAATATTATCCACTTGGTGAAGATAAGGATTTATGTGGAAGTACAATTAGTAAACAACAAATACGTGATTTTAAGAAAATAAAAATATATGATAGTATAGCGATGGTTCGCATGACAAAGAAGGAAGGTAATGAGATAAGGATAGAAAGCCGAGGAATACAAACCGATTTGGTAGTGGGAAGATGGGGTGGTATTACCTGTCATAATATTAATCTCACATATATTTCTGATACATAAATGGCAGGAAGAAGACTACAAGAGAATTATAATTTTTGTATTCAAGGATACCTACAAGAAAAGGGTGCTCGGTTTTACATACCGTACGAATTGGAACATACACATGGAAATTTTGTCATTAAAAACTGGCCTTATACTGATATTGTTAAACCCACAAATAGAGACTTGTTTAAAGTATTAAATAAAAATGAACTTCTCAAAGTTATGAAATATAAAACTCTTTTAGAAATCGTCAACAAATCTTATTGGTATCCTATTATGAGAAAAATAATTATAGATACAAGAATATCTCAAAATCCAGATGAGTATATGTATAATATTATTTGGGACTCAAGCTCAAGGGTTGTAAGGGCTAAGGAAGGAATTGAAGAAGAGAAGGAGGAAAGAGAGAAAAAGGAGAAGGAGGAAAGGGAGAGGGAGGAGAAGGAGGAGAGGGAGAAAAAGGAGGAGGAGAGGGAGAAAAAGGAGAAGGAGGAAGGAGAGAAAAGGGAGAAGGAGGAAAGAGAGAAAAAGAAGAAGGAGGAGAGGGAGAAAAAGGAGAATGAGGAGAGGGAGGAAAGGGAGCAAAGAGAGAGGGAGGAAAAATATAAAAAGATGGAAATCAGTGAGATTCGTAAAAGATTGAGTGTATTACAGCAAATAAATCAATCTCAACGCACCGAAGAGGAAATTAAAGAATTAACAACTCTTATGAAGATAATGGTTTCAAAAATAACAACGTCAATGTCTTCAATTTCAGGGAGGAGATTTAAACGAGAAAGTGGTGAAGAAGAAGAAGAAGAAGAAGGAAAAGATTATGTGATTGATGATGTTGGTGTCATTGACTTTAGTTAGTTTTTATTTGTAAATAAATGGAGGAGAGAGTGAAGGCATTCCTTAGGATTCTTTATGTTTTAAAAATAAAGATTGAAATGTATATGTTGAAAACCAAAAAGGTTTTGATACTCTGTCGGAATTTTTCTGATAAATAAATATGAGTTATTGTCTCAAATGTAAAAAGAAAACTAAATCTAAAAATATCTCTTATGTTAAAGCTAAAAATAATAGAGTTTATCAAAAAGGAATATGTCAAGTATGTGGCTCTAAAAAGTGCCAATTCATCTCTCCTAAAAGAGGAGGAGACATACAAAAGTTTCTGTCAGGAAGTAAATTTACAACAACTGGAATTCCAGGGGAATTACACCTTCCAGGGTATTCTTTCTGTGGTCCAGGAACAAACTTGGATAAAAGATTAGATGAGGCTGACAATCCTAAACCTTGGTCTAAACCTACAAATAGGGTTGACGAAGTGTGTATGAAGCATGATATTGCTTATGGGAAAACCACTACGTTGACTGAAAAACATAAAGCCGACAGCGAAATGTTGTATAATTTGTCTTTGATACAAAATCCAACGTTGAGAGAGAAAGTTGATAGGTTTATTGTGAGAAATTTGATAAATGCTAAATTGAAACTTGGTCTTGGTTATTCCTCAAAAAACTATTAGGCTCTAATGATGCCATCAAGACTGAGGAGCTTTTGGCTGAAGAATTACACAAACCTATAATCACAAAGTTTAAAAGAAGGAAGGTTTATTCTAAATACACTGACCACATATGGTCCGCTGATTTAATTGAATTGAATAATGACAGGGGATACAGGTATGCTTTAACCGTTATTGATTTGAGGAGTAGATTTGCCTGGGTTGTCCCTTTAAAAAATAAAAGGGGTGATACTTTAATGTTAGCCTTTAAGCTAATATTTGATCGGGATAAAAGGAAACCAAAGAAGTTATGGACTGATGAGGGAACAGAGTTCTATAACAAAATATTCATGAAATTTCTTAAGGGGAAGGGTATTAAATTATACAGCACCTTTAATGAAGGAAAGGCAGTTGTTATTGAGCGTTTTAATCGTACTTTAAAAGAGAAATTATATAAAAAATTCACACAACTCGGTTCTCAAAAATGGGTGTATTTAATTCAGGATATTGTAGATAATTACAATAATACAGTTCATTCATCAACACAATCAAAACCATCAGAAACATTTACAAAATTAGAATATGAAAAGGAGATTAATTTGAGAAAGCCCAAGTTTAAAGTTGGTGATATTGTAAGAATATACAAATGGAAAAGTCATTTTGAGAAAGGTTATACACAAAAATGGACTCGTGAATTATTTAAAATCATTGATGTAATGGATACAGTCCCTTGGACCTACAAATTATATGATTTAAATGGAGAAGAAATCTTGGGTTCATTTTACTCACAAGAATTACAAAAAACACAAGTAAGCAGATAATACCCTTGAAAATAATAAATAAATAAATAAAATGTAATGGGGATACGTTTTTAAATCTGTGAACCCCAAACACAGAATCCCACAACTTTTTAGTTGGGGCTTAACTTTTGTGTGTGTATAATGGGGATACGTTTTTAAATCTGTGAACCCCAAACACAGAATCCCACAACTTTTTAGTTGGGGCTTAACTTTTGTGTGTGTATAATGGGGATACGTTTTTAAATCTGTGAACCCCAAACACAGAATCCCACAACTTTTTAGTTGGGGCTTAACTTTTGTGTGTGTATAATGGGGATACGTTTTTAAATCTGTGAACCCCAAACACAGAATCCCACAACTTTTTAGTTGGGGCTTAACTTTTGTGTGTGTATAATGGGGATACGTTTTTAAATCTGTGAACCCCAAACACAGAATCCCACAACTTTTTAGTTGGGGCTTAACTTTTGTGTGTGTGTGTATGTGCGAGTGAGTCATAATAATATACAAACCCTAACCCAACCCAAGCCCTAACCCAACCCCATCCCTAACCCAAACCCATCCCTAACCCAACCCATCCCTAACCCAACCCCATCCCTAACCCAACCCCATCCCTAACCCAACCCCATCCCTAACCCAACCCCATCCCTAACCCAACCCCATCCCTAACCCAACCCCAACCCTAACCCAACCCCATCCCTAACCCAACCCCATCCCTAACCCAACCCATCCCTAACCCTCACATTCAAAATCCCAACCCTAACCCAATCCCATCCCTAACCCAACCCCAACCCTAACCCTCACATTCAAAATCCCAACCCTAACCCAACCCATCCCTAACCCAACCCCATCCCTAACCCAACCCCATCCCTAACCCAACCCCAACCCTAACCCTCACATTCAAAATCCCAACCCTAACCCAACCCCATCCCTAACCCTCACATTCAAAATCCCACCCAAACCCTAACATAATCTTTCTTTTCTTCTTTTTTAAATACGTATTTCTTTTTTTTATTTCCGCTTCCTCCAATTCTGTCTTTCAAGGCTTTTAAGTTTGAAGAAGTAGAAATGGGAAGAAAGAATTTTCCAGCATTTTCTTCCTCGAACTTTCTTGATATTGCTTAAATCAAGCGTCATTAAATAAAGAACATTGTTCATTGCTTTAGAATCCAAAGAGTCTCCAAGAGGAACCCCACAGGTAGAGTCTCCAAAATAAAACCAACTTTCCAAGTTCCCAAGGTATAACCACATTCCTGTTGAGCCTCCAAGATAGGTATCACATTCCGAGTCATCAAAACAAAACCCCCATTCCGAGTCTCCAAAAATATAACCATCTTTCCAAGTCCCCAAGGTAAAACCACAATTTTCAGAAATATTGGGGGTTTCCGTGATAAGTCTCACATAGTATAACTGCGGACCATCAGGGAAAACTTCCCTTTCCCAATTTTTTAGGGTTTCTATGATGTGTCTCACATAGTATAACTGCGGACCATCAGGGAGAACTCTCCTTGCCCAATTTTTTAGGGTTTCTATGATGTGTCTCACATAGTATAACTGCGGACCATCAGGGAGAACTCTCCTTGCCCAATTTTTTAGGGTTTCTATGATGTGTCTCACATAGTATAACTGCGGACCATCAGGGAGAACTCTCCTTGCCCAATTTTTTAGGGTTTCTATGATGTGTCTCACATAGTATAACTGCGGACCATCAGGGAGAACTCTCCTTGCCCAATTTTTTAGGGTTTCTATGATGTGTCTCACATAGTATAACTGCGGACCATCAGGGAGAACTCTCCTTTCCCAATTTTCAGAAATTTGTGGGTCTCCAATGTATGACTTGTATTCTGGCTCATCAAGGTAGAACTTGTTCAGTGGGTTTTGTTTTGATAACTCACAACAAGTATCATCATGGTAAAACTCTTTTTCAGGATTTTGTGGATCTCCAAGGTATAACTCTTTGGCTGGGTCATCAAGGTAGAACTCGTTCTGGGGGTCTTGGTTGTTCAAAATGTCTTCAAACAAAAAAATAACTTCATCCCAAGTTGTGTTAAAAGCAGAATTTTCATTTCGTATCTCAGATACAATTTCCTGTGAAAGAAAATAACAATGTATTAATTTAATACAATATTTTTTATTTGTATAAATCAAGCTCTATGAATATTAAAATAAACTTTGTTAACTCTTACACGAGTCTCATCTTAAAAAAAAAAAAAAAAAAAAAAAAAAAAAAATTAAATAAATAAATAAATAAATAAACAAACTTACCTCCATTGATAAGAGGTTCGAGTCCAGTTCATCAATCTGAAGGTTGAGTTCTACACAGGTAGTAGGACTCCATGGAATAGCAAAGTTATCCCATTCCATTTCGGCATAGTAGTCCATTCTCAAGTGAAGCAGAAAGCGTGTTTGAAAAAGCCTGTGTGGTCGGTGCCTTTTATAAGGACTGGGTGTGTCTTCCTGTGGAAATTCCCTGGGCGTGTCTTAACTGGAAATGATGTGATGGAAATTCCCTGAAAATGATGTAATGTATTACCTGGAAATGATACAATGCTGAAGAGTTTATAAAGTGGGTGGGACTTAGCAAAAGTGGGAGGAGCTTAGCAAAATGGGCGGGGCTTAGTAAAAAGTGGGCGTGGCTTAACAAAAAGTGGGCGGGCTTAGTAAAAAATGGGCGTGGTTTACCAAAAAGTGGGCGGAGCTTACCAAAAAATGGTATGTGGCACTGGAGGCGCTCAAACAAGAACATTGAGGGAGGTTTACCATTTTATCTTAGCTCAGTTAAAATATCTTAATAAAGAACCAAACTCAAACATATTTTTTGTTAATATATTAGATGGTGAAGAGAGTTGTAGGAGAATTAAATTATTTCCCACGCATAAACAAATATTTGTAGGGTCGTTGTTTGAGTGGGTTATATTCACCAGATGATATTAAGAGTAAAAGGTTAAAAGGTCCATGAGGTCAGAAGGATCACAGGTGTTTAAGTGGTCTAATGAATAAGGATAACATGTCAAAAGGTTAGAAGGTTCGTAAAGAACAGGGTGAGAGAAATATAGGTGTTTAGGGGCAATGAGGGAGGGAAAGAATTAATATGGAAGTGAATGGGTCAATGTTTGAGTGGGTCAAAGATTAATCTGCCAGATGATATGTAGAAGAAGGATGATAGGTCTATAAGAGAAAACAAATATTTGTAGTGTTTGAGTGGTCTAATGAACAACATTAAGGATAGGTACTACAGACAAAAGGTTCATAAAGATGAGGGTGGGAGAAATAGAGGTGTTTATGATTTTTGAAAAAGACAAGGGGGTAAATGACATTAGATAGGGATTTCCCATGTTAAACGGAGGTGTCCCAGAAGCAACATTATTACACTACTAACATCATAGAGATGAACTCAACAGTGAAAATACAAAATCCCAACACTATATTTCAAAGCACAATATATCACCCCTATTCATAAATAAATAATTACAGTGCCTTTATTAAAAACTACACCAAATTAATTTACCATTGCTTGGTTTGTAAGGAACCATGACAAGAGGTGGTCTAGCATTGCCTCCGTAAGAGTTACACTTTCCCTATTCCGAGAAATGAATTTAAACAAAGAAATTCAGGCAGGATGCCAGCGATGATTCACCTACTGCTACGTGTTCCTCCCCAAACCCCGGTTATGGTGCACCTCAGAGTCTTGAGAGGGAACGCGGCAGAAAGATTTATTTTGAGTGTTCTAATAAACCATGGTAAAACCACACCAATGCAATTGTAGAACAAAACAAGTAACTCTTATGAACTCTCACATACACAATAATAACACTATTAAAGAAAGTACAATGAAAATGTCACTTGCATCAAATGAACAATACATAGTGTTGCGGTTTTGGAATAAAGGTTAATTCCCCCACTTAGTTAGTTGCACCACAACATGAAGCCTCGCGATAGTTCAGTTATTTCTTAGTAAATGTAAGCGTAGTCCTTTCCTGTGTTTAGTTTTGCGTTGAGTAGGCCGGTGAGCTTAGGTGTTCTTTTGGCGCTTTGCTTTGATGCTTTTGGTTTGGCGCTGAAATACCATGCGGCAGACCTGAACAAGTCGACCGAGGCCGAAGGGAGGCGGGGCAAGAGGAGTGGTCGGTAAGCACGAGCCGCCAATCAGGGCTCGAGGGGAGTGGCTAAACACGACGACCAGAGGCGGGGTTTGGAACATTCGAGTCGGGCCGGGGCGGGGCCATATAACCCTGCTCTGAGCCCCCACCTCAGGCCCGAGTTCCAAGACGGCAGTTCCGAGGTCAGATGAGTCGCGCAGCCCACGAGTTGAGTAAGGGAAGTTCTCGGTCAGAGTCGTGTGCAAGTTACAGTTCCCTGTGAGACGATTTACAGTTCCCCATGAGAGTGAGTTGGGTTGAGCTTGAGAACGCGAGTGGACCTGCAGGACGAACGAATTGAATTGCCGATTGTACACGAACTTTCCCCGTGCCCTGCGCTCTGCGCTGTATTAATCGCGCGCTCTAAAGGACGACTCGCACCGGGCCACAGACGCGCGATCTCCTCCTGCCTGCCTTCGCCTGGATATGTGCCGTAAACATCGGAGAGCCACGCTGGGCGAGCTGCCCCGGGGCGACCAACGGCAAAGCGCGCTTGGCGCGCGAACCTGCTCTTCTTCCATTACCCCATGTGAGTGATTGGGCCCATTTGTCTGGGGATAAGTTAAACTGATTAAGCTCTGCTCTGTGTCCCTTTCCTTTCATTCTGGATCATTGTAAATAATAATAAATTGTGTTCTTCTCTGATTTGACCGTCCTGTCTCTTCCATCCATTGGCTTCGCATGGTACGAATAAAACCGCTCGAATCGGGTTCCAATAAAAGTAACAGCATGAGTCACGTGATACGCATTCCACTCGGGCGTACTCGATTAAGCATGGCTTGTGCGAGGCTTGATCCCCGCTTTCGTGGCAGCGTGGGTCCCAAAGGTACGTGTGAATTTGTCCCGATACCCTTTTTCACGTTTGCCCGGAAGTGGCGATTCGGTCTCGCGGACCCGAAGACCCAGGGGGGAAAAAGGGGCTTAATCCCCCCTTTGTAACGGGAACGGGCTTCGGGAGATCCGCAACAATATGATGGTATCATCATTCCCCCAATGCTCTCAACGCAATAAACTCATGTCACACCAAACGTGAGTGGAATTTAACATTCCCCAAAGTCCATGCACTAATCCCCACACTGGTTGAAGCCGTACAGAACGATGAGAACAGGCAGGTATCAGCACGGCGGCAGACGAGGAGTTACGAGGTGAGAGGTCGAGATGGGAATTGAGCCGATATGTAAACCAACAGCAATCCACACGATGATCTCGATATGGAAATCCCAATGACAAAACAAGATGCACCAAGCGGACAGACTCTTCGAAGCCAAAATAGCGTATCAGCCTGTAATGGAGGCGCTGGCTTCCTCCAACAATAACTCACTCTTGGCGATAAAACCTGACGCAGGTTTAATTGTAATCGCAATATGTGACAATATCGTGGGCAATCCCTTTCCTGGGAAGCCTCAACTCATTCGCGACCAATATAAAAAAAAGTCCGCTCACAGCCTCGATGCGACTCACGGCTGTCTCCCTCTCATGGTCGTCTCCTCTCTGCCAAGCTCCTCCTCCCCTCTTCCAGCCTCTTTGCCGCGTCTTCCTTTTTCCTTCACAAACACTTGTTTTCACCTTTTACTAAAGTCATCTCCATTTCACACAAAAATCTTAACAACAATATTACCCGGAACTAAAAATCCTACAAGTATCTAACAAGTATCTAACAACAAAGGCGGAAGTGACGGATCCGTAACACGACTATCCCTCTGATTAGAAAACACCGTAGAATAATTATTTAGCTTGTATATCTCCGACAAGGGCATACCTCCACCAGGTGAACAGTTCACGTTGTGTATCCTAGAGTAGACGAGAAAATCACAATACAGAATCACATTTATTCAAAATCATCCGTCCACAACTTTTTGAGGTACCCTGCTCTGTATCGTTTTTTTGGCCCTATCTCCCCTATGGTGAAGAATCACTTTTAAAATTCTAGTAGCCGGATCCGAATCCGGATCTTCACAAAAATCTAATCATTTCGTCCTTGTCACATACGCTACATCTCTGCCAAATTTCGTCCGAATCCGTCCTCAGGTTTTTGAGATATCTTGTTCACAAACAGACAGACAGACAGGGGTGAAAACATAACCTCCATCCACCTTCGGTGGCGGAGGTAATAATAAATGCCCACCTTGACTGTCATAACTGCACATCGGATTTTTATGTGAAAAAATAAAAAATATTTTTTCACATAAAACGGCTTTTTTGCGCGCAAAAAAATTATTTTGCTATTTTCGGAGAAAAAAAAATTTCGCCCTTTTTCGGGAAAAATAAAATAAAATGCCCTTTTTGGTCGAAAATGTCTGGCAACGCTAAAAAAAAATTAGGGAATTTTTCGCAATTTTTAACTGCGATCGAAATTTTTAACTACGATCGATCTCAAAAACAAAACGTTGCGTCCACTTGCGTGCATTGCGTCCCCAGCGTGTACAGCAGTGAGGCGGTGTACTACAGTGAGAGAGTGTACACAAAGTGTGAACAAGTCTCCTATCAAGATGAGTGCTGCTCTTCGTGACAAGTGGCTGAAGGAATTCAACGCTGGCGGCGATGGGGCCACCTTCAAGTACGTGTCGAGTGACACGGCTTTCTGTCGAGCTTGTGAAAAGACTTTCCGGGCGAAGCAGAAGTCTGAGCTGGCCCAACATGTCCGAGGAGACCGCCACAAGAGCAACTTGGCCTTGAAGAAGAAGAGGACGGTCACGCAAGCCACCATGGAGGACTTTGGTGGCGGAAAGAGGCACAAGTGCGACGTTGTGGCTCAGGAGCTGTGCCAGGCCATGCTGGCCGCTGGCATCCCATGGTCGAAATTGGAAAACCCTGCCCTCCGGTCGTTCCTGGAGAAGCACATCACTCTCCAGATCCCCGATGAAAGCTGGATTCCAAAGCACTACCTCGACAAGTGCTACGATGAGGCCTTGGCGGGGATCCGTGCCGACCTCGGACAGCAGCCCATCTGGCTGTCCATCGTCGAGACGACCGATTCGGCAGGCCGATATGTGGCCAACATCATCGCGGGACGCTTGTCCAAGGAGGGGTACTTTCGTCCCCACCTCGTCCAGTGCATGTTTCTGGAGAAGACCAACTCCGGGGAGATCGTGCGCGCAGTCAATGACACGCTGCGCTATCTTTGGCCTGATTTCAAGCCGGAGTGCCTCAAGGTCCTCGTCAGCGACGCCGCGGCCTATATGATCAAGGCCGGCCATGCCCTGACGGAACTCTTCCCGGACTTGCTGCATGTGACTTGCATTGCCCATGCGCTCCACCGTGTCTGCGAGACAGTCCGAGAAATGTTCAAGGACGTCAACGACCTGATTGCCACAACGAAGAAGGTGTTCGTCAAAGCCCCGTCGCGTGTTGTCCTTTGGAGGGAGCAGCAGCCCAATCTTTCTCTCCCCCCGGAGCCCATTCTGACTCGGTGGGGGTCATGGATCGACGCCGCGGTGTTTTATGCCGAGCACTTCGAGGCCGTCAAGGACATTGTGGACCAGCTGAACGATGACGACGCGATGGCAATCCGGAGTGCCAAGGACCTGTTCGGAAAGGCGGACATCAAGCTCAGTTTGGTCTTCTTAAATGCCCACGTGTCGTTCATCCCGAAGATCCTCAAGCAGCTGGAGGAGGCCGGCATGGAGCTGGCCAAGGCCTTCCAGCTCCTTGATCAGGCCAAGGAGGAGCTCGAAAAGATCCGAGGCTGCCGAAAGGAGATCCTGCTCACCAAGTTCAAGGCGGTGCTGCAGCGCAATCCCGACATTGGTGTGCTGAGAACAGTGGCTTTGATCCTGGATGGAGATCAGCACGGATCTGAGGTTGGTGTGCCGGCTGGAGTCAAGCTTGCCGACATCCCCCTCTTGAGGTACTGCCCCATCGTCAGCGTCGACGTGGAAAGGTCCTTCTCCGTCTACAGAAATGTCCTCACCGACCGCCGACACCGCCTCACCAAGGAGAACATTACCAAGATAATGATTTCAAACACCTACTTTAACCGTTCCTAAAAGGGTCTTGTCAATTTCTTCTAGTCCTCTACTGATCAAACAATGCGGTTGCAATAAAGGTACCTGAACGTCATTTTTTACCTGTTTGCTAGCCCAGAGTGCTTAATGTTGTGCAGGAAAAAGCTTACCATTTTTTGTTCTTTTTTTGACTGATTTCTGAAAAACTTGGTAATAATAAAAAATGAATAAAACGGGGGAAAAAAATATTTCGGGATTTTTTCACATAAAAAAAAATATATTCCGCTTTTCAAAACATAAAAGGCCTATTTTCTTAACATAAAAATCCGTAGTCTAGCTCATAACAGACAGCAACAACTCTGCCAATGATTTACAGAACTTCAGACTGGCCACCACTTGATGAAACGACTTTCAACCCAGATAAGTTTCACATTCCCCCAGTATCTCTTCAGAACAATCATGTGGACCACATTCTGTGGTCTTCTGTTGGACTGGAGAGACTCAGCTTCGAATTTTATTCAAAATGCAGATGTTGTCTCACAACCTCCATAATTATTCGACCTGCTTGCATATTAATGGGAGCTTGACATATTAACAAGTCAGCATGCCATCCCATAGATGTACATAGTACGCCTCCAAGGGACTCCAAACCAAGATTGACTGAGCTCATTTTGGGGTCTCTTTTAAGATTTTTCACATCTCCCTAGACAGTCCATGTCTGGGATCCAAAGATTGCTTCATCATGGTTGGAGATAGTGGGCGTAGTCATGCCTGAGCATACATATTATTATAAGAGGGCAAACATATATGGTTATGTATGCGACCAAAACGTCTTCTTCTTCTTCAAATAAAATTATTAACACCCTCTTAATTAACCCTCTTAATTACGTTTAGACTACTGAGACCCCTCAGACGTTTGACGACCCATTAATATCCCCAAGACCTCTGAAGACCAAAAATGCCCTTGAAGACCCAAAATACCCTGAGACCCAAAATACCCCAAAGACCCAAAATACCCATGAAGGCCCCGAGGCTCAAAAAGACCATGAAGACAAAAATGGCCCCGAAGACCCAAAAGACCCCGAAGACCCAAAATACCCGGGAGACCCAAAACACCCCGAAGACCCAAAACACCCCGAAGACCCAAAACACCCCGAAGACCCAAAACACACCGAAGAACCAAAAGACCCCGAAGACCCCAAAACGCGCCGAGTCACGCTAGTTAATAATAATGTCCCTTAACTCTGGAACTGTGAACAGCTAGCTTATATATATATATATATATATATATATGTGTTTGCAAAACAAATAGCAGGTTCTATGCACGTCTTGCTGCTTTAACCTGCTCCACAACTCTATCTTGGTGCAAGTTATTCATATTTAAATTTTTGAGAGAGATATTCTTGGAAGATATTTGACTTTGAGGATAATCCAAACATAATAAATTAACAGGCCCAGATACCAGCCTGGTAGCCATTTATCCCACTGGCAAAGATGTACTTACAGGTTCAGCTTGTGTTTGCAGTAAGAATTGAGATTCGCTTCGTTTGAATACAACAAAATAATATCCCTTTTGTTCTGCCATTGAAGCAGGTCTTACAGTGATAGACTAATTTAAAGCAGCGTGTGTGGCAGAACTATAACCTGATGCTTAAAATGAAAACACCATGACTCTCAGCACTTCATCATTTTATACACCACACTCTCCATCGCCCTGAAAGAGGTATCATTAATGCGGTGGTTTTATACGCGCTGCTACAATAGTCTCTCTCGTGCTAAGGTACAAACGAACTTTCATCCTCTCTTCACCTGCAACAGATAGTTTTAGTATTAGCGTGGCTTTGCTGTGGATGCTTCACATCATCATTCATTTATTGGTGTCTCATGTCAGTCCAAGGTTTAAAAAAAAATTTTTTTAGAATTAATTAAATTGGTATATGTGGGAAAATTACGTGCCCAGGTCAGGAATCGAACCCAGGTCCTCTGGAAAACCATACCAGTGCGATGCCATCTGAGCTATCTGAGCGACCCTGACTGAGGATGCAATTTTCCCACACATATGATTGCCACTCTCTTTCCGTCAATGCTTTCGGGGCACTCGCTGCCAACCAGGGGAGCACCCTCTTAATTACGTTTAGACTACTGAGACCCCTCAGACGTTTGACGACCCTTTAATACCCCCAAGACCCAAAATACCCTGAAGACCCCGAAGACCCAAAACACCCCAAAGACCCTTGAAGGTCCCGAGTTGTTCGGTTGTTCGATTCCCGATTCTGGGCATGCAATTTTCCCGCATATATCAATTTAATTAATTATTTAATCCTGTTCATTAATCGAATTTTTAGAACTATTTGCAGCCTTTTTTTAGCTCCTTCTATGAGCCTAAACATATGCATTAAAAACAGGCAAAAGAGATGAGTTTAAGTTCCAAGATATTCAATATAATAACATCATATATTGTTACAAGTTGAAGAGCTACTGCTTTGTTGTTGATCTATGTTATACATTTCACGATAGTGAACATTTCAGAGCCGCCACATAACGATGTGGATATTCTTTTGAAACTCACATCAAACTGAAAGAAGACTCATCATGAAATGGTAAATGTGGTTCGTCCATGTTGAAAATGCTGCGAGCAGCAAAATTGGCAAATTTCAACATGTTCGCGTTGTTGTTGTTGAATATCCCCGGGAAGTTCTGCTTGAACAGACCCATGGCAAGGAGATGGCCGATTAATCTCTTGGGAACGACCCAAAGATCCCTCACCTCTAAGCTGCCTTCGTGGAGCCAGGGGCGCACAGTCTTCCATGATTTTTTAAATCTGTGTGGGGGAGCCTTGCAGAGGTTGCAGGTGTCATCAGGGGTGTTGTCGAGTCTATGTTTGTACTGTAAAAGCTGTGTGTGGTGTTCACAGTGTAGGTGTGAAAGGTAGGCACGATCACACCTGGGAAGTAATTTTTCTGTGTCATCGATGGGTGTGGGTGGAGGGGGGCATAGTGCCCAAGATTCAGTTTGGGCCCCCAGGTTATTTATTGTCCTTATGATGATGTGGGTATGGGTTTGTTTTTTGTCATTGGCATGTCTTAATGTGTCTAGGCGTCTGTAGCTAGTTCGACACATAGTGGCACGGGCGATTAGGGTTGCACTTGCACATCTTTCATGTCCAAGTGGTCTTTGATTTTTAACATTTTTTGCCTATATGTGTAGGTACTTAGGGTCTTGAGTTCGAGCTCACCAGGTGGGTTGACTCAATCTGTCATTCTTCCGAGCTTGGCAAAAGTAGCAGCTTATTAAGGGTAATACGCCATTTGACGATGCTACGTCAGAGTGGTGACCCGTCCAGGATTGTATTCCTTAGTCGATGAAACTGCCTCAACAGCTCCTGCACACCTCACTGTGTGAAAGGAGTGGTTATTATTATTGTAGGCTGAATCCAGAGGCCTGAAGCTCAAGGACTTAAGTTTGAGGCTTATACTTACTGTGGCCTTCACAAGGCTCGTGATGCCTATTGGCTCCAACCTTTCAATATTTTATCATACTTTTACCAGTTGCTTTGGTGTTTTTTCACTGAAGGGAAAACATATAGGAAGAACATGGTAATTGTGAATATGACAGCTTCCAATATGTTTTTGCTTTGCATAGCACCAGCATAGCGGTCATATGATTTTTTTTTTTACGGTTACAATTGTGGGTGGAGTTAGGCCAGCTACCCAACCAATGTGTGGAAAGGAGCGTTACACACAGATGGACAGACGGATGAACAAGTGTATTCTTTGCTCTAAGCCAAAGTGGAGATGAACTGTTAAAGCCATAATGATGTCCTTCAGTCAGTCCATCCTTCCTTCTGTCAGTCAGATAGTCAGGCAGTGGGTCTGTTAACATTTTTCGTTTTTCCCCTACTCTCCGAAGCAGCTCAACAGATCGTCTTGAAACTCGGCACGATGATTCATGATGTCGATGTACAAAAACTAATGGAGCCTGTTTTTCATTTTCTATCCAGGTGGTGAGATAATTAAGTTAAAATATAATTATGTGAATATCACGTGCAATCTATATAACAAGCGTACAATCAGGGGCGTCGAGAGCCAGCCCGTGCCCCGAGGCAAACAACCTCGGGACCCCCACCCCCACCCTTTCTCTCTTTTATAACTTTTTAAGGAACTTTCTTTAATGAAAAACAAAAAACTTTAAAAACAAATGCTCACTTCTATTTCGCAGTATAATCGAATATAAAGTAGATAGAGGGACCTTTGGACCGATCGAGTCAATTCGCACCCTGAAAACTATTTCTCCCTAAGATTGGCAAAAAAGCATGTGAGAAGATTGTTAATAATTTTTTTTGGACAAAGAAGATACAAATCCATTTCTTTGCAACGCACATTTCTGGTACATAACCATTTTCTGTAAAGTTTGAAACTACGATTAACAGCGGTAAATGTTTTGTTTCGGGCAAGAAAGCTATATCAGCTTCTGGGTGTAAATGTAATGATGAGGAAATGACGATCAGCCGATGAGAGGTTTCACTATGCAGGCAGTCCCCGGGTTACGAACGAGTTCCGTTTTTACGTCTGTCTGTAAGTCGAATTTGTATGTAAGTCGGAACAGTTACGTACGGTTCACATCTAGTGTCAATTAGTCAAATGTTTGTCTTAGTATATAGTATATATTTTACCTAAAACATCTATAGGTATAAAAAAAACATTCAAGAAACATTTCTTAAACTGTTTAGATATAAAAGAAAAGATAATGATTAAAGGTTAACACTTACTCTCGTTCCAATTGATGTCTTGCAAACCTTGAAACGATCATACCTTGATATATCTCTCTGAGATGATGGGCCTGGTGTTGGAGAGGATGGACCTAGTGTTGGAGAGGATGGACCTGGTGCTGGTCAATTTTCTTAAAGTAAACATCAAGGGTGGCTTGAACAGAGCTTTTTTCATATTTCTCTTGTCTACCGCTCCCCTTATTATATACTATGTGTGTCTGTTTGATTTTTTTTCTGTGTGATAAATGTTAGCTCTTCCACGAGCCTCGATTCTGTATACAACCAAAAAAACAAACAAAAAAAAACAAAACTATTTTTTAAATAATAGGCTTTACGGAGGTCGGTTCGTAAGTACGGGCGTTCGTAAGTCGGGTGTTCGTAACCCGGGGACTGCCTGTACTGTTTTTAAAAAATTGCTGGAGAAGCTCGGACCCTCAACAGACCCTTGGCCCTGAGGGAGCGACCCCCCTGACCTCCCCTCTCGACGCCCCTGCGTATAGTAATTGTATCACCACCTTGATGGAAATTGCAAAAAGGGCTCCATTTGTTTTTGCGCATCGACGTCAGGAATCATCATGCCTAGTTTCAATACAATCTGTGGAGCTGTCTAGGAGAAGTAGGGAAAAAAGAAAAATTGTTAATGGACCCACAGATGACCTGACTGACAGACTGACTGAGGATATCATTATGGTTTTTAGAGGTCGTTGACGAGCTAAAAAAAAAGAAGGCATAATCAAGCAAAATGATTTGCAAGGTATAGCAACGCAATCAGATACTTAATGATGGATCAGAAAGAAATCTTTTATTTTAATATGGCTGCCATAATCAATAGCTACATGGATGGAAGCATTTGCTGTCAGCACTCTGCTCTACTTTATTCTACTCTTCACGAGTACTGTGAGTAACATTGCAGAGGAGGAACCACAACACTCAAAGGCAACTCATCTCAGACTTTTGATGAGTGGAGGAAGGAGACATGACGTCCTAAGTAACACAACTCAAATTGGGAGAATATCCCACAGATAATTTCACACCTGACATCTTTTTACACAACTACACAGGTGTAGATATTACATGCAATGTTTATCCTTACCCACATTTATTTTTGTACACAGTCTAACCCAGTTAGACAACTAGCATGCCCTACATCCTCCATGCTATTGATACGCATGGATTGTAAAACATATTTATCTTTAGTGGACTTTCTTATCTCTCCTTTCTCTTTTGATAAAACCATTTGGTTTCTGACAATATTGAGTGGTCATTCTTTAAAGCACTTACATCAAAGGCTGTAAAGCAGTTTGAAGGTACAGTGGACGGGAGTTTGTCCATTTGGATTGAAATTCATGAATGGCGAAGATGGGCTTTGTGATGAAATAATTTAGCACTCTGATGCTGGTGAAGATGCACCTTTGTTTGAGCAAGACCCAATTTTGGGACAAATGGTGTACACTGTGCACCATTTTCAAGAAGTATAAGTATTTGATGCAGCATGCGACAATTGCGACATGCATGCCTTTAGCACACCTCTGCCAACAGCAATATATTCATTGAACTCTCCATCTGTATCATCGGTAGTAAATTGTTTTTCTTCTCCCTCCATGTCTACTCAACTTGTTACTGGCATGATTTTTCATGCCTGGTGGATTTTTCAGATCCTGTGCCTAGAATCGTTATTTTCCTGCTTTTAATGAGCACCGTGATTGTGACAGTTTGTATGGATGCTTCCGCACCAAGCATACCTGCCATCATTGTATGGCTTCTGCTGTTTCTGTGAGCTCCCCTTCTGTCTTTTCCTGCAGTGTCTCAGTCAGTTGTTGCTATATTTCCCCTTGAAGGTTCATCTGCCATCCCGATCGCAGGGAATTCATGGATGTTTTCCACTGGGTTTTTTCCGGTGCACCGTGGAGCCTCTGCTTCATTTATCATTGTCTTTGCATCAGACAACGTCGGAACATTGTTTGAATGGAAAAATGAAGGTGATATTGTTGTGGAGCAGCTATAGTTTAAACAAACGGTGATTCAGCAGGTGCTCTGCTTGTCTGTCTCTCAATTGGATTTTTGGATTTCCCAATGGAGAAGTTTCTGAGATTGTTTTTGCTTTAACTATTCATCCATATTCAAATGTAAGAAGTAGGAGGATGTTAAATTTTTCTAACCTTAATCTGTTTTCACTGCACATAGTTTGGAGGATGTGATTGTGATAAACAATACAATGCAAATGTTCTGCGAGTTGGTGAAGAATGAAGACATAGTTCCTGGGTTGAGCTGTTTATGTATGGTTTTAATTTATCCTGAGCATGTGTTATTTATGCTGCTAAGATAGGTGCAAGGAGGGTTAGGGTGATATTCCAGACTGACCTTGCTGTACCTGGAGGATTGAACCATCCCTTGGGCAGCACCAGTGTTGAGCCTCAGGCTTTTTGTACTACTTGGACCAGGTTATGTCAAGTAATCATTGTGGCCGCCAGGATCATATGGTCTGGGCTCACACAACTCCAAATTGTTATCGTTATGGATCGTCTGAGCATCATGCTCGACTATGCTCCCATAATTTGTGCTGTAACCCTGAACCTCTGCTGTCGGAGTTAAGGTGAACAAGTAGCTGCTTGCTGCCAGGACGAGTTTAATAGGGCAAACATTTATCATAGATTATTTTGATTCCTTCCATTTCTGCTGCATCAGATTCTGCTTTCCTCTTAGAGTCAGTCTCGTCTCGCACTGTGCTTCGTGACCTGAGCGAATGGATCACCCAAGGTGAATGAGATCAGTGTTAGGGTGAATAAGAAAGGTGGAATGGGTGATAGACGAGACGGATTTATGGAAATTTATGGTATAAGCTTCTCGGTGCATTTTTGGGTAAAAGTTGGGAACCTCACTTTTTAACATAATTAGGGTATGCTGAATTCGATTAACTCGGTTCCCAAGCCGAATTTTTAGTTTTGAATTTTGAGAATTTTGAGGGTTCCTCTGTTGATTCAGCACGACATATGTTGTTCTCCAAGACTGGTAAACCAGAAGCAATGTCACTGAAAAGTGATGCTCTTCATTTCCATTTGATGCGAGTACACTATCAAGCCATAGTATGGGGAAATGCTCATTGTGCCATACCTGACCTTCCTGCACCTGTGGAAATGGGATGGAAACGTGGTGATTCAGGACTACAGCCGATTCTGATGTCACTGAGTCCAATCCAAGAAAGTCGCCTCGAGATGATTTTTTTTTTTTTTTTTTGTATACTGAATTGAGGCTCGTGAAAGAGCTGACTGACATTTACTTCACAAACAAAACAACCAGACAAACAAAATATATAAAAAGAGGGAGCGGAAGACAAGAGAAGGGGAAGCACACAAACACTTGAGAGCACACAACATTTAAGAGCAGGGAGATGTGTGGGAGGGAGAGGGCTTGGGGGGTGTGGGAGAAGTATAAAACACAAGGACACCAAGGACTTCCAGGACAGAAGTTGGTATTTCAAAAAAGTGGAATTGGGGTGAAATTAGCGGGGATAGAAAAGCTCAAGGTTTTGGATGGGGGAAGATAAGAGATGGTGGTGAACAGCTGTTTTAAAGACCTGGAGGGTGGAGTGGGATTGAAGAGAGTGAGGGAGTTTGGTCCAGAGGCGGGAGAAAAGAAGAATGAAGGAGTGAAGGTGAGCAGAGAGTCTTGATTTTGGCAGTTTAACCATAAGAGGGTTGCAGGCAGATCTTGTGCGACCTGTAGGAATATTTGCTGGACAGAGCCCAGAGAGAGCTGGGGGGGGGGGGGGGGCAAGACCAGAGAGGAGTCGGTAGAAGACGGAAAGACCACCAACCTGCCTGCGGTGAGATTTGTTGTGCATGCCAGAAGCAATGCAAGACTCGACGCTACAAATGTTGCTATTCAGAGTTGAGGTGCACATCAATGTGTGCCTGTCAGCAACAGAGTGATGATCAGACCCCTTGTATGAATTTGATGTAGTTTGGCAAAACAACATGTGTGACATTCCTGAATGTTTGTGTTTCATGGCCATGTACACTTAATTTTAGAATAAATGGTTGTATGAAACATCGTCTTAGTAAAACCATTTCCCATTTTATAATGTCCAATTTCAATATCAGTTTGAATGTCACTTTCAATATGTCACCAACCAATAATATAGACTAGATGGATTTATGAAAAAAGCTATGTATAAGCTTTAAGGTGCATTTTGGGGTAAAAGTCGTAAAGTTAAAGTCAAAGAGCTACATGTGTATACATGATATATAAATGCTTGTTCAAAGAAATTGTCCAAAAATGGCAATTTGGTGGGCATTTTGTTTATGCTAATTAGAAGGTCAAAAGCTCAATATTCAGCTTGGGAACCGGGTTAGTCGAATTCAGCATACCCTAATTATGTTAAAAAGTGAGGTTCCCAACTTTTAAACAAAAATGCACCTAACATTCACATTTCTCAGAAATCCATCTTGTCTATGAATGACTCAGCTACAGTAAGTGAATGTATTTACTACTCATAGTAGATCTACTACTTGTTGATAGGGAAAAAGGTAGGTTGTGTGATGGGGGAACAAGAATGACCACACAGTGGTCACAACCTGCGACAAAATCCAGTAACAGGCCGATTGTCAGACTCACATTTAAAGCACTCTTAAAAGATGAACAGTGTGATTGGGAAACACACACTTAATGCGCTATTAAAAGATAAACTCTACACCTCTCATCCATGACCGCCTCCGCCATGGTTATATCAGTACGAGCTGTTTCGTCACGGATTGTTTAACCCCAATATGGGGCTGTTCAAAAATTACGTAAGGCTTAATTCCACATATCTCGCGAGATTGTGCGTTTTTTGTAAGGTATCCGTTTAAGTACTTCAAGAGAACAGTGATGAAGAAAAAGGAAAATGAGAAGGTGACCCTAGTGATGAAAGTGGGAGAGACATCAGCAGCGGATATTGAAGATGGCAGAACTATGTCTGGAAGTTGCTGCTGAGTATCTCCATGGAAGAAAGAAGGCAGTGGACAAGGTGAAGATAATTCTTCTATTCAATTGTACAATGAAGAGGAGATATATGTCAATTGCAGCCAACTTAAAAGATAAATTGCTCGTAAGGCTGAGGGGAAGCTCCTTGCTTCTGACTGTAATTTGACGAGCCAACTGATGTGGGCAATGAGGCTTAGCTTTTTTCTTCTTCCTTTTTTGTATACTAAGTCGAGGCTCTTGTAAGAGCTAACACATATAACATATAATAAATAGGACAGGAGACAAGAGGGGGAGAGAGAGAGTGAAGCACAACAACAGTAGAGAACAGGGACATCCGGAGATCTATGGAAGGGAGAGGGCTGGGGTGGGGTACATGGGATAAACAAGATTGACACTACAGGGGATTTCAGGAAAGAAATCGGTATTTGAAGGAGGTGGGTTTGTGGTGGATTAACAAGGGTAGAAAATATCAAGGTTTTGGATGGGGGAACATTAGAGATGGTGGTGAACATCTGTTTTGAAGACCTGGAGAGAAGAGTGGGATTGAAGAGATTGTGGAAGTTTGTTCCAGAGGCAGGAAAAAAGTGGAATCAAAATGCAAAAAAAAATGAATGAAAGAGTTAGTACACGAGCCTCGATCTTTTATACAAAAAAAGAAAAATAGGTGAGCAGAGAGTCTTGATTTTGGCAGTTTCACCAGAAGAGGGTTGCTGGCAGATCTTGTGCGTCCTGCAGGAATACTTGGGGGACAGAGCACAGACAGAGCAGGAGGAGCTTGGCCGAAGAGGAGTTGGCAGAAGACAGAAAGACCGCCAACCTGCCTGTGGTGAGCGAATGAAAGGCCCTCAGAGTTAGCTTCATCGCGGGAGATTCCAATGATTCTAAATGCTTTGGTTTCAACAGCGTTAAGCCGAGCGAGGTGAGAGGCAGGAGCACCAGCCCAGAGAGGTGAGCAGTACTCCATCAAGCTGGGGATGAAAGCCTTGTTGGTGGTGAGGAGCTTGTTGGAAGAAGAAGAAGAACAAGAAGAAGAACAACAACAACAGCAGAGGGCACTCTATGACCAGCGTCTGCGACGCGGCAAAAAGAAACTCCTGCTTGTACAATTCAAGTATTTTTTTTTTTTTGTATACAGATCGAGGCTCATGTAAGAGCTAACATTGACGACAAAAAACATAAACGGACACATAAAACATATAATAAAGGGAGCGGGAGACAAGATGGGGAGAGAGAGGGGAGCACACAAGTACAACAGTGGAGAACAGGGACATCAGGAGATCTATGGGAGGGAGAGGGCTCGGGGGGTTGGGGCATGGGAAGGGGGGGGGGGAGGGAGGGGGTGGGAGAGGTATGAAACAAATGGACACTGCTAGGACTTCCAGGAAAGAAGTCAGTATTTCAAGTTGAGGTTGTTTTCGGTATTTCAAGATTGTTGAGGAAGTAGGTGGAAGGGTTTTCCAGACGGTCTTTTCGGAGAGACAAAGTGAGAGTGGAAGATTTGTCAGGATTGAAACAATAATTGAATGTCAGGATTGTAATTTTATCCAGGTCTCCAAAGAGTGAAGAGGCTGCAGACTGCTGATCTGAAGGTTGAGATATGGAACGGCAGAGAGTGGAGTCATCAGCAAAAGGTTTCTTTTGGGGGGGGGGGGGGGGGGGCTTACCAAGGAGTGGTCACAATCATCAAAGCATAACTCCAAACTGTTTTCTGATTCACTGTTTGATTAATTGAAAGGCGCTGGCTGCCAAACGACTATGTGTTCTTGTTGGTTGTTTTGAAAATGGCTACGAAGAACGATGACGAAGAGGTCCTTCAAGATACTGTGAAAAGAGTGAATGTCATCCATGTGCATGCCAATAAATTCTGTTTGTTCCTACACCTGTGCAAAGATATGGATGCTACATACACAAAGCTGCTGTTCCATGTAGAAGTCTGATGGCTGTCGAGAGACATAGTGCTTTTCTGAGTTCTGGCCTGAAAAGCAAATTGGCTGTGTCCTTTGAAGGAGACCAGGAGATGGCTTCAAACTTTCAGGATAACTATTGGCTTGCCAGACTGAATTATACAGTCACGTGAAAAAGTCAGTACACCCCATGTAAAGTTTTGACTTTTTAAACATATTTCAACATACAGCTATTTGATCTTCATTTCAACAATATTGATAGATAAAGGTGATATAATATAACAAATATCATGAAACATTTACATTTTGTAGTCCATTGTATAATTTAAATAAACATAAATGCAAATTTCGCATGTGGAAAAATTAAGTACACCCCGACATTTATCACTACTTCAAACACCTAAAATTAGAATCAGGTGCACCAGCTCAGGTGCAAATGTTTAGAACATCGTTAGAGAGGATCTTGGAGGAACCTGTCTTATTTAAACCTCAGACATTTCGTTTGGTTTGCTCTTTGTTGTTGAAGTGTGCGGCGTCACCATGCCTAGATCAAAAGAGCTCTCTGAGGCCTTCAGAAAGAAGGTTATAATAATAATAATAATAATTCATTTATTTTGTATCGCGCTTTTCCAGAAGCCCAAAGGCGCTTTGACAGAGTGGCAAACATAATGCATAACAATACATGAAAACAACAATTGCAAAAAGACAAGAATCAATAGGGAAATATTTAATGCAAAAGGAGGGAGAAGGAGAAGAGATAGTCAGGGGTTAAATGCTGTGGGTTGAATGTTGAATGCAGTGTTGAACAGGTGGGTCTTTAGTGATGTTTTGAATGTGGTGAGTGAGGAGGAGTCTCTGATGGTGTGAGGTAGTGAGTTCCAGAGGGTGGGAGCAGCGATGGAGAAGGCCCTGTCCCCCCAGGATCTGAATTTGGTCCGGATGGAGGGGGTCAGGAGGTTGGTACCAGCAGAGCGGAGGTTGCGGGTGGGAGTGTGTCTGGAGAGGAGGTCAGCCAGGTAGGATGGGGCCAGGTTATGGAGGGCTTTGTATGTCAAGAGGAGGATTTTGTACTGGATTCTCTGGGGGATGGGGAGCCAGTGAAGCTTGTAAAGGACGGGGGTGATGTGGTCACGGGTCCGGGAATGGGTGAGGAGACGGGCAGCGGAGTTCTGAATGTATTGGAGTTTATTGGTGATTTTTGAGGGTAAACCATAGAGGAGGCTATTGCAGTAGTCCAGACGGGAGGTGATGAAGGCGTGGATGAGGGTTTCTGCAGCCGTGGAGGAGAGGGATGAGCGGAGACGGGCAATGTTTTTCAGGTGAAAGAAGGCTGACTTTGTGATCTGTTTAGTGTATTTGTCGAAGGAAAGGGTTTGGTCAAAGATGACGCCAAGATTCCGGATGTGAGGGGAGGTGGATACTGGGATACCGTCGATGTTGAGGGCAAAGTTATGGGTGGATTTTGTGAGCGTTTTTGGGCCAATGATGATTATTTCAGATTTATCACAGTTAAGCTTGAGGAAGTTGATTTGAAGCCAGGATTTTATTTCAGTGATGCAGTTTGTCAGGATAGAGTGGGTGTCGGTGGAGACGGACTTGGTGGAGATGAAAAGCTGGATGTCATCGGCGAAGCAGTGGAATTGGAGACCATGACGGCGGATTAAGTGACCGAGCGGGGACAGGTAAAGGATGAAGAGGAGGGGGCCAAGAACTGAACCTTGGGGGACACCTTGGGGGAGGGGAGCAGTGGGGGATTTGCAGTTATTGATGGAGATGAACTGGCATCTGTCAGAGAGGTATGATTTAATCCAAGAGAGGGCAGTGCCGGTAACGTTAAAGGTGGATTCAAGTCGGGTGAGGAGGATAGTGTGATCGATGGTGTCAAAGGCAGCGCTGAGGTCGAGGAGGACGAGAATGTTGAGGTTGCCAGCGTCAGAGGAGAGGAGAAGGTCGTTGGTGATTTTGAGGAGAGCAGTTTCAGTACTGTGGTTGGACCGGAATCCGGATTGGAATGTTTCATACAGGTTATTGGCAGAGAGATGATGTTTGAGTTGAGTGGCTACAGCGCGTTCCAAAACTTTTGACAGAAAGGGTAGGTTGGAGATGGGTCTGAAGTTGTTTAGGGTGTCAGGGTTTAGACCAGGTTTTTTTAGAATGGGGGTAACAGCAGCAATTTTGAGGGAAGGTGGGACGATGCCTGTAGACAGGGAGGAGTTTATTGTTGCAATGATAAGTGGAGAGAGAGCAGGGAGGGAGGCTTTGACAAAGCTGGAGGGGATGGGGTCAAGAGTGCAGGTGGCAGTTTTCATTCCTATGAGGAGTTCAGAGAGGTCAGTAGGGGAGATTGGGGAGAACCGAGACAGGGGATGGCAGGACAAGGGGGGGCAGGTGGTTGGAGGGGGAGCGGGTGCGGCGGTGGTCAAGCTGTTGTAGATGTTGTCAATTTTGCGTTGGAAGAAAGAGAGGAAGGAGATGCAGTTGTCTACTGTGAATGACTGGGTGGTGGTGTTCAGGGGGCGGAGGAGTTTGTTTATTGTCGAGAAGAGTGCTTTTGGGTTTCCGGAGCCAGAGTGGATAATTTGAGAGTTGTAGGCAGAGCGGGCGCGGGAGAGGGCATCTTTGTAGTGTTGTAGGTGGTCCTTGTAGGCTTGGGAGTGAACTGTGAGACCCGTTTTATTGCGGAGTCTTTCAAGTTGGCGAGCACGAGTTTTCATCAGGTGGAGTTCAGGGGTAAACCAGGGAGCAGAATGGGTGAAAGAAACTGTTTTGGTTTTTACAGGCGCAAGCTGGTCAAGGCAGGAGGAGAGAGTGTGGTTGTAGTAGTCAGTGAGGTCGGAAGGGGTGTGGAGGTCAATGAAGGGAGAAGTGGACATTTTTTCAGAGAGGGTGGATGAGAATGAGGTAGGTGAAAGAGCGTTTAGCTTACGGAAGTTGATTGTGCGATAATGCCTTGGTGTTGGGGCGGGGATGTTGATGGTCAGAGTGATGGCTAAGTGGTCAGAGAGGGTGAGGTCGGAGCCATAGAGATGGTGCAAATTTAATCCAGTGGAGCAGACAAGGTCCAAAATGTGACCACGGATATGGGTAGGAAAGTCGACATGTTGAGTGAGGTTAAAGCAGGTGAGTAAATCAGTGAAGTCAGTGGTTATTGTGGAGTCAGTGGAGTCCATGTGGATATTGAAATCACCAAGGAGGAGGATTGAGGGGGAGAGGGAACATAGCTGGGTCAGAAAGTAGGAGAAGTCAGACAGGAATGATGGGTGTGGTTTGGGAGGGCGGTAGACGACAGCCATGACTGACTGCGTGCGACCAGAGAGTTTTAAAGCCAGGTGTTCAAATGATGGAGCAGATGAGATGGAGATGAGGTTGGTCTTGATGTCTTGACGGTGGATAACGGCAATTCCACCACCTCGGCCCTCCGAGCGTGGTTTATTGACGTAGGAATATCCATTGGGTGTGGTGAGGTTAAGTGTGTAGTAGTCCAGAGGTTGTTGCCAGGTTTCGGTGAGACAGAGAAAGTCCAGTTTGTTATCCAGGATGTATTCGTTCAGGATGAGGCATTTGTTGTTGAGGGACCGGGTGTTGAACAGGGTGAGCTTGATGTTGTTTTGAACAGCAGGGATGAATTCAGGTGATTTAGCCAGGGTTCGTAGGCAGGAGGTGCGATCGTGTGCGTTGCTGTGACCAGGTGCGCTGGGACGAAGAGTGAGAGTGCGCTAAGCCGACCAGAGGACGGGGATGGAGTGACCTGATTGCAAATAAACAAACTTGCGACCGGAGCCACGGTGAATGTACCTGGGTCGTCGGAGGAGTCCATTTGATTTGATGGCAGAGATGCATGATGGGGTGGAGCGGGTATTGAGCAGAAGAAGCCTTGCGGCGGAGTACCTCAGAGCCATGCCAGGCAGGAGCGAAGGGACGAGTACGAGGCCAAGGTCGAGGAGGCAAAGCGGCAAACGCAGCGGCAAACGACTGCAGCCGCTAATCAAGACCACAGCGGCAAACAGCCACCGCCACAAACGGGAGCGGGCCTGAGGAAACAGTGGAGGAGCCGGGCAGGCGAAGCCAGGAGCAGAGCCGGGACCGAGCAGAGGGCAGACCCAACGGTCAAAAATCCGCCACGACCACCAGAAAAGCAAACTATGTACAATGGCCCAGTCGGAGAAGCGGCGAACAAGTAACGCCAGCGTCCTCTCCAGACCGGACCGGAAGCGGAAGCCCAGTTATAGATGCCTACGAGTCTGGGAAGGGATTTAAAAAGATCTCCAAACAATTTGAAATCAATGATTCGACTGTCCAGAAGATCATCTACAAGTGGAGAAGATTCCAAACAACTGCCAACTTGTTCAGGCCAGGCCGCCCCAGAAAGTTCAGCCCGAGAACAGACCACAAGATGCTGAAAGAAGTCTCTAAGAACCCCAGAATGTCATCACGGGACCTACAGGTAGCTTTTGCCACTGTTGATGTCAAAGTGCACGAGTCTACCATTAGAAAGAGGCTGCAAAAATTTGATCTGCATGGGAGGTGTGCCAGGAGGAAACCTTTGCTGTCCAGAAAGAACATCAGGGCAAGAATAAAGTTTGCCAATGAACACCTAGGCAAAGACCAGCACTTCTGGAACAATGTGCTCTGGACAGATGAGTCAAAGGTAGAGCTATTGGGCCACAGTACCAGAAGACATGTTTGGCGAAAACCAAAGACAGCATTTGACCACAAGAACCTCGTACCAACTGTAAAGCATGGTGGTGGAAATATTATGGTTTGGGGCAGCTTTGCTGCATCAGGGCCTGGGCAGCTCACCATCATATAATCCACTATGAATTCTTCATTGTACCAGAGGGTGCTTGAGGATAATGTGAGGCCATCTGTCGGAAAGTTGAAGCTCAACCGAAGGTGGACCTTGCAACATGACAATGACCCTAAACATACCAGTAAATCCACCAAGGAATGGCTGAAAACAAAGAAATGGAGGGTTCTGGAATGGCCATGTCAAAGCCCGGATCTAAATCTCATCGAGATGTTGTGGGGAGATATGAAATGAGCTGTGCATGCAAGAAACCCCTCAAACATCGCACAGCTGAAAGAATTCTGCATGGAGGAGTGGGCAAAAATTTCTCCCAGTCGATATCAGAGACTGGTAGACACTTATAAGAAACGCCTACTTGAGGTTGTATCTGCCAAAGGGGGCAATACCACCTATTAGTGCATTGCCAAAGGTGTACTTACTTTTTCCACATGCGAAATTTGCATTTATGTTTATTTAAATTATACAATGGACTACAAAATGTAAATGTTTCATGATATTTGTTACATTATATCACCTTTATCTATCGATATTATTGAAATGAAGATCAAATAGCTGTATGTTGAAATATGTTGAAAAATTCAAAACTTACATGGGGTGTACTTACTTTTTCACGTGACTGTATGTCCTCCACATTTGAACACTTGAACAAGTTGAATCTGTCGATCCAGGGAAAAGGTGGAGACTTCTTTGAAGTTCCAGGAAGATCGAAGGCTTCAAACTGAAAATTGATTTGTGGAAAGTTAATGTTGAGGAGAAGAACTTTGCCAACTTCATCACTCTGGACAACTTACTGAAGCAGACTGCATGGGAGGAAAGAGCTCATAATTTGGAAGAGAAGGTGAGGGACCTCGTTCTTCTTCATCTTAAGCTGCTCGGGGAAAAATCTGACTATTTTCTCGAAAATGAGGCCGAATCTCTGAAGGAAACGATGTGGATTGTAAATCCCTTTGTGTCCGAGCACCCAAAAAAGGCTCAACTGGGCAAATTCACGGAGTCACTTCTTGATTTTAAAACGGATTCCATGCAGAAATCTTCCTTCACTGCAGTCGACTTAGACTTCTGGGTATTTCCGATTCAATTTCCTGAATGCAGGGCCTTGGCGGAGAGAGCCATGTCCATCCTTGTTCACATGGCCACCACATACTTTCAAAGAAGGATTCTCAGCATTAGTCGAGATCAAAACGAAGAAGCTTTTCGACCTCAATCCTCTGATGTGGGGAGCTGTGGAAACATCCATCACTCCTTGGTATGATCAAAACGTAACTATGACCATCACAAAAACACAAATGCTGGAGCAGAGAAGACATTGGGATTAGTTGTAGAATGTAGATATAGGCCTATTGTTTGGAAAGGATGCAGGATTCTGTGAGGCTGGTCTTGCTTTTCATTGTCCAAGTGTAAACATGAAAACGATGACGACTGTGTGCAGGCCTATTTGGTTGATTTTTATCTTGTTCTAACATGACATCGTGTTCATTAGTATGAAAATAAAGGTTACAGTATAATCCTCATTTAATCATCAAAAGGTCAGAGTATTTCCTACGACTGTATTTCGTTTTCAAATCATTGTGGTTAAATCAATTTTCTTTGCGATGGTGTGAATGAGTTTTTGGAACCACTTGATTAGTGTGAATGACATTGGAAAAGGTTGAGAAGCATTGGTACTCTAGCACCTGTGTAAAAGGTAGCAGGCTGTTTTAGGGCCCCAGTCAAGGCCTGCCTTTTTTGCGTGTGAAAAAAGGTAAAAAGTCCAAACATTTGAACAGCCTCGGACGTGCACCTTGACCCCATGGTCAAGGCACAACGTCAACAAGGCTGTCCCAATAACAATACACATGCGCCTCAACCCCAAGAGGGAAGCGCATGGCCATTCAAACGCATGCATCATGCCCCCGAGGGGCCACAATGCATGGTCATTCACTTGGGACCACTCCTCTCAATAGGAGTAAGACCCCTTAATCCACCAGCAGGGCATTACTCCTGCCAGGTCTTTCAGCCAAAAGGCCAGGGTGTTGCTGCACTGCATCATAGGCTAGATTTGAATTCATTGGTTTCGATTGGTACCAGTGTTGTCTTCATCAATACTGTAAAGGAGAGTTTTTTTTTTTTTTTTTTGTACACAGAATCGAGGCTCGTGAAAGAGCTAACATTTATCACACAAACAAATCAAACAGACAAGCAAAGTGTATAAAAAGGGGAGCGGTAGACAAGATTGGGAGAGAAGGGGAAACACATAAACACAACATTTGAGAGCACGGACATCGGGAGATGTGTGGGAGGGAGAGGGCTTGGGGGGAGGAGGCGTGGGAAGGGGGGTGGGGGTGGGAGAAGTATAAAACACAAGGACACCAAGGACTTCCAGAAAAGAAGTTGGTATTTCAAAAAAGTGGATTTGGGGTGAAATTAGCGGGGGTAGAAAAGATCAAGGTTTTGGATGGGGGAAGATAAGAGATGGTGGTGAACAGCTGTTTGTTGGTCTATGTTGAGGAGGCTCGAACGGTTGGGAGAATGGAAGAAGGAAGAATGTTCAGGTTTCACTGAAGGTGTTGTCACTCGACCAGGGTTATTGATGAAAGTGATTGGTTGAGTATTAATAACATAGCTGTTGGGATTGCTACAGCATGACGGAATTCGACTTACGTCCAATCTAAAATAAATCAATTAGTCACAAAACATACAGAGAAACAATACTCATTTCACTCCACAATGGCCTGTTTTGCAGAATGTAAGGAACATTTGTAAAGATGGTTTGTAGGATAATCCCTATTTGCAAATAAGGTGATACAATGTCTTCTAAAAAGGATTATACCCTCTGCCATAAAAAAAACTTGAACAAAAATAATTGATCATGTTATTGTTGAACTGTTCCGGCGCTCATTCCAAGTGCCTTTTTGTTACGAGGGATGTGCAGAACAGCAGTTTCACAACGCAGATGGCTCGGTAGTCCCTCTTCTGTCTTCTCGTGCCTCCTTTCTAGTCTTGCACCCTCTGTTGTTTCTGTCCTTTATCCCCCGCGGGTTTCTACAGGGCAAACGTGGTCCACTGTCAACCCCCTTCTGGTGAAACTTCCAAAATCTAGGATCACTGCTCACCTATACTCATTCGTTCCTCTTTTTCCCCACCTGTGGAACCCACTTCCACATTCTCTTCAATCCTATTCTTCCCTCCATGTAGTCAAGACAGTTCATCAACATCGCATATCATTCCCAACCCAAAACCATGATATTTTATACCACAATAAACCTTCCCAAAGTCCACCTCTTTTCAAATTTCCAGTTTTCCCTTCCTGAGAGTTTGCTTCTGGAGCCATGTTGTCCACTCCATGTGTCCTACCTTACCCCTCATTCTTCACCACATCCCTTGTTTGGCCAAGTCTCCTCTATTTGTTCCTCAACCCTGCTGTTTGTGTTCCCCCATCTTTGTACTTATTCTGTTAGCCCTGTTACATCCTAATCTGTTCTATGTTCGAGCTCCTCCATGAGCCTTGTCTTTGTGTTTTTTTTATGTTGATGTACCATACGCTTTACAGAGCGTCGGAAGTGGTGGTTCATACGCAGGCTCTGGTTGCTTGGCTGCATCATTTTCTTGTGGTACAGTGTGCTGCTGATGCAATGCCCCTCATTCCCAGACAGCTGGTGATCATTTTTCCGACCTTGGAAGGACGACAGGCTGAGTCAACCCACCTGGTGTACTTTCAACGGCACAACAGGGGCTCAAACGCAGGACTCTTAAGATCTCAAGACAGCCAGTTTAACTGTTAAGCCAACACCAGGCTTAGTGCGTTGGTGCTGCTGAAGCAGTATGTTGTCAAGAGTTTTCTTGGTGGTTTGTCATTGCCTTCCCAGCATTATTTGTCTGTGCTCTATGCTTTCAAATGCTAAACATCGAGCAAGGAAGCAGCACATACCATATTTAAAGTCTTTGGGTATGACTAGGCCTGGGGTTGAACTGTCGACCTCCCAGACTCAAGAGTGGAAACTCCAATCATTACTCCGACTCTGGTCGACCTGGTATACAAAAATAAACCAAATAAAACCTCTACGATAGTTGCTGCCAAGACTGAGAATGGAAAGTATTGCAAGATTGACCATTGGTTAGGCCTATCTTCTTTGATCCGTTGGTGCAGCATTACAGAATTTGAGAATAATAGTGTTGATGCCACAAAGTTTAAGTTTTGGTGGTATACCGTCTTCTCCGCAACTCTTTCCTTCTGCTAAATATACCTTTGCTTTATTATATTCTTCAATGTCGAACTGAACTCATTTTGATGGCGAGACAGTTTCGACATCTTCCTGCTCGTCATCTATCATCAGAGGGCTGCCAAGAAGAATAGCAAAATGATTGCAGCAGTTTTTAATCCTTTCCACATCAGTACTTCATATAATACGACCTTTTTTGGAAGCCTTTCTTCCACTAATGTCGTTTACGAGGTGCAAACTCCTTTCATGCTTGCAGTAATGCTCTCTCCACTTCTTCAATTTTATTGCTGAGGTCGTTCTCTCAGGCATGGTACTATTTTATTTAGGCATTCTTCGCCTGTTAGTATTCGAGGCAGTTGCTTTTCCTTGTATCAGGTTGATACGCTTTATAAAATTGTTTGGAATTTTATCTTGCCTTCACTACTCTAGGATTTCTTTTTATGATCGATGATCAACTTCATTTGAATTGAATGTTACATTTTGAACACGAATCGAACATGAATTTGAAAAAGAAACCTAGAGTTTAGCAATACTTTGGCTCTGAATTTGTCCCGATTGATCATGCGCAGAGATGAGCGAGATAAAAAAAAATTATTCTGTGCTTGTCTGACATGAATGAAATGAATGAATGATCGTTTTTTTAAGGCCATTTTTCCCCGCTGGAGTGGGGGTTAGCCTTGCGGGTCCCATGACAATCATGGTTCCCTGTTTGAGGAAATGTTTTTATGGCCAGAAGCCCTTCCTGATGCCAACCCTTAGTCGCCTCTTACGATGCACAGGGATACGGTGTACCTATTATAAATCGGGGTACTCACCGTGATCATTCATCCCAGCAAGCTGGTACTCAATTTGCCAACCTCGGAAGGAGAACAGGCTGAGTCAACCCCCCTGGGTTCAGCGAACTATTCGAACTCAGGATCCTAGGATCCCAAGCCTGCACCCTCACCGCTAAGCCAACACCAACGCTGACAGTCAAACAAAATTGAAAATCATTCCAAACAGGAAACGTACCGTTTTTAAGGACGTCGTGAAGGACACAAACAACAGGTACGAAGAACTAATGCAATGTGTTAAATAAGGCGGTGTAAAAGACGCTGCGTAAATGGCGGTAAATTTCTGAATTTTTATTTTCCTAAAACGTTTAAAATCTCTTCTTTTTTTTTTTTTTTTTTACTAGCAACGGTACCCACCCTACGCGCGGGGCTTCAATTGGGAGGCCCAAATGAAAAGGCAAAATATCTGCAAATCATCAAAATCTAAACAGTATTTGTAGAATTTCAATAAAAGCCACATCTCTGTTCATATCGGTAAATTTTATTCCATCGTGTTGGGAAAAACTGGAAAATTGGATAATTGGAAAAATTGGAAAAACAATACAGCCCGTTTTACTCCAGGAGGTCCCAGGATTACCCACCCAAAATTTCGTTGCGATCTGTTCACCCGTTTTTGCGGTACCTGGGAACAGACAGACAGACGGACATTTGGTGAATTATAGTAAGACTAGCGGGGTCACCCGTGGGAATCCCACGGGCATGGATGTGTGTGACATTTCGACATATTGAGTTCGATGCTGCACCTGCACATTCAGTTATATAAAATGGTTTAAAAAACTTTCTTCTGATATTTGTGATTTATTTCAAACAAACTGTATTTCCCATCTACACGGGCATGTATTCCTATTAACGTTATGTAAAGTACATAAATTGTGTGGATTACATCATTTGTGGATGTGATCAATTGCCAGTAACCATCTTATATAACTGAATGTGCAGGCGCAGCATGTAACTCAATATGTCGAAATGTCACACACATCCATGCCCGTGGGATTCCCGCATGGATGTGTATGGCGAATTTTAAATATATGTCGACTGTTATTTTAGGCGGTGTATTTTCGTTTATCATCATGGCGCGATTTAAAAAAATATATCTCTGCATTTTCCTCTCCAATACCTCCTCACACTTTACACACACACCGGCCCATGTTTACATATACACACACACACACATATACACCCACACACATATACACATACACACACACGTACATCGACACACATGCACACACACACACACACACGTACAGACACATATACACATATGCACATATGCAAATATGTATACACATATGTATCCACATATACACATATATACACATATATACATCTCCACACACACACACACACACACACACACACACACACACACACACACACACACACACACACACACACACACACACACACACACACACACACACACAAACAGACACACACACACACACGTACAGACACATATACACACAAACACACACACACAGACATGTATATACACATACAACAACAACATGCATTTTAAGGCCATTTTCCCTGCTAGAGCGGGGGTTAGCCTACATACACATACACACACATATATACACACACACACATATTCACGCGCACACACACACACACACACACGTACACACACGTACACATGTCCCACATGTATATATCCCACATCCCACATGTATATACATGTTTAAAGTGTACGTGCCCTTCCCCCCTCCCCCGCCCGGCAACGCTGGGTACTTCTGCTGGTAACGAATAAAATAAAAACGAAGAAATAGGTGGAATTGGCTGAAATTCGCTCGGTGAATTCACGCGGTGTATTCGGTTCGGCTCGGTTCACTCGGTTTAAAGAAAAAGCGATAATGTCGACATGTTGCTGTCTGTGTCATGTTGGGCGGTGTATGATACTTGTTGGCTGTTGGGCGGTGTTGTGCGGTGATATGGTGTATTTAAAAAAATATATCTCTGCATTTTCCCGCGTTGGTGACACCGAGTCGTTCTTCATCGATCGTCTCATTCATTTTGGAAATGGAAGTTTCCACGCAACGCATGAATTGTCACGATCCTCAAGAGGAATTTGTCTCGTAATCATCAAATGATAAATGGCAAGTAAATTATATTGTGGAAAATTAAAGATTTCAAATAAACCTATTTAAAGTGTATGCGCACATAACTAATAAAAAAAACCAAGAAATATCTCTCGGTAATTTCCTGAAACATATTTTACTTCCGGCTAATATGTTGAATGAAATAAAAACGAAGAAATATATGTCGGCATCATTGTTGACGTTTTTGTGACGACTATCATCAAACGAAATAGTAATATATCATAACGGAAAAGCAAAAGCGAATTTTTAATATATATCGACACATTGCCGGCGGTGTCATGTTGGGCGGTGTATGATACACCATGACGCGATTTTAAAAAACATATCTCTGCATTTTCCCGCGTGTGTGGATTGTTCTCAATTATTGCTGACACCGAGTCTAAAAGTAAAACCATCGATAAAAATGAAATCATATGGTGAGTTAGATTGGAGATAAAGGCGTGAGAGAGACTCAATGGCCTTGAAGTTACAGGCCTTTGAGAATTCATTTCGTTCTATAAACGGCAACTTTCATCGGATTTTCTTCCCGTTTTTTTTCAACCGAGTCTAAAACTATGTTAGCGACTGTGAAAAATGAAATGATTTATCGAATTTGATTTGAAATAAAACTGGGGGAGAGCAAGACACCACGGGCCTACAAAACAGGACTCAAAGCTATGCGAGTTAATAAAATGGTGGATATTTGTTTATAGCCACTCCCAGAATGGGTGGAGCTATGGGTGGAGCTACTCTGCAAACCGAGTAAGCCACACCCCGGACAGACACCCAACAGATAGACAGACAGACAGACAGAATCATCTACGGCTATTATAATATAGATTGCAATTTAATTTAATACTGTACTTGAACACTGTAGAATAGAAATCATCTTTTATCACTTTCAAAACCTTCTGTTTAGCAATACTTGGACAAAATATTATGGCATTCTACATCAACCCGACCAATCAAATTTGCTGCTTGTAGACCCCGCCCATGTCGTTATTTGTCAGGTCTGCACCGTGTAAGGTGTTCTTTGAACTCTCTAGTTAGAATGAGTAATGAGGTCCTTCTAATGCTTTATGTCAGGGGTTATCATAGCGGGGCAGCTAAGTGCCAACTATCAGTACAATTGTTCAGATTGTGGTAAAAACACCAAATTTCGTACAGTTCATCTTGAATACATAATAATCGATTTCAGATGTAGTGCCAAGAAAAAAATCCCCCTGGTGGCCATATTTGGCCAAAATCCAAGATGGCCACCAGCCGAGCCGTGAATTTCTATTAAACCCGATATTTTCTTTAATATTCAAGCTACAGGCATGAATAAAACATCATTTTGTATGTTTTCAGACACAAGGATTCCAATTACAGCATTAATTCTTTCATAAAATGCATATATTTCAGCATAAAGGGCATGTTTATGTCGAAATTGTCAACAATCGACGAACAATTGACCGGATTACAATTTGGAATATTCACGATGACAACAGTCGGAAAGGTGAATGCTTACTTTCTAATATCGTGGGGTGCGTTCCATGCAAACACACTGGAAAGTCCAAGAAACTTTGATGTCACAATTACATCACTGTTACCGTTGTTCTCAGACGATTCCAAGTCTGTCGCCATGATCCGTCATGCAATGGATGTTGTAAAATCTGCGGTTGAACTTCTGAATTCTGGTCAGGTACCAGTGTTAACAGCGGACCAGCCTCTGTTTGCAATTGCAAAGCTGATCCAGTGGAACTGGCCAGATGTGTATGGAGAAGAAAAGTTTGTTATTCTGCTTGGTGGACTCCACACAGAGATGGACATCTTGAGAGTCCTTGGAAAGTTGCTGGACGGAAGTGGCTGGACACATGCGCTAACCCAAGCAAACGTTGCCACAGCAGGGACGGCTGACTCATTTTTAAAGGCGTCACATGTTACAAGAACGAGGCATGCCCATCAAGTCACTTCTAGTGCATTGTCAATCCTCATGCGTAAAGCTTACGACACCTACACGAGTACACGTGTGAGTTAATAGAACCATTGGCCTTTGACAAGTGGTGCCTTAAACAAGCTGAGATGTCTCCACAGTTCCAGTACTGGCTGATCATTATACGATTAGAGCTCCTCGTTTTGGTGTATGTGAGGTCTGTTGTGGAAAACCAATCAGGCCCGCACAACTTTAGTCCAATGGTTGGTTTAATTGCATTTAGATCATCACATCATTCCTGTAAAGTAGAAATACACAATAAGTATATGATGCGACATCTCATGGGTCCAGTCATATCATTCAATGCAAGCAAGCTAGATATTCTATACAGGCGTACCGTTAGCGAGGCTACCGATGTAACATGTCACAAGGGAGAAGTCTCGGAGCACCGTCGCAGCAGCGGGTCTTATAGTCACGCCCCTAGCGGTGACAACGGGCAGCGAGCAATCACCCCGGGTTCAGTACGAATACGATTTCACTACATTCTCCCCCTGTCAGAATTATACGGCCGCGTGGCTAAAAGCGAGTGAGTGTCAGCACGAATAGGGTGCGGAGTATCAGTCGACCCAACCGTATCGGGCCGGGCGGCGAATTTCTCTGCCAGCACGCGTCCGAAATTCCCCGGGTACGGCATCACGTATCCCTGTGTCCCCGGCGTCAGAGGCGCCAACAGGGTCGGGTGACGAAGGGGGTAACTCCAAGTCGTCGGGCCCGGGTAGTCTCGACGAGGGGAGGGTCGGTGGACTGTCGGCGATGGGAGCGTCGGGAGAGGCCATAGTCTCATAGATGGGTTCGATCGGTTCGTCCGATTCCCTACTTAGGTCGTCGACCCCGCAAGGGGCAAGGTGACGAACGGAGACAGTAGTCTCACGGCCATCAGACGTCATCACACGAGCATGCTCAGGATTAGCCTGGAGAATCTGCACTTTGTCCACTAGGGGGTCGTACTTGCTCGCGCGAACCGTCCGTTTAAGGTAGGCCGGCCCGGGCCCAGCGAGCCAACAGGGCAAAGACCGTATACACCCCGAGCTCCTGGGGTGGTGGAAAAGTCGCTCGTGGGGAGTTTGGTTGGTTGCCGTACTCAGGAGAGCCCTGATTGAGTTCAACGCCGCAGGTAGCGACCAAGCCCATTTATCGAGGCCCCGGCCGAGGGTCCGGAGGTGGAGCATGACGGCCCTCCAGATAATCCCGTTGAAGCGTTCGATCTGCCCATTAGCCTGAGGTCTGTACGGCGTGGTGTAACTAGACGCAATGTTATTTTGGAGCAGATAGCCGCGCACCTCCTGAGACAAGAAGACTGCACCCCGGTCGGTATGGACATAGGCCGGGTAACCGAACATTGAGAACAAGTTCTGTAAGCATCGCATCACCGTGGCAGCAGTCATGTCCGCGCACGTATAAGCAAAGGGGAATCGCGAGTACTCATCAACGATAGTGAGCAGATAGCGAGAGCCGCTCGACACCGGCAATGGGCCCTTGAAATCCATCGCCAAGCGTTCCCACGGGCGTGTAGCCTTCACCAGAGTCCCCATGGGAGGGTTATAGAAACGCGGTTTGATTTCCGCGCAGATAGCGCAGTCGCGACAGATACGGCGGATATCGTCAATCGAGTAAGGGAGATTCCCACTCCGCATGAAATGAGCGAAACGCGTTACGCCGGGATGGCCCGCAGTGGCATGCAGCACCCGTAGGCCCTCCAAAGAGGTGATACCAGCACATGTAGCCGGTCGTGATAAGGCATCGGCGGCCTGGTTATCCTTCCCCGGGCGATATTTGATGGTGTAACAGAAGTCGGCGAGTTCGATACGCCAGCGAGTGATTTTCTCGTTCTTAATGCGCTGGGCGTGTAAGGTGTCGTACATGAACGCAACGCTTTGCTGGTCCGTGATGATTTGGAAGCTCCGCCCGAGTAGGTACGGGCGCCATCGCCGAATAGACTCGACGATCGCATACGCTTCCTTTTCAACGGACGAGTGCCTCCGCTCAGCGGTGGTAAGAGTCCGTGAAAAGAAAGCCACGGGACGTCCCCCTTGGGAGAGGGTCGCCGCGATGGCCTGATCCGAGGCGTCACTTTCGAGGACGAACGAACCGCTCTCGTCGATGGTCGCCACGGCGGCTCGGGCGATGTCGGTCTTAAGGCCTTCAAAGGCCGTCAATGCGGCCGAACTCAGGGGAAAGGTGTCGCAGGCCACAAGGGGGCGAAGTTTCGCGGAGAAACTTTGCACCCATTTGGAGTAATGGGCGAACAGCCCAAGGGCGCGCTTCAGAGACGCCCGATCGCAGGGAGGGGCCATGTCGAGCAAAGGTCGCAGACGCTCCTTATCCGGAGCGACAGAGCCATGGGTCACGGTGTACCCCAGAAGATCTATCGTGCGTAGGGAGTATCGGCACTTATCCTCGTTCATAGTTAAGTGATACCGCTGCGCGACCTCAAGGAAGCGCTTCAGATTAGCATCATGGTGCCCTTGGTCATATCCACAAATCGTAAGATTATCGAGGTAGACGAAAACATCGGTTAAGTGCTCCCGCGCAACGAGGTCATCCATGGCTCTCTGGAAACAAGCGACCCCGTTCGTTACCCCAAAAGGCAATCGCGTAAATTGGTACAACCGCTGCCCCGACTCGAAAGCGGTATAGATACGATCCGCCCTAGAGATAGGGATCTGGTGGTACGCACTACGGAGATCAAGAGTGCTATAGACCGAATACTGGGACACCTGTTGCACTAGCGCGTCCATCCCCGGAAGGGGGTAGGCATCCAGCTGTGTAAAACGGTTAATCGTTTGGGAATAGTCGATTACCATGCGTCTGCGATGGGCCTCGCTGCGCACCACCAAGACCTTGGCGCGCCACGGCGACCTACTAGGCTCTATGATGCCGTCTTTCAAGAGCTGAGCCGTTTCGTCCGCAATGAATTGCATGTCAGCGCGAGAGTAGAGTCGTGATTTTACCGCGACAGGGGTGCAGTCGGAGGTTAGATTGGGGAACAGCGAAAGCGGCTGGACGTCCATTTGCGCTAGGGCGCACACCGCTAGCGCGTCGTCCGCCCCCACAACAAGAGTGTCAGGCCCACCAAACTCCATTACCAGACGTCCATGCAGCTTAAGAAAATCGTGTCCTAACAGAATATCAGCACATAATGCGGGTAAAACCATAAGGTGTACATCAGGGAAAACCCGTCCCTTTAGCACGAGTTTTAATCGGCATTCCCCCTTCGTGCTGAGCCGAAGCCCCTGGGAAGCCATGAAGATCCGTCTCGTAGACCGCCAGATCCGCCATCCATGCCTGAGCACAAGTCGCTGGTCGATAAAACTATCCGTAGATCCTGTATCCACCAAGGCCCGAACACAATGGCCTTCAACCATAAGGGGAATAAGGGCTTGAGCCAGGCCAGACGAGGCTGCTGGGAGCGGGACTGAGCCCCCCGAATGGGTCGGACCAGCCTCGCGGGTGGATCCTACGCCAGCAGCAGTTTTGCGGTCGTGGCCGGAGTCTGCGTTGACCATGGGGAATCCATTATCGTCATCAGAGGGCTTTCCCCAGCATTCCGGTGTTTCGCGATTCAAAATCTGACAATTCTGACGAGAAAAGGCCTCCGTAGTATTTGACATCGCCTTTTGACACTTTTGGCAGAAAAAGGCTTCCGTAGTATCCGAAATCGCCTTTTGACATTTTTGGCCGGAAAAGGCTTCCGTAGTATTCGAAATCGCCTTTTGACATTTATGGCCGCTTTGACAAAAGGCTTCCGTAGTATTCGAAATCGCCTTTTGACATTTTTGGCCGCTTTGACAAAAGGCCTCCGTAGTATTTGAAAGCTCCCTTAACTCCTTTGTCGGGGCGTGGGCCGCTGTTAGTTCGTGGACGACTCGAGGAGTACGAGGGGCTTGGCGAGGTTTCAAAGCCCCTTGCGTGGCCCGGAGTTTGGCCAAGGACACGGCCTTTGTGCCCGATGGAGAAGGAGACGGTGGTGGCTGTCCGGTGACGCCCGCCAAGGACGTCTGAGCGCCCAGGGGGCCGCAGAGAGGGGCCCTCCCCTTCGAAGTCGGGTAAGGCGCCGGGTGTCGGGCTTGGCTTGCGGGCTCCGCTATTAGCCCATTCAAGGTCGCTGCGCCCGCGCGTCCGCGACTGCGCGAGTCAATGTGCCGCGAGCCGCGTGCCGTTTTCCTGCACACTTTTGCGTAATGTCCCTTTAGCGAGCACAAATGGCATATCGCGTCACGTGCCGGACACACGACTCGGGCATGACGAGGCCCTCCACAGAAAAAGCATGCGGCCCCGCGCAAGGCCTTGGGTCTGCTGGTCATAACGGCAGCCGTTAGGGCTGGGTCATCCTCCGGAGCATCCCGGAGTTCAGCGAGCGGATCCGCGTCCTCGGCGGTGGCACTCTCCGGCCGGGCGTGTAGTGTGGTGCCCGCCAGAAGGCGTGTGCGGTCGTAGGTGTGCGATTGCATCCGCGCTTCGGTGTATACTGTCGCTTGCTCGAGTGCCGTAGCGAAGGTCAGGTCGGTCTTCTCCAAGAGTTTGAGCCTTAGTTCCTGGGAGGAGACCCCAGCGATGAAGGCATCTATAAGACGATCATCCTGAGCCTGCGCGGCAGTCCGTGGCTCCCTGACGCTGTCCAGCAAAAGCTGCCGGAGCTCCTGGGCATAGTGGTCCATCGCCTCGTTGGGTTGCTGACGTCGCGTTTGCAACAAATAGCGTGCGTACACCGGGCTTTTCTCCTTTATGTATAGCCGTTTAAGCTCGGCGATGGAGAGGTCGTACGTCGCGCATTGAGCGATGGCGTTGTACACCCGGTAGTCGATTTTTGCGTGGAGAGTGGCTAGCTTCGCGGCAGCCGTCGGTGCAGTCTCAGGCTCGTCAAAAAGATTCTGCAATTGTCGGAGCCAGTGCTTCAGCTGCAAGCCTCCATCCGCGGCTTGCGGATCGGTGCTGAAGATGGACACCGTCAGCGTCTTGTTGCCAGCCATGGATCTTAAATGCAATTAAGTGTTGTGGAAAACCAATCAGGTCCGCACAACTTTAGTCCAATGGTTGGTTTAATTGCATTTAGATCATCACATCATTCCTGTAAAGTAGAAATACACAATAAGTATATGATGCGACATCTCATGGGTCCAGTCATATCATTCAATGCAAGCAAGCTAGATATTCTATACAGGCGTACCGTTAGCGAGGCTACCGATGTAACATGTCACAAGGGAGAAGTCTCGGAGCACCGTCGCAGCAGCGGGTCTTATAGTCACGCCCCTAGCGGTGACAACGGGCAGCGAGCATCACCCCGGGTTCAGTACGAATACGATTTCACTACAAGGTCTATTCGTGAAGGGAACTTCGCACTCTACGTCGCAGCCCTAGAAGCAATGGCTCCCTGGTTCTTTGCCCTTGATCAAACACACTATTCCAGATGGATTCCCATTCATATTCGGGACATGGTTACACTGCAGGACAGACTTCCTGATGTAGCGATGCAGTTTGAACAAGGTGACTTTCCATTCATTCTTGACCATTCATTCCATGACCATCCATTCCACTTTCCATTCTCAGCTCTTGCCATAGATCATGCACACGAACAAAATAATGCGGTCGTAAAGGGTGATGGTGGGGCGGTTGGTCTTCTGCAAAATCCACGAGCACTCCTACGGTGGATGGTAGCAGGTCCTGAACTGGCTAGGGTTGTACATGGCTTTGAAACAGTTGCCCTCGAGAGCAGTACTTCGAAGAACAATCTTAAGCATCATGAGCATACGCTGTCCGCACAAGTCTCCTTTGCAAAAGAGGTCACGACGCTCGTTCAAGTAATTGATGACATGGGAAATCCATTCACAGACGAAAGCGGGGACTTGCTGGTCTTGGATAGCCGAGATATTGTTGATTCAGAAATAGCGGATAACGTGCGCTCCACAGAGAATTTGGGCCAGCAGCAGTATGAGCAATATGTCAAAGAGCGTATGTTAGAGAGAACAACCCCTATAATGGATCCCATCAAGAGAAACAACATACCTTTGTTCAGCCGACCACCACCAAAGGTCTCATCTAAAGCAACACACCTATCATCACTTAAAAGTGACTGTGCACTGTTTTCGAGACTCTACATAGCTTCTCAAATGCGCGAAGGGGACCTGGAAAATTTATTCAGGCACGAGAACCACGCGTATCCTCCTTCTCTGTCACAGCTTGGGAAACTCCGGTTTGGGACAAAAGCTGACCTCACGGAATGTTTAGAAAAGCTATGCAAACCCAGTGGAGAAGCCCCTGTAGCTGATGTTATCATATTGGATGGAGCAGCAATCGTCAACATGTTGAGACCAGTAGGGACCAAAACCTTCCAGGAATACGCTACCCTAGTGTTTCTGCCATACATCAAAGCACAGCTACGAAACGTCTCGAGAGTCGATATCGTTTGGGACATGTACATCCAAGGGAGCCTTAAATCCACAGCTAGAGAGAAACGAGGCAAAGGTATTCGGAGACGTGTAACAGCAGCAAACACTATTCCAGGAAACTGGCAGGAGTTCCTGCGTTTGGACAACAACAAGACTGAGCTCTTCGAATTCTTGGCACATCAGGTATTACCATCACCAATCACCATGCTTAATATAATTCTTAATATATGCAAATAATTGTACATAACATTTAATATACAATGTAGTTTCATTAACCATGTTAGCAAGTGTGCGTACTACTGATATAACAATGCTCCATACCAATATGAATCTATAATCACTAATACTTCTTTACTGTCGCTACTTCTAACCATAGGTGGTGGAAAATCTCTCCACAGAGAAGGAAGTGTACACGACATGTGGAGAGAATGTGTTGTGTACTCGTGTGAATCAAAACGTATCGGCTATGGCACCTTGTTCGCACGAAGAAGCAGACACGAGAATGTTCGTCCATGCAATGGATGCAGCAAACCGAGGACATCGCAGAATTGTCTTGCGGACAGTCGACACTGATGTACTTGTTCTTGCCGTCTCCAATGCTGTACGTCTTGAGAACACGGAGATATGGGTTGCGTTTGGCACAGGAAAGCATTTCCGGTACATCCCTGCTCATGAGATCGCCACATCGTTGGGCCATGACAAAGCAAGGGCGCTTCCAATGTTTCATGCCTTCACTGGTTGCGACACCGTGTCATCATTTGCGGGGAGAGGAAAGAAGACTGCTTTCGACATTTGGAAATCATTCCCTGAGGTCACTCCAGTCTTCATCACTCTTACGGAAACGCCATCAAGTTTCAACGAAGAGTACATGTCCGTTTTAGAGTGCTTCGTTGTACTGCTGTATGACAGGACATCTTCAGAAACCAGCGTAAATGCAGCCAGGCAACACACGTTCAGTACCAAAGCTAGATCTCTCGATGGTATACCGCCAACAAGTGCAGCACTGTTACAACAAGTGAAACGGACAGTCTACCAAGGTGGACATATTTGGGGACAGTCACATGTGCGTGTTCCAGAGGTGCCTTCCCCAGATGCATGGGGGTGGAAGAAGAACGCTCTACATGAATGGGAACCACTGTGGACACTACTGCCTGAAGCAGCAATGTCTTGTTCCGAGCTGATAAAGTGTCATTGTGTGAAAGGTTGCAGGGGACAATGCAAGTGTGTCAAAGCAAATCTTAAATGCACAACACTCTGTCAATGCAGGGGTGATTGCGACCACAATGAAGGCAACTGACTGTTGTTTGTAAATGATGTAATGATATGGCGTTTTCATTCGCTAGTCGAATGTAGCCTACTGCAGTATTAGTAGTAGACATCATCATGTTTCAGTAGTATTGTCATTCAGTTGACATGGGTGTATATAGTTAATGTATTTGTTGTCTATCATGTCTATATACAACATGAACTGGTCAATTTATTGTTTATTTCAAGATCTGCCAATGTGGTTAATTGTGTTTTAATTCTAGTCTGATTGGTATATCAGTTTTACGGTATCGTTCTTGCCAGCAGTCAGCTATAGTGGCTACTGGTATACTGGTATATCATATCAAGGTGCTTAATAATCTGTTATAATGTGGAATGTCAACCACACCCAACTGCAGTCAGAAGTAGTTGCTTAATGATTTTGTGTTCTTACTTCCCAATATATTGCATTGCGATATTTGTTTACATTTTTATTTATGTTTGCTTCTGCTTGTACATCATATGTTACCATGATGACAATGCATTTATTTTAAAACTCAACCATGTGGTAATTCCATATAAAGTAATTTTACTTTTCATTTAATGTGAAATGTTTTAATATTGTTCATTTTTAAATCTCATTTCACATGCATCAGTGTACTATGTGCATAATTTAATGGTAGCGATGTATTGTTGTGCTAAACTGTTGGCAGGTGGAACAACAGAGCGATTCGGTTACTAAATTACCATATTATAAATGATGTGTACAATTACACCTTCATGCATTACATATATTATTGCAAGTAAAAAATACTTAGAATTTATATTACTAGGACGTGCCCGTACGTGGGTACCCGTTCGGAAAAACATTCCAAACCGCGTGGCAGTAACAACCACAGAACCCCCCCCCTCTATTTACATGAAATGGTTTGGTCCATTCGCAAAGCCAAAGCGAACGACCACAGAACCCCCCCCCTCTATTTACATGAATGGTTTGGTCCATTCGCAAAGCCAAAGCGAACGGCGAACGGCTAAATCGCCATAGCTCGGTAACTACTTCTCCGATTAATATGAAACCTTGAAAAGGCACATCCTCAGGTCCCCAGCAATATACCTGGCAAGTTTCAAGTATATCGGACCCGTGGTTGTCGAGAAACAGCGGTCACAGACAAACACACACACACACACACACACACACACACACACACACACACACACACACACACACAGACACACACACACACAGAGATTACTGGAATTATAGATAGATGAGTATAATACACCCATGTTGTGATATGATATCACATCACATTGCTTAAAATCGGTCAAATTTTTCACCGATTTCAGATAATTTGGCACAAAAAAGCCCTTTATGTTGAAATAAATGTATTTTATGAAAGAATTAATGCTGTAATTGGATTCCTTGTGTCTGAAAACATACAAAATGATGTTTTATTCATCTCTGTAGCTTGAATATTAAAGAAGATATCGGGTTTAATAGAAATTCACGGCTCGGCTGGTGGCCATCTTGGATTTTGGCCAAATATGGCCACCAGGGGGATTTTTTTCTTGGCACTATATCTGAAATCGATTATTATGTATTCAAGATGAACTGTACGAAATTTGGTGCTTTTACCACAATCTGAACAATTGTTTCACATATCTGCCCCGCCATCACCCATTTCCTTAGTGTTATCTGGTCATACAATGACAAATTAATGTGATCCCCAGCAACATGCACGGACAAGATAAACACTCTCCTGTCAAAAATACGTGATTACAATGAATGTTAATATCATGAAAAATTACATTTCCTCATGTGTTTACTGACCTCAGCTCGCGTGTGATACCTGTACCTGAGCATTACGACACAACCATTGTAAGTTTGGTGTTGTGGTACGGACATTTCAGAAGTGGAATGCCACATTTCAGAAGTTAGTGTTGGTGTATGTGGGACATGTTAGGTTCATTCATTCATTCCGTATGCAGCTATTGGCTGGGGGTTGCATCATTGCTTGGAGCATGACTCAGGTTTGATGCAATGCCCAAGTTTGAGCAGGAATGTTGCAATTTGTTCATGATGCCGGTGATGGTTAGCCTACTCATTGTGAAGGATATTGTGTGTACTTTGCCGTCCATCAACTAATGTGGGTAGATGGGACACCCAGTTAAAGTCCACCCGAGGGACGGCACACACATTGATGCCTCGCCCTGCCCACGAGACACCAGGATGGCAGTTTATAGCTGACTCAGGATTCAAACCCAGGCTAGACAGCTCAGAGGCGAGTTTGTGTGCCTCTCGGCCATCCTGCCAGCCCCTCGTGTTAGGTGGAGCACAGGACTGGTTGACCTGTTTCAGTGGTGTCCCTTTGCAGGAGTTAATCTCCCCAGGTGATGGGTTTGCATGCAGGCAATCCAAATTTTTTTTTTTTTTAAATATATATATATATATATATATTTTTTGTATACTGAATCGAGGCTCGTGAAAGAGCTAACATTTATTTCACAAACAAATCAACCAGACAAACAAAACACACAAAAAGAGGGAGCGGAAGACAAGATGGGGAGAGAAGGGGAAGCACACAACCACAACATGTGAGAGCAGGGAGAAGTGTGGGAGGGAGAGGGCTTGGGGGCAGGAGGCGTGGGAGGGGGAGGGCGGGGGGGAGAGGTATAAAACACAAGGGGACCGAAATTAGCGGGGGTAGAAAAGATCAAGGTTTTGGATGGGGGAGGATAAGAGATGGTGGTGAACAGCTGTTTTAAAGACCTGGAGGGTGCAGTGGGATTGAAGAGAGTGAGGGAGTTTGTTCCAGAGGCGGGAGAAAAGAGGAATGAAGGAGTGAAGGTGAGCAGAAAGTCTTGATTTTGGCAGTTTAACCATAAGAGGGTTGCAGGCAGATCTTGTGCGACCTGTAGGAATATTTGGGGGACAGAGCCCAGAGAGGGCTGGGGGGGGGAAGGCCAGAGAGGAGTCGGTAGAAGACGGAAAGACCACCAACCTGCCTGCGGTGAGTGAGTGAAAGGCCCTTGGAGTTAGCTTCATCGCGGGAGATTCCAATGATTCTGAACGCTTTGGTTTCAACAGCGTGAAGACGGGCTAGGTGTGAGGCAGGAGCACCAGACCAGAGGGGAGAGCAGTATTCCATAGAGCTGCGGATGAAAGCCTTGTATGTGGTGAGGAGCTCAGGTGTGCCAAGGAAGGACTTCGCACGACGGAGGATGCCCAGTCGGCGACTGGCTTTGGAGGCCAGATTTGAAATGTGGTTTTCCCAGGAAAGATCATAGCAAATAGTGAGACCCAAAAGCTTGAGTGACAGAACTTCTTGGAGAGGATTATTCAGAAAGTGGATGGGAGGGTTTTCCAGTCGGTCTTTTCGGAGAGACATCGTAAGAGTGTGAGATTTATCAGGATTGAAAGACATGTTCCATTTGTTTGCCCAGTCTGTGATTTTGTCCAGGTCTGCAGAGTGAGGAGGCTGCAGACTGCCGATCTGAGAGATGAGGAATGGAGCGACAGAGAGTAGAGTCGTCAGCAAAGAGATAGAGAGGATTTTCAAGAGAGTCAGAGAGATCATTGATGAAGACCAGAAAAAGCACAGGGCCCAGAACACTACCTTGGGGAACTCCAGCCTGAACAGGAAGAGGAGATGAGAGAAACCCATTCAGGGCCACACGTTGACTACGACCAGAGAGGAAGTCCGCCAGCCATGCGTGGAGATTTCCATGGATACCAAAGGAGGAGAGTTTGGTGAGCAGAGCAGGGTGCCAGACCGTATCGAAGGCACGTGAAATGTCAAGGGAGACAGCTCTAATTTCCTGTTTGGCGTGGAGGACCTCCATCCATTGTTGAGAAAGCAGAAGCAGCATGTCCAGAGTAGAGTGACCAGGTCTGAAACCAAATTGATGATCAGAGATCAAGCCATTGGAGAAGAGGAAAGATTTCATATCTGAAGCAATGATGGATTCCATGACTTTGCTGATAGATAATTGGGAGAAGGCTGATTGGTCTGTAGTTGCTGGGATCTGTTTTTGCACCTTTTTTGTGCAAAGCGGTGATGTTGGCTGATTTCCAAGCAGATGGCAGATGACCTTGAGCAAAAGAGAGGGTGAAGAGAACAGAAAGAGGGAGTGAAAGAGCAGAAGAACATGATTTTAGGACACGTGGGCTGATGCCGTCAGGACCAGTTGCAGAATCAGAGTCGAGGGTTGACAGAAACTTTTCCACCTTGTCAGGAGGAAAGGACACAGAATCCAGGAGCAGCTGGGTACGACTGGGTACGGTGGGTACAGAGAGGGATGGGTTTGGGACACAAGATTTAGAGGCAAACACAGAGTTGAGGCATTCAGCCTTTTCACGTGCGGAGTCAGCCGTTAAGCCGTTTGAGGTGAGGGAGGGGATGGAGGGGGAACAAACACCAGAAACAGATTTGACCAGACGCCACCAGGATTTGGAAGAGGGAGACAGATAAGAGAGTTCGGTCTTGAGAACGGTGAGATATTGTTTCCTGGCTCTCCTGAGGGTGGACACACACTTGTTTCGGGCTTTGTGAAAGGAAATGAGATTTCCTTCCATTGGATTTGCTTTCCAGGAGACGAAAGCAAGTTGTTTCAGGGCAACAGCCTCACCACAAGATTCCGTGTACCATGGACGGGAGGAAGGGTATGACAACTGAAGACGAGATGGGATAAATCTGTGCATAAGAGAGAGCAATTTACTTTGAAAGAATTCCCAGGATGAGTTGATGTCAGAGGCGGTAGAGATGGGAGACCAGTCCAGATGATTGATGGCTGCTTGAAGACCGTGCCAGTTGGCCTGAGTGAAATGCCAGACTCGTCGACGCTGAGGAGGCTCTCTGAGAATGGTCAGAGAGATGTCCACTTTGACAAGCACATGATCAGATGAGCCGATTGGAGCAGAAGAAGAGCAGAAGAAATTGAAGATTTTTACGTTTTTGCAGCAGTACCTCAATGGTACCAATTTTTATTTGAACAGGATAGCAAAGACCACCGACCAGGGGCTTCCTGGCCGCCATTTTATTGATCATCGTGATCCCAAATGGGTGGCAACCCCAAGTTTTGAAATTGCTACATTACGCTGTTGTCTTGCTGAAAAAGTGTGATTGTGTTTGTCCCAAAGAAAGGTGATTTGGAAAGGCCCCGCAAATTATGAGACCCGTTCCTTATGCAATGGTGATTATACAATAATAGGGGAATGTGTGGTTGGCTTTTGTTTTTTCACCTTTTGGTGTTGGCAGAAAAAGAATAAGGAATACATCAAAGGAGCAATATTAAGAACTAGCCGAAACCCGTGGAACATCCACGGAAGGGAGGATGTGGTGTATGGATAGAGTGTACCATTATGGATGGCATAGGGGATTTGCTTGTCCGAGTAAGAGTTAGGAAGAAAGATGAGAATGAAGAGTGCGTATATGAACAACGATCGCCGACACCGGCACAAATGCATGCTCTGGATTGTCCACTCAGTGGACGGCTTGCTTTCGCCTTCGCCTGTCCAATCGGCGGACGGCTTGCTTCGCCTTCGCCCAGCAGACGCCAATACGATGGCGTCGTAAGATGGCGTCGTATCGGCAGTTAATCGGATGCTTTTGGGCCCCAACGTCGGCTAATTCAGATTTTTCGAGTATGGCTGTACGTGATAAACAAAGAGTGCGGTTCGTAGATCGTAAATCCATTAGTGCCGTGGGCATCGGGTCACTGGGTGCGGCGTAAAAGGGATAACAAAGTCGATTCCTTACGCCATTATTATATAGATTGAAGAGATTCTGACTATGGATGCTGTATAATTTGCTATATACAGGTATAAAATATCTTAGCTCTTCAGTTTGGATCTGGTGGAAAGGTACTCTGAAAGGTTACTCTAAATGTGGAAAATGAGAGTGACGCCCTGACGGAAGTACAGAAAACCGAGACACGTGAAGGAGGTTCAAGAGGAGGAGGTTATAAAAGTACTTGACATAATGAAAAGAGGGAAAGCTTGTGGGCCATCTGAAGTTGCAGTCGAGTTCCTGAAGGTGTTATGAAGTGAGGGAGTTAGGTGGATGGTAAAGTTGATTTGTAAAGTGAGGAGTGAGAAGATACCAGATGACCGAAGAAAGAGCATGATAATACCAATTTTCAAACAAAAAGGGGACATCATGAAATGTGGAAACTACAGAAGGATCAAATTGATGGAGCATGCAATCAAGATACTGGAGAGGATTGTATATCAAAGGCTAAGGAAGATTGTGAAAATAAATGAGATGCAGTATGGATTCATGTAAGGATGGGGAACTGTGGATGCGATTTCCATCATCAGAATGATTTTTTAAAAACGCTGGAAGGAAATAAGAAGCTGTACTTGGCCTTCATAGATATAGAGAAGGCATATGATAGGATTCCAATAGAAGTCTGTATATGAGGAAGAATGGGGTACCAGAGAAGTTTGGAAGTTTGTTAGAATCATGATGGAAATGTTTGTGAGGGCCAATGCAATCGTCAGTACAATGAATGGGTATTCACAATATTTTAGATAGCGATGGATGTGCTGAGTGATAACATCAGGGATAGAGAATGGTGGCAGCTCCTGTTCACAGACGACTTAGTCATAACAACAGAGTCAAAGGAGGAGCTGCAGAGAAGAGTGCCGGAACAGAAAGAGCGCTTCGAGAGGCAGTGATCGGATGTTAATGCTAGAAAGACAGAGGTAAGACTGGTGTACAGAGGGAGGGTCACGTTGTAGATACACATGGCCAAAAGTATGTGGACAACCCTTATAATTAGTGGATTAGGCTGTTTCAGCCACACCAATTGCTGACAGGTATATATAATCAAGCACACAGCCATGCAATCTCATTAGACAAATATTGTCAGGAGAATGGGCCGTACTGAAGAACTCAGTGACATTCAACGTGGCACCGTCATAGGATGCCACCTTTCCAACAAGTCAGTTCGTCAAATTTCTGCCCTGCTAGAGCTGCCCAAGTCAACTGTAAGTGCTGTTATTGTGAAGTGCAAACATCTAGGAGCAACAACAGCTCAGCCGCGAAGTGGTAGGCCACACGAGCTCACAGGACGGGACCGCCGAGTGCTGAAGCGCGTAGCACATAAATATCGTCTCCTCGGTTGCAACACTCACTATCGAGTTCCAAACTGCCTCTGGAAGAAACGTCAGCACAACAACTATTAGTTGGGAGCTTCATGAAATGGGTTTCCATGGCCGAGCAGCTGCACACAAGCCTAAGATCACCATGCACAATGCCAAGCGTCGGCTGGTGTGGTCTAAAGCTCGCCGCCATTGCACTCTGGAGCAGTGGAAACGCGTTCTCTGGTGTGATGAATCACACTTCACCATCTGGCAGTCCGACAGACTAATCTGGGTTTGACCGATGCCAAGAGAATGCTACCTGCCCAAATGCATAGTGCCAACTGTAAAGATTGGTGTAAGAGGAATAATGGTCTGGGATTGTTTTTCATGGTTTGGGCTCGGCCCCTTAGTTCCAGTGAAGGGAAATCTTAATGCCACAGCATACAATGACATTCTAGACGATTGTATGCTTCCAACTTTGTGGCAACAGTTTGGGGAAGGCCCTTTCCTGTTTCAGCATGATAATACCCCCGTACACAAAGTGAAGTCCATACAGAAATGGTTTGTCAAGATCGGTATGGAAGAACTTGACTGTCCTGCACAGAGCCCTGACCTCAACCCCATTGAACACCTTTGGGATGAATTGGAACACCGACTGCGAGCCAGGCCTAATCGCCCAACATCAGTGCTCGACCTCACTAATGCTCTTGTGGCTGAATGAAAGCAAATCCCTTCAGCAATGTTCCAACATCTAGTGAAAAGCCTTCCCAGAAGAGTGTAGGCTGTTATAGCAGCAAAGAGAGGGTTGGGGGGGGGGGGGGGGCAAATCCATATTAATGCCCATGATTTTGGAATGAGATGTTCGACGAGCACATACGGGTGTAATGTTCGGGTGTCTACATACTTTAGACCATGTAGTGTAGAACGGGTGGAGGGCTGACACCAGTGGACAAATTCAAATATCTTGGTTCAACACGAAAGGAAGGGGGAGGTTGTGAAGTAAAAGTCAAAGACAGAGTGAAGGCAGCATTGATAATGTGAAAGAGGTTAGAGGAGTCTGTGATGGAAGGATACCGAGAAAGTCGAAGGTATAAGAATCTACAAGACCGTTTTACATGGGCTTTGAAAAAAATGGAAGTGGAGTTGCTGGAGAGAACAGAGATGAGAATGCTTCGTTGGATTCTCAGAGCATCATTAAGAAAGCCACTCTCGCCTCTGTGGCTTGTCGTTTGAGTTTAGTTTTTGAAAGAGCAAATGTATTGGGTCAGTTATTTCATTTTCACATGGACCTTATGCTTCATAACTGGGAGTTGTTCCCTTCGAAGCTGGCAACACCAAATGCCATGTATCTGTATAGGATTATTAGAAAGACTTTTATGAGTCATGACGTTAAGAATTGTCACTTGCTCAGCTTTAAGGAGTTCATGTCATGTGTCATGCAAAAACATGAGGGCAGTTTTTCAGTGAAACGTATGAAGAGGAAAGATCTGTAACTGTTTCCAACTGTTTTCTCTCGGACCCTATTGCGCCCCTATGAACCACCTTTAGAACCACCTTTAGAGGCCATTTTTCCCTGCAGGGCAGGGGTTGGCCTTTTTCAGGCACCATGGTCCCCTTTTTGATTTGCGACACGGTCGCGCCCCTATGGTGATGTGTTATTGCTGGTGTTGCTTAATCTGCCACATTCACAATCTCTTTATTAGACGGATTGTTTTTGCCATGATTGTGATTTGTCCTTACAGATAAATGCTTATATTGGTGGAACGTTCATCCAATCTTTTTTGGGGATTGTGACTTTGTGCAGAGAGCCTGGAGTATTGTGAATTTCAAATGGATTGAATTACCGCCATTGATTAAGTGCTTGCTCATATTTTTTTTACAACATATGGGGGAAAGATCCGCGGACCTCTTTTCAGGGGGAAAATATATTTTAGCACATTATGGGTGTTGTTACAACTGAGTTATGAAATCAAGGAGCTGATACTCCAGGTCCCATGCCTTTTGGGTGGTATGAAGAATAGATATCTGTGTAATAGGAAAGCTAAATCTTGAACGGTTTTTGAAATATCGCATACACAAGCCAAGTTACCGAGATGGTTGTCAGATGTCATGGCAACAATTCAGCCAATCACCGCCGTGATCTAATCAGCTTGCGATAACGTCATGACGAATAGATATCTGCAATATGAAAGATAAATGCTCAACGGTTTTTTAAATATCTCGTACACAAAATGTACACTGATGGATGATAGGTCGGTCGGTTGATTGGTCAGTCGGCTGATTGGTCGGTCGGACTCAGACAGCTCATTTTAATGTCACCCGTCTCTGACCTTGTTGGAGGGGCGAGGGACAACATGTGTGCTTCGTTTTTGTCACAATGGAATCCTGCATTTTGTATGCAGGCCTTTGTATATCATAAAACCACAAACAAAGAGCATACATCAGGTGTTCCTGATGACATTGGGCATTCCTGATGGAGGAATAAGGCAAATGTAGCATTTTTAAATGTTATGAAAAGCTTTTGAAGAAAGAAGCAAATTAATTCAATTAGGACTAATGTGAGTTGAATTGAGAGGTATTGAGAAAGGAAGAGATAAATAATGAATAAAGGAAGGAAATAACGGGCGGAATGAGTGATTACTATTTTGGAGTGAATTTGTTTTCCAAGCAAAGTGGAAATATGAGGGACATGAAAGGAGAACATTTGAGATAAAGAAACTGGAATGAGGCATGCTGTGTCAGAGCAGTAGTGTGGCAGATCGGTGCAGGAATTGTGCCTTTGATGATACAAGCATGGCATTTGGCACACGGCCAGAGTATGTCCGAAGAAAGACGTTTGGCTCTCGGGCCATCGCAGATTTGTCCTTTTTTGAAAAAATGGCCGCCATTATTGTCACAGGACAAATCTGCGATGGCCCGATAGCCAAATATCTTCCTTAGGGCATACTCTAACTGTGTGTCAACTCTCGTGCTTGTATCATCAAAGGCACAATTCTCCCAAATATTTCACCTATCTGCCGTACTGCAGAGACATAATTGGCATGCTCACTAGCTGAGGCCTTGACGAGTAGGCCAGACTCACAGAGACATATTTGATAATGCACCACAACAAGGTATGATAAAACATGAAAAATTGGACGAAAACACAACCAACAACACAGTGATGATGAAACAATACCAAAAATACACGACGAATCTGGTCCGGAAAACTTTGTTTTGATGAACTGCACGGAGGCACTAATGTCCAATGCACTCAGACCCGGAACCAGAAATCAAAGTGGTATAGAAGGTTTCGATCTTTTGATTAATCTTTTATCTTTCCAGTGTGCAACTGTATTACATTTTTATGATTCACTTAAATAATAGCGTTCAAATATATCATTAAATCAAAGGGAGAAGCCAAAAATCGAAAAGAAATAACTTTATATCAACTATCTGATTTGTACCTGGTATAATCTGAGCTATAAGCTATAAGCTAACTCTCGAACCCTCACGTTATTCCTTTTTTAAATCGAGAAATGTGGATGTACTCCCCAATCGCACATTCCATGCATATTTCATAAATACTATAGATACCTTTTCTACGTCGTATGTCAAAAAACATTAGGGTGTTAGGCATGCTCTCTTGGTATATCTTTCGTATTTTGATTACCCCAAAGGTAGATGAGATACCATTGCCTAGTTTATAATTTTGTATTAAAAGATCTAGGCTCATGGAAGAACATGGTGGTTGAAGGTGAAGGGGCCACAAACTGACAATGGGAGAGTGGGGAAGAAAAAGTGGACACAACCAAACAGGTGGATGAACATGAAGAAAAACACATAAAATGTCATAGCCCCTGTGGTTTTCGTAATTTTGCTGTGCCGAGTTAAAGGCCATTAGTCGGCCATCTTTGGTCGGATTACAAAACAATATCTTCTGCATATGGATACTCTCATGTATTGTCCTTGTGCCAAGTTTGACTAAAATCGGTCCATGCATGTCGAGAAATGGTTGGGGACATGTTTAAGTAACAAAATGGCCGCCAGTCGGCCATTTGGATCTGATCTCAAAAAAAAATGGCGAGTATATGTAATCCATCATTCATTTTCTGTGTGCCAAGTTTGAACAAGATCGGTGAATGCATGTTCGAGAAATGGTTGAGGACGTGTTCAATATCGGTTTTTACAACTAAAATGGCCGCCAGTCTACCAGTCATCCATCTTTGATCAAATCACAAAATAAAATGAGATGCACGTGTATGCCGTCATGCCCTGGGCTTGTGCCAAGTTTGAACAAAACTGGACCATTCATGTTCAAGAAATGGTTGGGGTCATGTCTAAGTAACAAAATGGCCGCCAGTCGGCCATCTTGAATCTGATCTCGAAAGAAAATGAGGTGCTTAGTAAGCCTTCATTCATTATCTTTACGCCAGGTTTGAACAACATCGGTAAACGCATGTCTAAGAAATGGTTGAGGACATGTTCAACATTGGGTTTTTAACAACTAAAATGGCCGCCACTCGGCCACCTTTGATCGCATTGTAAAACAAAATGATGTGCATAATGTATACCATGATATTTTGTCTTTTTGCGAAGTATGAACAAGATCGGTCCATACATCTCCGAGATATGGTTGCAGATGCATCCACGCACACACGGACGATACCGAATCCATAAGCCCCTGCTTTGGAACAAACTCCAACGGAGGCTAATAATTGGATGAAATCAACAGGACATTGATCGAAGTATGCGAAACACCACAAGAAGCAAAGACAAACTGACGGTTTGTGTGTTCACCCTTCATTGGAGAAAAATAGAGAGGTGGGATCAGAATGAGGGTTGGTATACGGTGGGATTTGGTCAGCCATGCAGGGTCAAAAATAATAGGGAAAGAAACAGGAAGCGAAAGAAAGACGTTGGATAAAGAAACTAAAGCAATGTTAAAAGTAATAATAATAAAAAATTAACAATAGATTAAAAAATGAAAAGGAAAGATAAAAAAGGAGAGAGAGAATGTAGGAAAGGGAGAGGACCCGGAAATGAACAGACTCTTCAAGATGGTTCCACGAAGTGGGAGAAGAGAGCAATAAAAGAATGCAGGAGAGCAGTAATCCTGTATTTTGGAACATTAACGAGGAGTGGGTAATTGGCGGAATACGTGCATCCTGAAGAGGGTGGAAATGTGTGGAAAGCTGGAAAAGCACGAGCAACCCAGAAAAGAGAAAGCAAGTCACCAACCTGTTGCGAAAAAAGAGTAGCTAGCTTTGTGTTTCTGCTTCATTGTGAAAAATGGCAATGATTTTGAAAGCTTTTGTATTTTAAAGTTTCAGGAGAGACAGTGGGAAGCATGGCTCCTGCCCAATAATAAAGAGGACAAGGCCAAGGCTTCAGTGTACCAAGAACAAAGGCCTTACCGGCTGTGTGAAGTCTGGATGTACCAAGGAAGGACTTCAATAACAGATGAAACCAAGTCTGTGGTTGGCTTTGGAGCCCAGCTTTGAGGAATGTTCAGTCCAGGAGAGATTGCAGCTGATGGTGATGGTTGAACCTCTTCAATTTTTGGTAAAGGAAGGAGATGTATGGGTTTATAAGCTAAACTTTGGAAAAGAGGAAAATGTGGTTTTCAAGGGCATCAGATAGAGGTTGTTTATCTATACGATATGATAAACAAAACAGGGCCCAAAATGCTCCCTTGAGGCACATCAGTCTCAGTTACGAGAAGAGATACAGTTGATACCATTGAGGTCTACACAGTCAACATGAGTTGAGGAAGTCAGCAGTCAGGATTGAGGGTGGCCCTGGATGCCACAGGCAGAGATCTTGGCAAGTAAAGGATACTTTGCGCTTTCTTCCTGAACATTTATATTCCCAACAGGACCAGTTTTGCATCTCAAGCTTTTGTTGAAGCATGAAGTGAAGCTGCAATCTGCTGCACCGAGCCACCTTCACTAGCTAAGACTTTGATCTCGAAACACTTGTCATATATTTCCTTCTCAAGAGCCATAGTATTCACCACACTGCAATTACTTTTATAGTCCCACTGCATGTTGGAACGTCTGATTGCTTGCATGACGACCAATCGCAGTGCACTAAGGACACCGTGGGATCGTTAACGGACACCAACTCATTCTGGCAGACGGGACGCCCGTTTAACATCCAACCGAGGGTCGACACACACATTGATGAATCGCCCTGCCTGTGAAACACCACGCTGACAGTTAGTGTGTAGTTGTTTCTGCATTAGAACCCAGGCTAGAAAGCTTGGAGGAGAGTGAGAAAACCTCTATGCCAACACGTGACTGTACTATTGAGCATTTCATTTTTACACTTGAGATGTGATTCCGTCATGTGCTATTTGCACTTTATACCCAGTTTTGCCTTTGTTTCAATAATTATTTCCATTTTTTTTTCAACACAAGATAGAGGTTCGTGTAAGAGCTAACATTAATCACAAAAAGACAAACTGACACATAAAACATAAGATAAAGGGAGTGGGAGACAAGATGGGGAAAGAGAGGGAAGCACACAAGTACAACATTTGAGAGCAGGGACATCAGGAGATCTGTGGGAGGGAGAGGGCTTGGGGGGAGGAGGCATGGGAAGGGGGGGGGGGGGGAGGTGGGAGAAGTATAAAACACATGGCCAGTGCTAGGACTTCCAGGGAAGAAGTCAGAATTTCAAAAACGTGGATCTGGGTTGAATTAACGGGAGTAGAAAAGATCAAGGTTTTGGATTTGGATGGTTTTGGATTTTGGATAAGAGATGGTGGTGAACAGCTGTTTTAAAGACCTGGAGGGAAGAGTGGGATTGAATAGAGTGAGGGAGTTTGTTCCAGAGGCAGGAGAAAAGAGGAATGAAGGAGTGAAGGTGAGCAGAGAGTCTCGATTTTGACAGTTTAACCTTAAGAGGGTTGCAGGCAGATCTTGTGCGACCTGTAGGAATATTTGGGGGACAGAGCCCAGGCAGAGGTGGGGGAGCTAGGCCGGAGAGGAGTCGGTAGAAGACAGAAAGACCACCAACCTGCCGCGGTGAGTAAGTGAAAGGCCCTCGGAGTTAGCTTCATCGCGGGAGATTCCAATGATTCTGAAAACTTTTGTTTCAACAGCGTGAAGCCGAGATAGGTGTGAAGAAGGAGCACCGGCCCAGAGGGGAGAACAGTATTCCATTGAGCTGCGGATGAAAGCCTTGTATATGGTGAGGAGCTCAGGTGTGCCAAGGAAGGACTTCGCATGATGGAGGATGCCCAGTCGGCGACTGGCTTTGGAGGCCAGCTTGGAAATGTTTTTTTTTTTTTTTTTTTGTATACAAGATCGAGGCTCGTGAAAGAGCGAACATTAATGACACACAAAGACAAACCGACACATAAAACATATAACATCGGGAGCGGTAGACAAGATGGGGAGAGAGGGGGAAGGACACAAACACAACATTTGAGAGCAGGGACCGAGAGACATGGAGACATCGAGAGATCTGAGAGAGAGCGAGGGCTTTGGGGGAGGGGGGGCATGGGAAGGGGGCCGTGGGAAAGGTATAAAACATATGGACACTGCCAGGACTTCCAGGAAAGAAGTTGGAATTTCAAACAAGGTGGATCTGGGGTGAATTAGTGGGGGTAGAAAAGATCAAGGTTTTGGATGGGGGAAGATAAGAGATGGTGGTGAACAGCTGTTTTAAAGACCTGGAGGGAGGAGTGGGATTGAAGGGAGTGAGGGAGTTTGTTCCAGAGGCGGGAGAAAAGAGGAATGAAAGAGTGAACGTGAGCAGAGAGCCGAGATTTCGGCAGTTTAACCATCAGAGGGTTGCTGGCAGATCTTGTGCGACCTGTAGGAATATTTGGGGGACAGAGCACAGAGAGAGCTGGGGGTGCAAGGCCGGAGAGGAGTCGGTAGAAGACAGAAAGACCACCTACCTGCCTGCGGTGAGTGAGTGAAAGGCCCTCAGAGATAGCTTCATCGCGGGAGATTCCAATAATTCTGAAAGCTTTGGTTTCAACAGCGTGAAGCCGAGCTAGGTGTGAGGCAGGAGCACCGGCCCATAGGGGAGAACAGTATTCCATTGAGCTGCGGATTAAAGCCTTGTATGTGGTGAGGAGCTCAGGTGTGCCGAGGAAGGACTTCGCACGACGGAGGATGCCCAGTCGGCGACTGGCTTTGGAGGCCAGCTTGGAAATGTGGTTTTCCCAAGAAAGATCATGGCAGATAGTGAGACCCAAAATCTTGAGCGACAGAACTTCTTGGAGAGGATTGTTGAGAAAGTAGATGGGAGGGTTGTCCAGTCGATCTTTTCGGAGAGACATAGTAAGAGTGTGAGATTTGTCAGGATTGAAAGACATGTTCCACTTGTTTGACCAGTCTGTGATTTTGTCCAGGTCTTCAGAGAGTGAGGAGGCAGCAGACTGCCGATCTGAGGGAAGAGGAATGGAGCGGCAGAGAGTGGAGTCATCAGCAAAGAGATAGAGAGGATTTTCGAGAGAGTCAGAGAGATCATTGATGAAGACCAGAAAAAGCACGGGGCCCAGAACACTGCCTTGGGGAACTCCAGCCTGAACAGAAAGAGGAGATGAGAGAAACCCATTCAGGGCCACACGTTGACGATGACTAGAGAGGAAGTCCGCCAGCCATGCGTGGAGATTTCCATGGATACCAAAGGAGGAGAGTTTGGTGAGCAGAGCGGGGTGCCAGACCGTGTCGAAGGCACGTGATATGTCGAGGGAGACAGCTCTAATTTCCTGTTTGGCATTGAGGACCTCCATCCATTGTTGAGACAGCAGAAGCAGCATGTCCAGAGTAGAATGACCTGGTCTGAAACCAAATTGATGATCAGAGATCAAGCCATTGGAGAAGAGGAAAGATTTCATATCCGAAGCAATGATGGATTCCATGACTTTGCTGATAATTGGGAGAAGGCTGATTGGTCTGTAGTTGCTAGGATCTGTTTTTGCACCTTTTTTGTGCAAAGCGGTGATGTTGGCTGATTTCCAAGCAGATGGCAGTTGACCTTGAGCAAAAGAGAGGGTGAAGAGAACAGAGAGAGGGTGAGATAGAGCAGCAGAGCAGGATTTTAGGACCCGTGGGCTGATGCCGTCGGGAAAGATCATGGCAGATAGTGAGACCCAAAAGCTTTAGTGACAGAACTTCTTGAAAAGGATTGTTCAGAAAGTGGATGGGAGGGTTTTCCAGTCGGTCTTTTCGGAGAGACATCGTAAGAGTGTGAGACTTGCCAGGATTGAAAGACATGTTTCACTTGTTTAACCAGTCTGTGATTTTGTCCAGGTCTGCAGAGTGAGGAGGCTGGAGACTACCGATCTGAGGGATGAGGAATGGAGCAGAAGAGAGTGGAGTCATCAGCAAAGAGATAGAGAGGATTTTCCAGAGTCGGAGAGATCACTGATAAAGACCAGAAATAGCACAGGGCCCAGAATACTGCCTTGGGGAACTCCAGCCAGAACAGGAAGGGGAGATTAGAGAAATCCATTCAGGGCCACACGTTGCCTACGACCAGAGAGGAAGTCCGCAAGCCATGCATGGAGATTTCGATGGATACCATAGGAGGAGAGTTTGAAGAGCAGAACGGGGTGCCAGACCGTATCGAAGGCACGTGATATGTCGAGGGAGACAGCTCTAATTTCTTGTTTAGCATTGAGGGCCTCCATCCATTGTTGAGACAGCAGAAGCAGCATGTCCAGAGTAGAATGACCTGGTCTGAATCCAAATTGATGGTCCGAGATCAAGCCATTGGAGAAGAGGAAGGATTTTATGTCAGAAGCGATGATTAATTCCATGACCTCGCTGATTATTGGGAGCAAGCTGATTGGTCGGTAGTTGCAAGGATCTGTTTTTGCACATTTTTTGTGTAACGCGGTAATGTTGGCTGATTTCCAAGCTCATGGATTGCTGTAGATTGGGAAGTTAACAGATGGGTTAGAATTACAGACTGCCACAATGTTTTAGCAGCAATGCTAACTGCATGGCAAATTCATGTTGAAGCAAAAAGACAGGTGTGTACTGTGTATGGAGTCATTGTCACTATGTGGTAGGTACACCATGCAGACAACCGAGAGGGGGTTGTGGAGAGGAATGTATAGCCAGAGGTATTCCAGTGAACAGAGCTGTAATAGCATAGAACAGTGGAAATCAGGGGCTTCAATATCATTGGAATCTCTTGCGATGCAGCTGAGTCTATGGGCCGATCACTTTGCCATCGCTGACAGGTCTCTCTGTCTTCTTCTGCCTCCTTTCTGGTGTTGCACCCTCTGTCCTCTCTGTATTTTGCTCCCTGCCCCCCAGGTATCTACATGACACACGTGGTCCACAGCAACCCCCTTCTAGTGAGACTCCAAAAATCTAGAACCACGATTTCCCTTCACTCATTATTCCTCCTTTTCTTCCCAACTGTGCAATCAACTTCCACATCCTCTTCAATGTCATTCTTCCTACCAAGTATTCAAGACAGCTGTGAACCACCATCTCAAATCATCCTCCATCCAAAACTGTAATCTTATCTACACCTGTTAAACCAGTCCCATCCCTCCCCAAAAACCGTATTTTTTTTGCTTCTGTATCCATTTTGTCCACCCCCTGCATTCTCCCATACCCCTCATCGTTACTCACATCCATTGTACATCCGCCTCCATCTATTTTCTCCCTCCGCCCTGCTGTTGGCGTTTCCCCCTTCTTCTGCAGTTCCCTTTTGTTACGTCGCGTCCTGATCCTTTCTGTGTTCAATAGCTCTTCCGTGAGTCTTGACTATATGTATACAAAAAAGAGTTCATGACTTAAACAGTGACATCATCACTGGGGTAGAGTGGAGGAAAGTCGTGTTAAATGAACCAACAGTAGCAATCCTCCAAACCCCTTTCTCCACGCCCACTTCCTGATTCCCGTCTAACCATGCAAAGTATGCATTACATTTTTGTCTCCAGGATCCAACACCACACTGCCCACCCTAAAACTGCAGGATGAAAAAACCATAGCTGACTATGTGTAATTAGTGGTTGGGAGGGGGAGGGGGGAGTTGGGGTCCTCCCAGGGTCCTCATAAATTAAATGCTTGACCTGAGGTCCACCATCCCATGAAACTATTGCATAAAGAGCCAATTTATTGCTCAGTAATGAACACATTTAATCGTCGTGTCAATCAATATGTAGAGCAATATCAGTGGAGTGCGAACAGCTGAAGTGCCATAACGAGGATACATCTAATGATTCGGTTTTGGGAGACACATTTATGGCATCAACCTTGTATGTTCGGAGAAGGATTTGGGTCAGGGTAGTATTCTTCCAAAAATACCTTGTAGTCTTCTGGACTACAGGCAGCCCTGTACATACTTAAATGATCAACGGACTGCAGACACCACTGAGATATTACTGCAGTTCGTTGAGGCACAGCTGGATTCACTTCAAAATGAAATTCTTTGACTGTATATTATTATAGGGTCGGCATTTATAGGGGCATGTGGCTTCATGGAGTGATGAATGGCAGCGATTATGAGCAGTTGTGTTTGCATATCCATAAGCAGCGGTAGCCCTGCAGCCGGTGGTGTGACAGACACAGTATCAAAGGCAATTCTGTAGGGGTGTGCGGAGAAAAGATGTAGCTCATGGCGTGTTAGTAATTGCATAGATGTGCAATGTTCTAGGTGAGTTGTTTGGGGGCACATTTTAACCATTTATCGAAAAGCTCACAGTTGGCTCTCAGAATAAGTTTCTTCTTCTGCCTCCCACATTTGGCTTCTTATTTTTCTTCGTGAAAGAGTCACTTAGGATCTCTGCATGGTAATTTGGAAGCTTTCCACAGTGACATCACAGAGAGACAGATCTTTCTCTCTGCCATGGTGCTGCAGAGACATCAATCTATCTGTACAATGGTGCTACAGATACCTCAATCTATCTGTACCATGGTGCTACAAAGACCTCAATCTATCTGTACCATGGTGCTACAGAGACATCAATCGATCTGTACAATGGTGCTACAGATACCTCAATCTATCTGTACCATGGTGCTACAAAGACCTCAATCTATCTGTACCATGGTGCTACAGAGACCTCACTCTATCTGTACCATGGTGCTACAGAGACCTACCTCACTCTATCTGTGCCATGGTGCTACAGAGACCTCAATCTATCTGTACCATGGTGCTACAGAGACCTACCTCACTCTATCTGTGCCATGGTGCTACAGAGACCTCAATCTATCTGTACCATGGTGCTACAGAGACCTACCTCACTCTATCTGTGCCATGGTGCTACAGAGACCTCACTCTATCTGTACCATGGTGCTACAGAGACCTCAATCTATCTGTACCATGGTGCTACAGAGACCTCACTCTATCTGCACCATGGTGCTACAGAGACCTCAATCTATCTGTACCATGGTGCTACAGAGACCTTACTCTATCTGTGCCATGGTGCTACAGAGACCTCAATCTATCTGTACCATGGTGCTACAGAGACCTCACTCTATCTGTGCCATGGTGCTACAGAGACCTCAATCTATCTGTACCATGGTGCTATAGAGACCTACCTCACTCTATCTGTGCCATGGTGCTACAGAGACCTCACTCTATCTGTACCATGGTGCTACAGAGACCTCAATCTATCTGTACCATGGTGCTACAGAGACCTCACTCTATCTGTACCATGGTGCTACAGAGACCTCAATCTATCTGTACCATGGTGCTACAGAGACCTCACTCTATCTGCACCATGGTGCTACAGAGACCTCAATCTATCTGTACCATGGTGCTACAGAAACCTCAATCTATCTGTACCATGGTGCTACAGATACCTCATTCTATCTGTACCATGGTGCTACAGAGACCTCAATCTATCTGTATCATGGTGCTACAGAGACCTCACTCTATCTGTACCATGGTGCTACAGAGACCTCATTCTATCTGTACCATGGTGCTACAGAGACCTCATTCTATCTGTACCATGGTGCTACAGAGACCTCAATCTATCTGTACCATGGTGCTACAGATACCTCATTCTATCTGTACCATGGTGCTACAGAGACCTCATTCTATCTGTACCATGGTGCTACAGAGACCTCATTCTATCTGTACCATGGTGCTACAGAGACCTCAATCTATCTGTACCATGGTGCTACAGAGACCTAAATCTATCTCCACCATGGTGCTACAGAGACCTCAATCTATCTCTACCAACAGACCATGGTGTTATAGAAACTCGAATATCTCTCTGCCAACAAAATGTCTTGGCTCATGATTCAATCGGCCATATATTTATTAAGCACTGGGAATAGGAGAGAGAGGGGCGTCGTATGCGTGGATGACAAAAGCAAGAAAAGATAGCATGATTTGAGAGAGAAAAGAATGTCGTGGAGTGAGCGGAATGGTGAGAGTATGGAAAAGAGGCTGGAAGGTGATATGATAAAGCGGAGAGAGAGAGTGGTGGAGGGGCAGGTGTGAAGGGGAGAGACATAAACTGGGAGAGCCATGGAGGATCAAACAAGGAATGGAGGGAGGTGGTTTGGAGAGGATAAATCCCTCCATATTTTATACATATAATATGTAGATGGTCTGAAAGTGTTGTCTGCATAACCATTCAGTCTAGTTCTTGTGTACAGTGTAAATTGTTTTTTTGGGGCTGTGAAACAAACATCGAGTTAAGCGTGTTTATTTTAAATACAAATACATCAGATGTATATGACTTTGTCGATGATTTTACAAATAGGATTGAAATGTACATTTCAAATCCACAGTAAACACTGGCCCAGGAAAGTCGTAAGATGATATATTGGTGGTTTCAATGGCTTAGCCTGGATTGCGCTACATATTGGATTTGTTTAAAAATTCGAGTTGCTGTTAATCTCTTTGATCAGTCTTATGAGAAGGAATAACTAGATATCTCCGATAGCCCAAGGGTAAGCCTCCCCAAGCACCCGCTATCCATTGCTGTTCATGTTTTTTTTCGGACTGCCATGTGACCTTGACCTTCAACATTTATGTGTAGAGTGTAAATTAAGAAAATGTGTCCCCATCATCTTACTATAATTCCCCAAATGTCTGTCCGTTCCCAGGTACCACAAAAACGGCTGAACCGATCGCAACGAAATTTTGGGTGGGTAATCCTGGGACCCCCTGGAGTAAAATATGCTATAGTGTTTTTCCAATTTTTTTTCCCAATTTTCCAATTTCCAATTTTTTCAATTTTCAAATTTTCCAGTTTTTTCAAACACAATGGAATAATATTTACAGATATGAACAGTGGTGTGGCTTTTATTGAAATTCCACAAATACTGTTTAGATTTTGATGATTTGCGTGTGATATTTAACGGATGTTTATATAAATCGTTTAAAATAAAAAAAGCCTTCAATTTCTGATATTTTGCCTTTTCATTTGGGCTTCCCAATTGAAGCCCCGCCCGTAGTTGCTAGTCCATAAAACTCAACATCATGAAAATTGGAAGTACAATTATTCAAGTTATGATGAAAAATGCTTGTTGTTAATTAGATTACAATCCAAAAAAGTAGGTCAAGGGCACTATGGTTCAGTCAAAGTAGTGGGTTGACCCACCACTAATTGCAACAAAAATTTTTTCACTGCAGTGCATTTCACAAATATACCCTAAACACCATACTAAAAGTATACCAAAATATATTTGGTGGAAAGGTGTCAAATTTGCCTAATATGCAAATTAGCTGCCACCATTAGGGAAAAAATCAATTTTCCACAGGAATTTTGTATCTAAGAATCCAATCATGAGAAATTAAGTGTCCAAACCCATGTTTTCAGAGTTACTGAATATGATTAACACATTTCCCGGATTAATTACCAGTTCCTGGATGTCACTCGTCATCTAGCTCCAGTCTTGATGAGTTAGCACAATTCAAACCTTTACACTCTCCACACATCCATGAGCAGTCAAGGCCATGCTTCTTGCATGTACATTTAGTGGTGCTGCACCCCGCTTTGCAGTTACATCTGAAGATCTCAGTAAGTTTCGGTGGTGCTGGTAGCAGATCAGTTTGCACTGGGAGTAACTGACCCTCGCTGATCTTCCATCCCCATTCGTCTGGTTTCAATTGTTCAACATTTCCTTTCCACTCCTGAATTTGGAAGTACACTCTCAGACTGTGATACCTTTTAGCCGCAGATGTTGGTGGCAAGTTCTGGGCCTCAACATATTTGGTACTTTTTGCAACCTTCTCACAGAAACGCTTGTATCGTAGGGCATCAATACTTTCATCTTGACTTCCATTGTACATGCATACAAGGGCCTTCTCCCCTGCTGCAACTAAATAATCCTTTGGTGCATCTCCTTCCTGGGTGAACAGGTCGGCATGTTTCATGAATTGGATGTTGTTTTGGATGTGCTTCAGGGCAACAGCTTTGCCAGTGCCATATGCACTGGATGTTGTGTCACAGCCAAGCAGGGCGTGTACAAATAGCATTCTGTCACAGACATTCATTCCCAAGGTCGTCTTGGTCTTTTTGATGTTCCATACTCGACGTTTCTTTGCATTAAGTTTTGGTTCAGGCTTGGAAAAATATGTCCCTCCCTTGCACGTCGGCATGGTAGCAAAGAAGAATGAGTAGGTCTGTGTCGTCACCAACAAGACCTGTATCTATTGTCTTTGCAGATTCTACTACAGTCTCGACAATCAGCACATCAGCATCCCCCTTGGCATGAATTGTCAGACATCCCGCCTTCTCTAGGGAGTCACTTAGGATGTAAATGAAGCGTTGTTTGTTGATTGTGTTTGCTAGGAACTCATTCTTCTTCAGCTTCAGGACTGTTTCACCAGTGAAAGTAACATTTGGTCCGATGCAGCTTCATATCCATCTCCAATGTGTGGCATCCTTCATCGTGGGACCGTTCTCGTAATCGTCGAAGACGATTGTTGCCTTCCCATACCAGCTTATCACATAAGTAATATACAGTGCATTCAGAAAGTATTCAGACCCCTTCACTTTTTTCACGTTTTGTTATGTTGCAGCCTTATGCTGAAATCGTTTAAATTCATGTTTTCCCTCATCAATCTACACTCAATACCCCATAATGACAAAGAGAAAACAGGATTTTAGAAAGTTTTGCAAATTTATTAAAAAGAAAAAAACTGAAATATCACGTTGACATAAGTATTCATACCCTTTGCTATGACAAGTGAAATTTAGCTGAGGTGCCTCCCATTTCTCTTGATCATCTTTGAGATGTTTCTACACCTTGATTGGAGTCCACGTGTGGTAAATTCAATTGATTGGACATGATTTGGAAAGGCACACACCTGTCTATGTAAGGTCTCACAGCTGACAATGCATATCAGAGCAAAAACCAAGCCATGAGGTCGAAGGAACTGCCTGCAGAGCTCAGAGACAGGATTGTGTCGAGGCACAGATCTGGGGAAGACTACAAAAAAAAAATTCTGCTGCATTGAAGGTTCCCAAGAGCACAGTGGCCTCCATAATTCTTAAATGGAAAAAGTTTGGAACAACCAGGACTCTTCCTAGGGCTGGCCGCCCGGCCAAACTGAGCAATCTGGGGAGAAGGGCCTTGGTAAGAGAGGTGAACAAGAACCCGATGTTCACTCTGGCTGAGCTCCAGAGATCTTGTGTGGAGATGGGAGAAACTTCCAGAAGGACAACCATCACTGCAACACTCCACCGATCTGGGCTTTATGGCAGGGTGGCCAGACAGACATCTTGCACTGAGTCTCCATCAATGACAACAGCTGTCTTTGACGCAAGTGTGACTGCTTGTTTTTTTGCGTTGGAATGAATAGTCGTACACACTCTTCCCAACCATGGAATCTAGTATAGTTTGCCCCACAGATCTGGCGTTATCAACATTCACTGTGTCATGTGCAGTAACGCCACTCACAATACTACGTAGAGATGGTTCACTGCTGAAAGGGTTCCATTCCTTGACGGCTCTGAGCAGTTCCTATGTGTCTTTCATATCACGTTGTTGTCTTGATTTGGAATTGTCCTTGTGCTGTTCACTGGTATCATAGGTCACACCTGTGAGCTCCTGCATGGCACAATTCACTTCAGCACAGGCTGGCATTGCCAGTAACCATATCAATCTATGTATCTCGGTCATTCCTCTGCCTCCAGTTAAGCCACCACTGGTCTTCATGCTCCTCATGAGCGCTTGTTCTATCACGAGGTAGGTTGATAGGCCAGCCCAATAACGTCCACTTCTTCTGACGACATGAAGTCCATCCATGAAACTCCTAGACACTTCTGGGTGATTCTTGTCAAGTTGTTTCATCATTTGAAGGTACAAGTATGCAGACCTGGCGTACAGATTGTGCCCTGTTGCTGCAAAGTACGGAAGCATATCATGTACGGCCTGAAGGTGCAGCATCCAATTACCCATACACTCAGCTTTTATGAATTTCCGTAAGATCTCTACCATATCCATATATTGCAGCCAGAGGCGTAGTGTTCGTAGATCATTTATAGAGTTATTTTCTTCCTTCAGTTTCTCAGAGATGTGCCTGGAAGCTTCTGAGGAGGACACCTCATCAGCAACACTCGGATCTACCATTGAACGATCAAATAGTTCACCAGCTTCAAACAAATCTTTGTTTAGTTCTTGAGCATTCTCCTCCTCCTCCTGGATGACGTCATCTTCCACATCCTGTTCCATCTGTTCATGTATCATGTGTGACTCCACAGAAGGACTCTCTGCTGTTCCCTCCAGGTTGTCCATATCGGAATATATTGGCAGGGGGAGGTTGTATGCATTCGCTACCAGCATCGTATTGAGGGCAGCATCCACCAAGAGGTGTCCTCGTACAGCTTTTGAGATTGCTTTATGTATACACTAACCCTGAAAAGTTGAGCCTCCTGGCCACCACTAAACTCATGTTATAGTAGAACATGCTCTTATCAATCAATGTTCATCCATCACACCACAAACCCCTTAGATACGGTACTCTGCAACAGAATTGAAAACATGCACATAGAGAGAGCAGTTTCATATCATGTTTCATATGTTTTTTCATATAATAGCAGTTTCATATGAGGATAGCTAATTTGAATTTTTGCATAATTGTATGCATATAATTAATCCAGAAATGTGCTAATCATATCCAATGACCATGAAAAGATTGGTCTAGACTCTTCATTTACCATGATTGGATGCTTGAATCCAAATTTATTGCAGGAAATCGATTTTTTTATATAATGGTGGCATCTAATTTGCATACTTCATTGAATTATAAGCAGATAATTGATCCAGAAATGAACTTTTCATAATCAACCCTGAAAACATGGGTCGAAACACTTCATTTACTATGAATGGATGCTTAGATACAAAGTTACAGTGGAAATTCTGTATCTTTTCAATGGCGGAAGCTAATTTGCATGTTATGCAAATTTTATGCCTTTCCACCAAATATATTTTGGTATACTTTTAGTATGGTGCTAAAGGGACATTCCCTGAAATGCATAGCAGTGAGAAAAATTCTGTTGCAATTAGTGGTGGGTTGAGCCATAAAATTTGTTAGATTGACTGGTCCATAATCAAATATCAGATGCGCAACTGGAATGATGATGCAAAAACATCTTCAAAAGCCACGTGGTCTTTGGGTTTCCGCATTGGCCAAATTGAGCAATGACAAAAAAAACACTTAATTTTTTCAGACAGCCATTTGACCTTGACCTTTAACAGGTGTTGTTCAGATAGCCTGGTGTTGGCTTGGCGGTTAGGGTGTCGGCTTGGGATCCTAGGATCCTGGGTACGAATCCCGGTCGATCACTGAATTAACACCAGGGGGGTAGACTCAGCCTGTCATCCTTCCGAGGTGGGCAAATTGAGTACCAGTTCACTGGTAATTCCCTGTGTGTTGCAAGAGGCGACTAACAGGGTTGGTGGCAGGAAGGGCATCCGGCCATAAAACATTGCTCCAAAAAGGGGACCAAGGTGCCCGAAAAAGGCCAACCACTGCTCTGCAGGGAAAAATGGCCTCTAAAGGTGGTTCTTTAACATAGAGAGGTGTGATGTAAATTAAATGTAAATGCGGCTTGAATTTGGCTATCTAGAGGGCAATTTTGTTCTGATTGGACAAACCTTAGTCGACTTACGATAAAATAATGTAAGATTTATATAACTAGCAGATTACCCGCCCTACGGGCGACCCTACGGTGATCATGTTCCAAGTGTGCAACACATTTTTCTGCCATCTCTTGTTGAGAATATTTTCGGCTGACACAACTGCTTTTACTTGGATTTTTTGCTGATTTCCTTTGGTAATATTGCTGGCTCTCTGTTCCACTTAGGTGGCCTTGTTTTTGAGGCATTTCAATTTTCCAGAAATTATTATGAGAAAAACTACGAAGTATTTTGGGTCATCGGGGTCATTTGGTTCCTCTGGGTCTTTTCAGTATCGTGGGTCTTTATGGGTCTTCATGTTTTTTGGGATATTTGGGGTATTTAAAAAATATATATTTTGGGTCTTTGGGGGTCTTTAAGTGTCTTCAGAGTATTTGCGTCTTCAGGGTCTTTTGGTTCCTCTTGGTCTTTTGCGTCTTCGGGGCGTTTTGAGTATTTAAGGGTCTTCAGGATATTTTGGGTCTTTGGGGTTTTTTCAATATTTTGGGTCTTTGGTGTCTTTTGGGTCTTTAGGGTCATTTCGGTGTTCAGGGTCTTTTGGGTCTTCAGCGTTTTTTGGGGTCTTTGGGATCTTTATGGGTCTTCGTGTTTTTAGGGGTCTTCGGGATGTTTTCAATATGTTAGGCCTTTGGGGTCTTTAAGGGTCTTCAGAGTCTTTTGGATCTTCAGGGTCTGTTTGTTCCTCTTGGTATTTTGGTCATTTCGGTCTTTGGGGTCTTTTGCGTCTTCGGGGCGTTTTGGGTATTTAAGGGTCTTCGGGATATTTTGGGTCTTTTCAATATTTTGGGTCTTTTTGGTGTTTGGGGTCTTTTTGGTGTTTGGGGTCTTTTCGGTGTTTGGGGTTTTTTGGGGGTCTTTGGGATCTTTATGGGTCTTCGTGTTTTTAGGGGTCTTCGAGATGTTTTCAATATTTAGGCCTTTGGGGTCTTCAAAGTCTTTTGGATCTTCAGGGTCTGCTTGTTCCTCTCGGTATTTTGGTCTTTTGCGTCTTCGGGGTCTTTTAGGGCTTCGAAGACCGGGGCGTTTTGGGTCTTTAAGGGTCTTCAGGATCTTTTGGGTCTTTTCAATATTTTGGGTATTTAGGGTTTTTTTGGGTCTTCAGGATATTTTGGGTCTTTTCAATATTTTGGGTATTTAGGGTCTTCGAGGTCTTTTCGGTGTTCGGATCTTTTTAGTCTTCAGGGTCTTTTTGGTCTTCGGGGTCCTTTGGGTCCTCAGGGTCTTTTGGGTCCTTTGGGTCTTCTCAATATTTTGGGTCCTCAGGGGCGATGGGGGTGGGAGGGTCTTTTGGGTCCTCTGGGTACTTTAGGTTAAGTATTTCAGGTTACAATTGTGGGTGGCGTCGTCAGCTGTCCAACTGATGGTTGAAGAGTGGACATACATACATACATACATACATACATACATACATACAAACATACAAACACTTGCTCCATTATATACAGATTAGGTCATGACCTTCAAAATTAGGTGAAGGTCAAAAAGTTGCGTCTACCTCACATACTTTGTATTCCGATTATATTGATGCAAAATTTAATTCCAAAAGTCCCAGCTGGCTCCGAAATACAGCTCGGATATTGGCAGAAAAAAAGAAAGAAACTAGAACAATGCGACTGTGTTGCCAATATGCCTCCGCAAAGTCCCACAACAGGTAGATGCCCTCGTTCACTGTCCTAGAAATAAACAAGATTGATTTAAATCCCTACAGCTGTTTTCAAGTATCACATTTTCACCAGCCATGATAGGTTTCACATCAATCGGTGAAGCAGTTGCAGAGAAGGGATTTTTTTAAATATTGGCTTTCAAGCTAATATGGCTGCCATAACACATGACATATGACCTTAAACTAGAGTAAAAAAAATGTACACTCTGCAGCTGTATGGGTAGTGGAACACGTTTGTGAAGGTTCGTGTTGATCAGATATGTTTTTTTTTTGGTTTGTTTTTTGTATACAAGATCGAGGCTTGTGTAAGAGCCAGCACATTAAACACACTATAGCACATAAAACACAAAAAACATAAAGGGACACATAAAACAACAAGAAAGATCAATCAGAGAATGCAGACCCTTGCCAGGATGTGTTTTCAGTGGTTTTTAAGGCTTTTGTGTTAAAAACAAATATGGCGGCCGAACCACGGGACCGATGATTTATTTTCATCATTTATTTTTACTAGGGCATGCCCGTACTATATATATATCTAAAATTATATCCCCCCCCCCCTCTATTTACATGAAATGGTTTGGTCCATTCGCAAAGCCAAAGCGAACGGCTTGCGAGTACGGTGACAATCCCCCCCTCTATTTACATGAAATGGTTTGGTCCAAAGCGAACGGCTTGCGAGTACGGTGACAATCCCCCCCCTCTATTTACATGAAATGGTTTGGTCCAAAGCGAACGGCTTGCAAGTACGGTGACAATCCCCCCCCCCCCCCCCCTCTATTTACATGAAATGGTTTGGTCCAAAGCGAACGGCTTGCGGTGTTTGGTAAAGAAATCGCCATAGCGTGCACAAATGCGCAGGAAAGCGAAAGAATCGCAAATTAGTTTTAATTAGTTTTAAAACATAGTTTAACGCCAACATAGCGGCAACATAGTTTGCCAACGTGAAATAAATGAATACGCTCTCAAATGTGCCGTCCAAGGCAGAGTCTGTTCGCCACGTTCGGCACACGTGATAGCTCGCTGCTCTCTGATTGGTTGAATCGTTTTTTGGACATAGCTCGGTAACTACTTCTCCGATTAATATGAAACCTTGAAAAGGCACATCCTCGGGTCCCCAGCAATATACCTGGCAAGTTTAAAGTATATCGGACCCGTGGTTGTCGAGAAACAGCGGTCACAGACATACAGACATACAGAGATTACTGGAATTATAGATAGATTTTCATCATCACCATCATCATTTATTTTTTTCTCCACAAATTTATCTCTAGATGACGCTCAATAAATTTCATCTTGATCGGATGAAGTTTTGTACTTGTCGAATTATGACGTCATAATGGAGGCACCTATGACATCATCATTAACATGTTTTATTCCCCATGGAGAGTTATTTACAATGAGCCATGTCTCAATTTTTTCTATGCAGTGCTTTCGGAGATATAGCGGTGCAATTTCTTTCGTTTTTTCCAAGATGGCGCCCATACCACGTGACCTATGACGTCATACTTATAATTAACAAATTCTACAGGTGGAGTTGCACCTATGGTGGATATTTCCTGTCAATCGGACCAACGGTTGCCGAGAAAATCATATTTATTCTGGGCGGACAAACAAAGACAAGCAAACAAACAAACAGACCCAAATGGAATACCCTCTCTTACCCAAAATAGTAATAAAGGGAAGGGGAGACAAGATGGGGGGAGAGAAGGAAAGCACACAAGCACAACAGTAGAGAACAGGGACATCGGGAGATCTGTGGAAGGGTGGGGGCTGGGGGAAGGGCGGGTAGGTAAGGGGTACACGGCATAAAACAAATTGACACAACTAGGAATTTCAGGAATTGAAGTCGGAGATTGAAAGAGGTGGATTTGGGGTGCATTAACAGGGGTAGAGAAGATCAAGGTTTTGGATGGGGGTGATCAGCTGTTTTAAAGACCTGGAGGGAGGAGTGGGATTGAAGAGAGTGTGGGAGTAGTTCCAGATGCGGGGAAAAAAAGAGTGAAGGTGAACAGAGAGTCTTAATTTTGGCAGTTTTACAAGGAGAGGGTTGCTGGCAGATCTTGTGCGTCTTGGAGGCCAGGGAGGAGTCGGTAGAAGACAGAAAGCCCACCAACCTGCCTGCGGTGAGAGAGAGAAAGGCCCTCAGAATCAGCTTCATTGCGGGAGATACCAATAATTCTGAAAGCTTTGGTTTAAACAGCGTGAAGCCGAGCTAGGTGTGAGGCAGGAGCACCAGCCCAGAGGGGAGAGCAGTATTCCATCAAGTTGTGGATGAAAGCCTTGTACGTGGTGAGGAGCTCAGGTGTGCCAAGGAAGGACTTCGCACGACAGAGGATGCCCAGTCGGCGACTGGCTTTGGAGGCCAGCTTGGAAATGTGGTTTCCCAGGAAAGATCATGGCAGATAGTGAGACCCAAAAGCGTGAGTGACAGAGCTTCTTCAAGAGGATTGTTGAGAACGTAGATCGGAGGGTTTTCCAGATGGTCTTTTCGGAAAGATATAGTGACAGTGTGATATTTGTCAGGATTGAGATTGGTTCGTTTTTCTATCCAAGATGGCTGGCAAACCACGTGACCTACGACATCATCATTTTCAATCTAAATGCAGCAATGGTGCTAGATTATATTTGTAAAATTTAGCATCTTAGGGTAAGCGGTTTCAGAGATATAATTATTTAATATTTTCCTTCAATCCAATATGGCTGCCACCCCATGTGACCAATGATGTTTTCTTGATAATCTTTTAATCGCCATGCCTAGTCAATGACACGTAAAGTTTTGAGTCAATCGATTAGGTGGTTTGGGAGAAGATGCTTTCTTAAAGTTTTACGTTAAATCCAATATGGCTGCCAAACCATGTGACCTATGATGTCATCTTATTATAATAGAGCAAACGTATATGGTTAGTTATGTCGTTATGTATGTTTGTTTATATGTGACAAAAAGTCTTCTTCTTCTTCAAATTAAATTAACACCCTCTTAATTAACCCTCTTAATTACGTTTAGACTGCTGAGACCCCTCAGACCTTTGACGACCCTTTAATTCCCCCAAGATCCCTGAAGACCCAAAACACCCCAAAAGACCCTAAATACCCTTAAAGGCCCAAAGGATCCAAAAGACCCTGAAGACCCAAATGGCACCGAAATGGTCAAAGATGCCTATCCCTCTGAAACGATGTGTGGTGAGGCGACGACGAGTGAATTCAATATTTCAATACAAATGGGTCATAGATCATGTGCATGCAATTTCAGATTTTTGGATGGACGGACGGAGGCATAAAAAAACCGAAATGGTGGTTTAGTACGCCTCGGTAGTCTAAGAAACTCGGAGCTACCATTAAGAACTGGGGGCACTAATTGGAGAAACAAATCCGACAACAGCTATTTAAGCCTTCCCCTATCCCACCGTGGGAGGCTTACTTGACAAGGAAATTTATCGCAGGAGGTCATTTGGCCCATCATGCCTGCGTGACACCAACAGCTTATGGAAGGATACTTGCACGATTTAAATAAACAGGCGACAGAACAAATCACTCAAAAGACGTTTTGAACACGTATGGACATCGACATGAAAGCGCAGAACCTACACGCAATCTTTAGCCAGGCTGCACCACATTATATACTCTTTCTGGGACATTTTGTCCTGGAAAATGTGAGTAGTGTAATAATGTTGCTTCTGGGACACCTCCGTTTAACATGGGAAATCCCTATCTAATGTCATTTACCCCCTTGTCTTTTTCAAAAATCATAAACACCTCTATTTCTCCCACCCTCATCTTTATGAACCTTTTGTCTGTAGTACCTATCCTTAATGTTGTTCATTAGACCACTCAAACACTACAAATATTTGTTTTCTCTTATAGACCTATCATCCTTCTTCTACATATCATCTGGCAGATTAATCTTTGACCCATTCACTTCCATATTGACCCTAAAGACCTCTATTTCTCTCACCCTGTTCTTTACGAACCTTCTAACCTTTTGACATGTTATCCTTATTCATTAGACCACTTAAACACCTGTGATCCTTCTGACCTCATGGACCTTTTAACCTTTTACTCTTAATATCATCTGGTGAATATAACCCACTCAAACAACGACCCTACAAATATTTGTTTATGCGTGGGAAATAATTTAATTCTCCTACAACTCTCCTCACCGTCTCATCCAACTCACCGGTATTTAAATTAATTCTCTTATTTGTTTTGTGAACTTTTTTACCAGTTGCCTTTTCAATTATACTTATTTGATATTTTTTACATTCATTTTGTTTTCCATTTATATACCACTCGAACCTTTTCTAATTAATAGCTCACTGTTAAGAAATGACGTTGTTTCACTTGGATAACTTCCAAGGAATTCTCTTTGTCTTGTTTCCTGTTTTTCACAAACACACGCCCTCAGTTTCCAAAAGCTGACAAGCACTTCAGTTCCCCGAAATACATTTTGTTCATTATAAAAAGAGAGGTCTCCGAATGGGACATTTAAACATTGTGAACGAAGATGAGCTTGTCTTATTCCAGTCTTTCCTCTGATGAAGAATACTCGCCAGGACATTGGTAAGTTCATTTGGTATTAAACACTGTTAATGAGAGCTTTGTATGTGATTAATTATACAACTAATAATTTATTTTTCCTATTCATTGCAGCAATTCAAATATTGTAAATATCCTGGCAGAATTTCAAGTTGTTTCTCAAGAGTTCCACAACGAACTGAATACGGGTTTGAATAACCTACCTCCGAGATGGTGGGCTCAGAATGAATTCAATGTTTCACCGTTCTTAGAAAATTCACGTGAAAGGTATGATAGAAAATAAAAAACGAGAGGTGTGTGCATGTGTGTGTGCATGTGTGTGTGTGTATGTGTATGTGTGTGCATGTGTGTCTGTGATTAAAATAGAGAGATCGAATTGTGAGGAACAGAAATGAAAAAATGAGATTGTGTGTGTGTGTGTGTGTGTGTGTATGTGTGTGTGTGTGTATGTGTGTGTGTATGTGTGTGTGTATGTGTGTGTGTGTGTGTGATGTTTTGTCAAGCTTACTTCAGCATAGTAATTTCTCCTTATTTTGTTTGCAGCCTCGAAGACCAAAGCTTGGAGTGGGACGATTTTGGACTCCATAGGAATGGTTATTTCCTACCAACCTGTGAACCTCTACATTTTCAACTCAACGATCTTGACGCTAAGCTGGATTTTTTCGAGGTAAGCATGTGTGTACGTGTGTGTGGTTCACCGTTTATAATAGGTACACCATATCCCTGCGCATCGTAAGAGGTGATTCAGGGTTGGTGTCAGGAAGGGCATCCGACCCTATATTAATAATAATAATAATAATACATTTATTTTGTATAGCGCTTTTCAAGACGCTTTGACATGGAACATAAATATGAAATAAATATCTCTCCCCTCTTGTCTTTAATAGAAAGAGATTCAAAACCTGAAGACATCTGCTGAACCAACCTTTGACTTGTGCTGGGAAGAAATTGATGACTTATGCTGGGGAGAAGTTGAATGTATACCTCAAGAAAAATGTTTTAATAATATAAAGATTTTAATGTTTTCAATATTTATATATATTTGTTTTGTTTACAATTATTTAATTATTAATTACAAAAAGAGAATAAAGGAGGGAACGGGGAGGTGCACCCCTGCCAAAGACCCTTCACCCCCCTCATCCCACCCCTCCCCTCCCCTTGTGTGTGTGGGGAAGGTGGGGGTGGGATGAGGGGGGTGAAGGGTCAAGGGTGGGGGTGCACGGAGGGTGGGGGATGATGGGTGTGGTCTGTGTGGGCGGGGTCTGTGTGGGCGGGGTCTGTGTGGGCGTGGTCTGTGTGGGTGTGGCTTATGATTTTAATTTATTTAAATTTTTTTTTATTACCACTAATTAAATTAGCTAATCTGGGTGGGGTGAATAGAAATGTTGTTTAATGAATTATTAGCTTTGTTTTTTGTAATTCTTGCGAGTAAAATGAACCCAAGATTTCTTCTCGATTTATATCATTTAATTTGTAGGTCCAAGGGACTGTATCCATTACATCAACGATTATAAATAATTCATTAGTCCATTTTTGTGTATAACCTTTCTCAAAATGGCTTTTCCATTTGTATATCCTTACAATATCACCAACTTTGAACTTGGGCTTTCTCAAATTAATCTCCTTTTCATATTCTAATTTTGTAAATGTTTCTGATGGTTTTGATTTTGTTGATGAATGAACTGTATTGTTGTAATCATCTACAATATCCTGAATTAAATACACCCATTTTTGAGAACCGAGTTGTGTGAATTTTTTATATAATTTCTCTTTCAAAGTACGATTAAAACGCTCAATAACAACTGCCTTTCCTTCATTAAAGGTGCTGTATAATTTAATACCCTTCCCCTTAAGAAATTTCATGAATATTTTGTTATAGAACTCTGTTCCCTCATCAGTCCATAACTTCTTTGGTTTCCTTTTATCCCGATCAAATATTAGCTTAAAGGCTAACATTAAAGTATCACCCCTTTTATTTTTTAAAGGGGCAACCCAGGCAAATCTACTCCTCAAATCAATAACGGTTAAAGCATACCTGTATCCCCTGTCATTATTCAATTCAATTAAATCAGCGGACCATATGTGGTCAGTGTATTTAGAATAAACCTTCCTTCTTTTAAACTTTGTGATTATAGGTTTGTGTAATTCTTCAGCCAAAAGCTCCTCAGTCTTGATGGCATCATTAGAGCCTAATAGTTTTTTGAGGAATAACCAAGACCAAGTTTCAATTTAGCATTTATCAAATTTCTCACAATAAACCTATCAACTTTCTCTCTCAACGTTGGATTTTGTATCAAAGACAAATTATACAACATTTCGCTGTCGGCTTTATGTTTTTCAGTCAACGTAGTGGTTTTCCCATAAGCAATATCATGCTTCATACACACTTCGTCAACCCTATTTGTAGGTTTAGACCAAGGTTTAGGATTGTCAGCCTCATCTAATCTTTTATCCAAGTTTGTTCCTGGACCACAGAAAGAATACCCTGGAAGGTGTAATTCCCCTGGAATTCCAGTTGTTGTAAATTTACTTCCTGACAGAAACTTTTGTATGTCTCCTCCTCTTTTAGGAGAGATGAATTGGCACTTTTTAGAGCCACATACTTGACATATTCCTTTTTGATAAACTCTATTATTTTTAGCTTTAACATAAGAGATATTTTTAGATTTAGTTTTCTTTTTACATTTGAGACAATAACTCATATTTATTTATCAGAAAAATTCCGACAGAGTATCAAAACCTTTTTGGTTTTCAACATATACATTTCAATCTTTATTTTTAAAACATAAAGAATCCTAAGGAATGCCTTCACTCTCTCCTCCATTTATTTACAAATAAAAACTAACTAAAGTCAATGACACCAACATCATCAATCACATAATCTTTTCCTTCTTCTTCTTCTTCTTCTTCACCACTTTCTCGTTTAAATCTCTGAAATTGAAGACATTGACGTTCTTATTTTTGAAACCATTATCTTCATAAGAGTTGTTAATTCTTTAATTTCCTCTTCGGTGCGTTGAGATTGATTTATTTGCTTTAATACACTCAATCTTTTATGAATCTCAGTGATTTCCATCTTTTTATATTTTTCCTCCCTCTCTCTTTGCTCCCTCTCCTCCTCCTCCATTTTCTCCCTCTCCTCCTTCTCCTTTTTCTCCCTTTTCTCCCTTTCCTCCTTCTCCCTTTTCTCCCTTTCCTCCTTCTCCTTTTTCTCCCTTTCCTCCTTCTCCTTTTTCTCCCTCTCCTCCTTCTCCTCCTTTTTCTCCCTCTCCTCCTTCTCCTCCCTCTCCCTTTCCTCCTTCTCCTTTTTCTCTCTTTCCTCCTTCTCTTCTTCAACTCCTTCCTCATCCCTTGCTACCCTTGAGTTTGAACCCCAAAGAATATTATACATATACTCATCTGGATTTTGAGATATTCTTGTATCTATAATTATTTTTCTCATAATAGGATACCAATAAGATTTGTTGACGATTTCTAAAAGAGTTTTATATTTCATAACTTTGAGAAGTTCATTTTTATTTAATATTTTAAACAAGTCTCTATTTGTGGGTTTAACAATATCAGTATAAGGCCAGTTTTTTATGACAAAATTCCCATGTATATGCTCCAAATCATAAGGTATGTAATACCGAGCACCCTTTTCTTGTAGGTATCCTTGAATACAAAAATTATAATTCTCTTGTAGTCTTCTTCCTGCCATTTATGTATCAGAAATATATGTGAGATTAATATTATGACAGGTAATACCACCCCATCTTCCCACTACCAAATCGGTTTGTATTCCTCGGCTTTCTATCCTTATCTCATTACCTTCCTTCTTTGTCATGCGAACCATCGCTATACTATCATATATTTTTATTTTCTTAAAATCACGTATTTGTTGTTTACTAATTGTACTTCCACATAAATCCTTATCTTCACCAAGTGGATAATATTCTTCTTTACGAGACTGATTTAAATCATGTAGGTCTTCTATGTTTATTGAAAAAGACCAATTATACCCTAAATCAGGCATATCATACCCCCATTTATTAATTCGCATATTAACTAAATGTCCTTCTTTATAAAATTTAATTGTAAGCAGGTAGTTAAATTCAATGAGGAAAGGTGTATGGTCAGTATAACCAGGTGTTGTGGTTGTAAATTTTACTTGTTTCACAAAACGTGCTGTTTTCTTTAAAGATATATATTGTGATAAATCACTGAATCTAATCAAGTCATTCGCATCTGTAGGGTTTGGATAATTGATTAATTTATAAGTATTCTTCATATTAATATTTTTACTTACACTATATTTTTGTCGTTCAGCCTGTGCCTTTGTATAATAATTTGATAAATCAATATCCTGAGAGGATTTTCCAAAGATAGAACCATCTTTTCCAACATAGGTCATTTATATTAGATAAAAAATGATATCATAAAAATTTTCATTATTGTTGAGTTGAAATAATACATATAAACATAATTGGCCACAACATTTAGAATTAATTTCTTGAACTTGGAATGTTTGATAAACACCATTCTGTAAGAATTGTATTACTTCAACAGGTGGTGGCATACCATAACTATCAAAATAATATTTATCCTGACTATTATGAATACAAACCCAATGAGAACCATTCTGTGTGTCTAAATTCATAATAATATTCTTTGTATTCTTATTTATATGTGTTAATTCATCTCTCATACAAATAACCACATTATCAATTTTTAGTGTTTTACAATACTTAGCTAGTTCTATATTTGACGTTGTATTCTTTCCAAATTGTTTAAACCATTTATCCATTTATTTATGAGAAAGATACAATCCATTACCCCGTTTAGTTAGTTTAACACCCGCTTGAGCGATAGAGGAAAGCATATCTCCAACCAACAATCTAGCTTTATCAGGTAGACTTTCAAGTTTTTGAGCAAAATCTACAATTACACCACTTCCACTAATTTGTTTCTCCAACTCCTTGTTATGTCTTTCCAATTCTTTTTGAGCTTTTAGTTGTGCCTTCCTTTCGTTAGCAGTTTTTACCGCTGCTGAAATACCACCAGTCAATGCTCCCGCTGCACTTAAACCAGCAAATAAAGGAATTAGAAACGGGAGAAATCCTCCTCTTGACTCGTCTATTGAATATTTCTTTAACATAGGTTTCGTCATTTTAATTTTAAGTGATCCAACATCATTTAGTGTTTTTACTTGTGTGTGTGTGAGTAAAACATCAATTCTTACAGCTCCTTTTCTTTGAATTGTATTAACATTAATAATACAAGGCTTTTGATTTTGAATACAAGATGTTAATTTATTAAGATTGATTTGATTAACATATACCCCAACCATTTATTTATGAGAAAAAACCTATGTGATATTAATCATAACACCATTATCTGTATTAATCTGTAATTCTGTTTCCTCCAAAAGCAAACAATATGCATTAACCTCTTCACTCTCCCCTCTTTCAATGTATAGAGAAGTATCCACTCGATTAGACTTTATAGTTTCCTTTTGAGAACTCAGGTCAATTGCGTAGATTGTATATAAACCTTTAAATGCAACCATATCCAAAATAGGATCATTATTACCATTACTTTCACACACCTTTTGGTAGGACTTGTAGGCTTCCGCATAATCATTTTTTTCCCAATCAATTTCCAATCTATCTCGCGGATAAAATGTGCCATCAAGAGAAACCCGAAGTTGTTTCACCTTAGCATTATCACTCAGCGCATTATTCTTATTAGTACCGTCCTCTCCATCTGGTTTTTTAAAAATGAGCCAGAGGTATCGTGGCTTTCCTTGAAGAACACCCAAATTCCAAGTGTAGGTAGTGTGTTCCAGTTTAACGTGTTGACATCTTCTTTTAAGGTATGATACATTTAGCGGTTTCTTTGAGTTAAGTCTTCTATTTAACATCTCTTCCGTTTTAAGATTAGGAGTATATTCACTGATATACCAACACAAATCATTAATAACAAATTTATTGTTGTCTCCAAAAGCATTTTCATCCCCAAAAAGCAACCTATTTACATTATCATTCCTTTGTAGTTGAAATCTAATTTTAAGACCATACAAAACTTTATCATAATCGCAAAATCCAAATATACCTTTAAGAGGTACTGCTACGGTAAAACTATTCACTGCTTTTGTTTCATCATTATACATTGACTTCCTTTGACTATAACCAGGGTCTGCGTTTGTACCCGTTGACATATCAGGAATAAAACCTTCAACAGCTCCCTTACCCATTCTATCACTAAACGAATATAGTGTAAATTTCATCATTTCAGATGTAGCAGAGACATAATCAACCGCTTCAACCTCTTGTGTTCCAATATACAGGCGGACACTGTCAAACATTTTCCAGAAGAAATCATTTACGAGTGTAGCATTAGTATTATTCGCAGCCTTAGTGAATTTAAATTTACACAGCAAGAAACTATCAGCTATATTCAAGTAAGTTTGTTGATTATTTATTTCAAAACTTTTTGTTCCGTTTGAATTCCAGTCTGTTCCTGTTATAGCATTTACCTTAAAATAGTCTTCCTTTTTAGTGGAGTTTGAAATGATAATCGTATCATCCAAATCATAGATACTATCAATCGCTTCCATACTTGTATTTATATAGCATTAAAATTGTTGAAACCCTGACCCAAGTATTTTAATGATTTTTTGTCGTTCTTGTGAAGATAGTTGAGTTTTACCTTTTTTTATTTCTTTGATTGCTTGTAATTTATGAGACTCCTTTTGAGCATCTTTTATACTCTTTATAGCACCCGCAACGGAGCCCACGGCAGAAGCAGTTGAACCAATTAGGTCTTTATGTTTAAGGATGGTTGAACCAATACCCATTAGAGTATCAATTATCCCATCTCCTTTATTTCGAAATTGATGACCTACACCTCGTTGTCTCTTAGGTTTATAGTATCCTCTACCCACATACCTTGTATAGTCTGGTGAAAGGAACATGCCCTCCCCTGTAATTATTTTATATTTTCCCAACTCGTGTTTTCTCACAATAACCATTATTTATTTATTGAAAAACTTCACGTAGGTGAATTCTGATGGATATAATTTCATCATTAAAGGATATCATACGATTATCTTGGTCGGTTATCCTAAAATTTACTCTGTATATGGTTTTTCCTGACACAGGTAAATAGACAAGATTTTTTGGTTCCATATTAAATTTATAACCAATCGGGGTTGAGTATGCACTGAATGAAAATATTGTATTTGTTCTTATTCCATCGTTATAAGCACCATCAATCAAATCACAATGAATTAATACTGAATTTATACCGGAGGATATTTGGATAACATTATCACTGTAAAACGTCCCGTTATTTTCAATCTTTTTTGAAGAGAAACCCAATAGCTCTCTAAACGAATTTTCAATCGTGAAATCAACTTTATAATTATTTTTAAGTTTAATAGTTGATTTTGAAGTGTGTTTTTGAATATCTATTACAATATTTTTTGGTTCATCACCTTTTTCTTTCATAAGGCGAGAGACTTCTGAAGATATTTGAGAAATCTCGTAAGCTCCAGGTGAAACAGTTATAGTTTTGTAGGCAGTGCCTGGATTATAACTAAACTTGTTGTTTTTCTCTGTGATATTAAAAAGGGTATTGTAAGTTTCCATTGACAACAAAGATGCCTCATATGAGGTAAGGGGGTCAAGTTGTAGTGGGTAAGGGAATGAAGCTGTGTAATCGCTCGTTGTGAAATTAAAACTAAGAATTGTGCTTCTCATCTTATTTAATATCTAATAAAATATCTTTGTATTGACATTTATTAATTATTTTCATATTCATCAACTGATCTAAAATGGCTGAGGATTCATTAAAACAATTGTTGTTTCCAGCCTTCTTACTACCTAACAACAATAATAGCCTATTAACTAATTGTGATGGGTCATTTGGAAGAAAACTAACACCTGAACCAAGTTTACTTAAAGCATCAATAATATGTTTCTCCTTCTCATTCTTCTTACTTTTACCAGCAACAGAAACTCCATAATCAAGTGCATTTAACAACTCAATATATACCCTATCTTCCTCTCTTTCCATATCAAGTGGTTCCTCAAAATATTTTGAACCGCTGAATCCGGGGTTTGTTAGAAGAAACATTAATCTTGGAGTTAATTTAACATTTGGTTGAGTAGAACTCAAGAACATCAATTCATCATTAAATATCAATACCTTTTCTTCCACAAGATGAAACACTGCTGGTTCTTCTGTTGGAATGAGACCTGCTCTGGTTTTTGAACCCGCCGAATATTCATTGTTTTGAAGAGCTTCCACAACATAATTAGGGGGTTGATTTACCTGCTCAAGTTTCCGAAATAATCCCTCGTCATCATATTCTAATTCACCAAGTTCTTGTTTTGTTATCTGACTAAAATCTTTGAGCATTTGAAGTTTTTTCGGAGTAAATTCTACCGTGGGAACTGTAGGTGAGTGTTGAGTTTTCAAAAGTGGTTTAAAGAATTTCTCTTGTTTTCTTTCAAAGGCTTCTTCACCAGTTAGTTTCTGTCTCCGTTTCTTCTTTATCTCTTCCTGTTGTTTAACAACTTTTGAAACTAATTGTTGATGTTCCTTAAACTTTCTTTCTCTTTCTTCAGTATTCATTTTCTGTATTTATTTATTGAAAAATATCATTTAGTATCTCATCTTGTTTCACAACAATATATTTATATTTTCCAATCGTGTGTTTCATATAATTTTCAAATTCTTTTTTACTACATAACGTAGAGCAATTATCTCTCCAAAAATTATTTACATCTATTGAATTTAACTTAAATAAAATAAAAGTATTGGCATTGTTTCTTATTGAGCGTCGAGGGAGTTGAAAATATGATTGACTAAGATATATACAATTACAAGAAGAATGTCTCCCTCTTGTATAGTAGCTATCCATTACTGTTTGGTTTCTCTCATTAACACAATCATCAAAGATGACAAGGTTCTTTTTTGATTTATCTAAATCTTGAGGTGAAGGTATATCATCCGTATTATCACTGAGAATACAAGTTATGGGTTTCGATTTTGATTTCTGTGTATCACAAAATAATTGTATTATATCATCAATATTATAATCATTTAGTTTGTTTTGAAGTTTAAATAAACCGATAATGTCTTCCTTTTTAAGACCCGCATTAAAACCCTGTGAGAGTAGTTGATACTCGGGTTGAAAACTTGACTTTGTAAAAATTATTAAATTATCATAATCTAAAAAATTAGAACCAAGGAGCATCTTTAAAAGTAAACAGGTTTTTCCACATCCGCTTGAACCAACTATTAGACATCTCAATGAATTTGGAATGTTTTTATGGTTATTAAATTTTATCTTATTTTCCCAAACGGGTAAAAAATCATTCATTTATATATTTGGAAAACAAGTTATCCAACTTTTTTTGAGCTATTTGAGAAACTCTATATTTTATCCTGAGTTCGGGTTTAATTTCAAAATAATCCATTATTTTATTTATATAGTATCTTGTATTAACATTTCCATTAAAATTATTTTGAATAATAAATATCATTAAACCCTTATACATTTCCTCAATACAATTAGTCTCTTCCCTTGAAAGAAATGGTGTATTATCATCACAATACTTAACATTCATCTCTCTTATTAATCTTGTAAAGTAATTCATTTTTGGTTCTAATTTAAAAGAGTTATATATTTTTTTATATTTCTTATTATCATTAATTAAAATTAAATCACAGAAAATACATTGTTTATATGAATCCTCATCATTAAGCCCCACTCTATCACAAGCCGGACAATTCTCTAATTTATCATATGGAGAGTCTGGAAATTCTAAATATCCTTCAGAACTTATCATATTTATGTGGTAAATTTTTACTTAAACTAAACGCAAGTTTATTCATTAATAAATACAATGTTTCAAAGCACAAAAGACAAATTTCAATCAATCTCTACTTCGGTGGAAGATATAGAAAAATATGTCAAAGATGTTAAATTGAACAAAGATAAATATGGAAATTTTTGGGTAAAACCAGTTATGGAAAATAACATGAGCCCCTCTATTTCATTTAAAGGAAGAGCTCTAACTATACCTGGAAAGACATCCATTAAAGTAAATCTAACAAAAGTTTCTCCTCTACTCCTGGCAATTTATTCAAAGCTTGAAAAAGTGATTGACCACGATACTTTGAAAAAGAATGATAAGACCATTAATAATTCTAGAGGAGACATTTGTATTTTCTTTAATAATCCAAAGGGTGTAGATCTAAGTAAAATGAATGATGTTAATATTTCTGGTGAAATGTCATTTCGTTCTATGATAGTTAGAGATTATTTAAAGATAACTTTTGATATAAAAATTGTAGAGATTGAATCTGTTAATGAAAGAAAGTATATAGATATTGATGGGAATATTTTTCTTGCTAATTAAATATGAGTCAATACAGCAGTGAAGATTTTACTATTTCATTGAACTCAGACGATAGTGATGATAGTATTTCATTGAACTTGGACGATGGTGATGATAGTATTTCATTGAACACAGATGATAGTTATGATACTAATAGTTTGTGCTCAAATGATAGTTATGAGAGTAGCTTTATTGATGACTCTGAGTATGATTCTGAGTATTCATGTGATAGTTATGACTTAGATGATTCTGAGTGAAAAAGTGTTTTAGTTTAAGCACAGCGATATATATAAAACGGAGCTGTAAACCTCAAAAGTGTTTTATTTTAAGCACAGTGATATATATAAAACACCACGTTTTCTCACGCTATAAATATGGTTTATTGTGATACTTGCGAGAAGGAAGTAAAATATTATAAACAACATATTCTCACCGCAAAACATACATACAACATTTTAAACAAACTTTCCCCTCTTCCACCTGAAACAAAACACTGTTCTACATGTAATAAAAATATCCTCAAGAAAGGCTTCAAAATACATCTTAAAACAAATCTACATTTATCAAATTTTATCACAACTAAAAACTCTGATGGAGCATTCAAAGGACATATTAAAATAAGAGTCTTTAACTTCAAACCTCCTGAACCAGAGTCTATAGTTGATGCTGTAGAAATAGTTAAACCTGCTGTTCAAACGTTGATTGAAAAAACACTAAAGGAAATGAAACCACTTAAATTTTATATGGGAGTAAAATTAGAAATGACAAAGGATGAAGGAGTTATAGATGCACCATACATGAGAACTGAGCCACACTTTATATCTTCATATCAAGATTTTAAAACATCAGGAGTCTATGATGAACTTATTAAACAAGAGCAAGATGTGGATAATTCAATCGTAGGAAGTGGATTCAATATAGGAAAAATTATTTACATAGACATTCATATTCTTAAATCAGATCCTCTAAAAGCTTCTTCTTACATTGATTTACCCAGTGTTATCAAAAATAGAAAAGCAGTTATCAATATCAAAAATAAAGACAATAAATGTTTTCTCTGGTCTATTTTAGCACACTTACATCCTCCACATTTTCATGATGAAAGAGTATCTCATTATAAAAAATATGAGAATACATTAAATACGAAAGATCTAAAGTTTCCGATGACTTTAAATGATATTCCTAAATTTGAAAAGATGAATAATTTATCAGTTAATGTTTATGGTCTAACAGAAACAAACAACATTCAGGTTTTAAAGCTTTCTGACAATTGTAAACAAACTCATATTAATCTTCTATATTTTAATTCAGACGAAAATTCACATTATACATACATCAAAGATATTGCTAAATTAATAAAACCACAAGTCTGTAAGAGAACAAATAAAATATATATTTGTTTGCGTTGTCTTAACTTCTTCAATTCACAAGAAAGATTAGATAAACATTCAAATTATTGTGGCGAACATAAATCAACGGTAATCAATATGCCTAAAGAAGGCTCAAAGATCACATTCAAAGATGAAAATAAAAAGATCAAACATCCATTTGTTATATATGCTGATTTTGAAAGTATTTTAGAAAAAATTGATACTGCTTCTCAAGATCCAAAAGAATCATACACAAATAAATATCAAAAACATACTCCTTGTGGTTTTTGTTATTATATCAAATCATCCGTTGGTGATAAATATAACAAGTTAGAGATGTATAGAGGCTCAAATACCCCAGAGGAGTTTGTGAAACGACTAGAAAAAGACTGTGTTCGATTAACCAAGATAATGAGAGAAACCAATAAACCAATGTCCTTAACAAGTAAAGAAAAAAGGGAATTTATAAAAAACAATGTCTGTCATATTTGTGAGGAGAAAATTGGTAAAGGTCTAAAGGTTAGAGACCATTGTCATCTCACTGGTAAATATAGAGGTCCGGCTCATCAAAGTTGTAATATTAATTATCAACTCCCCTCTTTCATTCCTGTCTTTCTTCATAACAACGCTCATTATGATACACATCTATTTATCAAGGAACTCTCAAAGACTTCTGGAAGTATCTCAGCAATTCCAAACACGGATCAGAAATACATTTCATTCACAAAAACAATTCACACATCTCCTATTACTCATATCAGATTTCTTGATACATTTAAATTCATGGCAAGTCCATTGGTTAACTTGGTTCAAAATCTAAAAGAGTTTCCATGTCTTTCAGAGTATTTTTTAGATAAAGATTTTCTAACACAAAAGGGAATTTACCCCTATGACTATATGGACTCATTTGAGAGATTCAATGAAACACAACTTCCTTCAAAAGAAAATTTCTATAACAAATTAAACAACAGTAATATATCTGATAAAGATTATGTACACGCACAAAATGTTTGGGAAAAATATAACATCAGGAATCTTGGCGAGTATCACGATTTGTATCTCAAAACTGATGTGCTTTTATTGGCCGATGTATTTGAAGCCTTTAGATCTGTTTGTCGCACTGGATATGGATTGGATCCTGCTCACTACTACACAGCACCTGGATTGGCCTGGAGTGCGATGTTGAAAATGACAAAACAAGATTTGGATTTGATAACCGATGTTGATATGCTTTTGATGATTGAAAAGGCAAAAAGAGGTGGAATTTCACAAGTCTGCTCGAGTAGATACGCAAAAGCAAATAACAAATATCTTCCAAATTATGATCCAACGAAAGAGAGTTCTTACTTGATGTACTATGACGCAAACAACCTGTATGGCTGGGCAATGTCTCAGGCTCTTCCTTATGGAAAACTTAGATGGGTAAAGGAAAAAGACTACAAAAACGTTTTACAAGATGTATGTATCTCTACACAAAAAGAATTGGATGAAGAAAAAGTTGGTTATTATTTTGAAATTGATTTAAAATATCCAGAGGAACTCCATAACCTACACAAAGATCTCCCATTTGCTTGTGAGAAAGAAAGTCCAAAGAAAGAATGGTTGAGTGATTATCAACGATCGTTTGATATAGGTGAATCAACAGAAAAATTACTTACTACATTATATAACAAGAAAAATTATGTTCTACACCAAAGAAATTTGCGACAATATTTATCAAAAGGTCTAAGAGTAGAGAAGATCCATAGGGTTCTAAAGTTCAATCAAAGTCATTGGTTAAAGGGGTACATTGATTTTAATACACAAAGAAGAACAGAGTCAAAAACAGATTTTGAGAAAGACTTTTATAAATTGATGAATAATGCGGTCTTTGGTAAGACTATGGAGAATGTGAGGAAAAGACAAAATATCAGATTATCAACATCTTGGGAACAAGCATCAAAATTAATTAATAGACCGAGTTTTACTCGAGCTGAGGTCTTTACTGAGAACTTTTGTGCGATCCATTTGATTAAAGAGAGTATTGAAATGAACAAACCTATTTATATTGGGACAACAATTCTTGATTTATCAAAGTCATTAATGTATGATTACTTTTATAATAACTTGAGGAAGAAATATCAAAATGATGTTAATCTACTTTATATGGATACAGATAGTTTTATTTTGAAAATTAATACCAACGATGTTTATTCAGACATGAAAAGAGACATTAATATCTATGACACGAGTAATTACAGTCCAGAGAGTGAGTTGTTCTCTTCTAAAAATAAAAAGGTGATTGGAAAGTTCAAGGATGAATTAGGAGGAAATGTCATGAGTGAATTTGTGGGATTGAGGTCTAAGGCTTATGCTTATAAATACATTGTGAATAACGTTGAAAAGACTGATAAGAAGTTAAAAGGTGTAAAGAAAAATGTTATTAAAGAAACAATAAACTTTAAGGATTATTATAACTGTTTAACAACAAAGAAAGAAGAGTTTAGAAAGATTAATGGAATAAGAAGTTATAAACATCAATTATATTCAGAAGAGATAAATAAGAAAGCATTGGGGGCTTTTGATGATAAGAGGTTTATTTTAGAAAATGGAATTGATAGTCTCCCTTATGGTTATATAAGTATATAAGTGATAAGATATATATATAAGTGATAAGATATATATAAGTGATAAGATATATATAAGTGATAAGTTAAAAAGGGGGGGGGGGGGGTTGGGGATTTTAACGGGCTACCGCCGCCTTTTTTACTATTATATAAATGATAGAACCAAGTATCAACCAGACTAAAGAGTGGAGGTGTAATCAACCTTGGTATATAAATGGAAAACATAATGAATGTGAAAAATATCAAATAGGTATAATTGAAAAGGCAACTGGTAAAAAAGTTCACAAAACAAATAAGAGAATTAATTTAAATACCGGTGAATTGGGTAAAAAAGATGGAAATATTTTTGAGTGGACGGAAAACTTTGATGGTTGTCAGGAAAATATATACTTTAATTTAAAAATGGTATGTGGCACTGGAGGCGCTCAAGCAAGAACATTGAGGGAGGTTTACCATTTTATCTTAGCTCAGTTAAAATATCTTAATAAAGAACCAAACTCAAACATATTTTTTGTTAATATATTAGATGGTGAAGAGAGTTGTAGGAGAATTAAATTATTTCCCACGCATAAACAAATATTTGTAGGGTCGTTGTTTGAGTGGGTTATATTCACCAGATGATATTAAGAGTAAAAGGTTAAAAGGTCCATGAGGTCAGAAGGATCACAGGTGTTTAAGTGGTCTAATGAATAAGGATAACATGTCAAAAGGTTAGAAGGTTCGTAAAGAACAGGGTGAGAGAAATAGAGGTCTTTAGGGTCAATATGGAAGTGAATGGGTCAAAGATTAATCTGCCAGATGATATGTAGAAGAAGGATGATAGGTCTATAAGAGAAAACAAATATTTGTAGTGTTTGAGTGGTCTAATGAACAACATTAAGGATAGGTACTACAGACAAAAGGTTCATAAAGATGAGGGTGGGAGAAATAGAGGTGTTTATGATTTTTGAAAAAGACAAGGGGGTAAATGACATTAGATAGGGATTTCCCATGTTAAACGGAGGTGTCCCAGAAGCAACATTATTACACTACTAATGTGGGATATGTAATATAACATTTTGTTCTAGAAATAACTTTGCGATGTTTTTGCAGCTTTCGCATTGGAAAATGCTGCAACTTTGTGAAACTACGCTCTTTTATAGTTGAACAGCGTAGTATGCAGTAATTGAAAAATTAGCATAAAACAATTACACTGAACATTGGCTCATTTTGTTTCTTTTTGGAGGGTTCACAAAAGCAATAATGTTCCAGAAAACAAGCAATGGTCCACTAAATTTGGGTATCGAGAAGGATCGACCAGGATCGACCAGGTTGAAACGTGCCACTAATTGGATGGGAGTAGATCTATTTAATCCCAGTGTTGCCTTGGCCTTGCACCCTGATTTCAGGCAGGTCAATCTGCAAAGCGTGCACTTGACTCATTGTCATAGATGTAACACTTTCTATTTAGTTATTGAGAATATCTGCATATTTCGCTCGTGCTCCATAACAACTTGTGCAAAATGTCTCCAATTTTACCTGCGTCACCTGCTCATATATAGGCCTTATCATGGTCATTCCTGTTGGAGGGAAAACGATGCTCGGATCAGTGCACGACCTGCAAAGCAACAAGAACGTGCAATGAGAGGATAAAACATTAAAATCAATCAATAATTTTATTAATTAATAATAATCAATAATCACTGGTCAACAGCCAAATTTGTTCTGACTTATTTTCAACAGTTTCTAACTAATTTGGTGCCCACGAATCCGAATCTGACCTTAAAATTTCGCCATCACGTAACCTTGACGTAGTACATCATATGTGTGGAAAAAATCTTTAGAGCATGCAAATTTCTTGATTAAGTCTAAATAAGTCTATTTATTGTCACAAAAAATAATATGAACTTAAAGTTTTTATTTACATCACATAAAAAAATGTAAATCTCCAAAAATAATATGAACTTTATAAAATATCACAAAAAATAATATGAACTTAAAGTTTTTATTTACATCACATAAAAAAATGTAAATCTCCAAAAATAATATGAACTTTATAAAATATCATAAAAAATAATATGAACTTAAAGTTTTTATTTACATCACATAAAAAAATGTAAATCTCCAAAAATAATATGAACTTTATAAAATATCACAAAAAATAATATGAACTTAAAGTTTTTATTTACATCACATAAAAAAATGTAAATCTCCAAAAATAATATGAACTTTATAAAATATCACAAAAAATAATATGAACTTAAAGTTTTTATTTACATCACATTAAAAAAATGTAAATCTCCAAAAATAATATGAACTTTATAAAATATCATAAAAAATAATATGAACTTAAAGTTTTTATTTACATCACATAAAAAATGTAAATCTCCAAAAATAATATGAACTTTAAGTTTTTATTTACATCACATAAAAAAATGTAAATCTCCAAAAATAATATGGACTTTATAAAATATCACAAAAAATAATATGAACTTTAAGTTTTTATTTACATCACATTAAAAGTGCTTCTGAAGTTTACTTTTGCGTTTGTCGGAGCAATCACTTTCATGCTGTAAAGTCCAACAGTAGTCGCCCATCATGTTTGGATTGAATCGGCCTTGATATCGAGTCTCCATGATGGCAATTTCCTGGTGAAACCTTTCTCCATGTTCATCACTGACATCGCCAAGATTTTGTGGAATGAAGTCCAGATGAGAATGGAAGAAGTGTATCTTGAGTGACATTCGAGCACCGAGCGCCCGGTAACTCTTCAACATCTTGTCCACAAGCTCTTCATAATTTGGTGCTCGAAAATTTCCAAGGTAATTGTTCGCAAGAGCCACAAAGCTATCCCAAGCAACGCTTTCCAGCTCAGATAGTCTCGTTACAAAGTCCTGATTAGTGAGTACAAGACGAATTGAAAACACCCGCCGTTACTTTGGCCTCAGATACAATGCCTTGGAACTTCCTTAGCAAGTAGTGGAAGCCAGCACCATCTTGATCCATGGCCTTCACAAAGTTATTCATCAAACCAAGTTTCAAATGAAGTGGTGGTAAGAATACCTTCTCAGGGTCAACAAGAGGTTTGTGAATTTCAAATGAAGTGGTATTCCTATGGTATACTGGTTCTCAAAAACTGGATGTGCTAGTGAAAATTGGATATCATAATCGAAATCTACAGGTTCATGTCGGTTAGAATCACCTCAAAATATACTAGAACCATAAAACTTTTTAAAAATTGTTGCCCAGTGATCAGTAAAATCAAGAAATCAATTAATCAATAATAATAATGCAACAATAATTATGCTTGTAATCTTGCTGGAGGTTGTTTCCATGGAGATCAAAGCGTCGTTGTGGATGCTCAACCTGAAGCCTCGCATAATGAAGCTCAACAACCAATCATCGCGGTCCTTGCACTGCATTCCAAAAAGGAACAAAAAAGGAAATCCGTACAGAGTGCAAGATAAACGCACGGCTTTTAATGTCTGCGGAGAAGCGAGGTATTAAAGAGCAACTCGGCACGAAGTGAGGATGAACCTTAAGCCTTGGAACCCGTTGTTGAAACAAAACGGGCCATAAAGCTAGGCACATCGTTTCTTGGTGGGATAGGAAGCCTACTTCTTGAACAGCCGTTCCGATAAATGGCCTCCATGGGAATAATTTGACCACAGGCCACCTTTTATCACAGCGGATTCTCTTTGGGTGCTGAACATTTTCTGTATTCCGAGGGATTGCGAAAGGCACGTTTCCATCACTGGAACACTCAAGCGTCCGACACTAAGTAACTGACAAACCCTTCAGAATTTTAAATGCTTATGATAGTTTAATAATAATAGCCTGGTGTTGGCTTAGCGGTTCGGGTGCCGGCTTGGGATCCTCGGATCCTGGGTTCGAATCCCGGTCGATTGCTAAATTAACGCCAGGGGGTTGACTCATTCTGTCATCCTTCAGAGGTCGGCAAATTGAGTACCAGTTCACTGGTAATTCCCTGTGTGTCGCAAAAGGTGACCAACAGGGCTGGCAGCAGGAAGGGCATCCGGCCACAAAACATTGCTTCAAAAAAAGGACCACGGTGCCCGAAAAAGGCCAACCCCTGCTCTGCGGGGAAAAATGGTCTTCTAAAGGTGGTTCTATAGTTTAATAATGATAAATAAAAGGAGAAAAAAACTGCAGCAATACAAGTAACAGCGTCTGTACCCTTTATTTGATGGTATGCATTAATTAAAATTTGGAAAATGGTCAAGAGTTTTGGTGGATCAAATCGCCTTTATGTAATTAGGTCTGTCACCGAAGGTGGACGCAGGTTTATGTTTTTACCGCTGTCTGTTTGCCTGTGATCAGGATATCTCAAAACGTTATGGACGAATTCGAACGAAATTTGGTGCACAGGTTGTGTTTGTGACAAGGACGAATTGATTCGATTTTGGTGAAGATGTGGATCCAAATGTGAGAATTAAATATATATTTTATAAGTGATTCTTCACCTTTGAGTGAGAGGGCCAAAACGATATACATATATATCTGTGCAGTGTCTGTGTTGTCTTGTGTTCTGTTGCCTTGTCAATGAACTACTCCCTCAAACGTTTGTGAAATCGTACCAAACTTCTGGTATGCACCTATCTCTCCCGTCGGTATGTCCGAAGGGTATTTTTTTGAAAAAATTTCCAATTTTTTTTTTGGGAATTTTTTGGGGAATTTTTTTTTTTCAACTTCAATTGTTTATAAATTGTGATATAACGTATATTACAAATACATTTGTGCAAAATAATTGTTTGAATTATGATTGGTGTAAACCATGACAAAACGGCAACTCGGGTACAGTCATTTATCTATATATCTACACATCTGGCAGTGTCTGTGTTGTCACTTAACGCCTCCCTCAAGCTTTTGTTTCCGTGGTTGTGAAGTGTTTTTAATAACGTGGTGGTGGTTTTGAATCACGTGGTGGTAAGGTGTTTTTAAATCACGTGGTGGTGAGGTATTTATAATTAGGTGGTGGTGAGGTGTTTTTAATTATGTGGTGGTGAGGTATTTATAATTATGTGGTGGTGAGGTGTTTTTAATTATGTGGTGGTGAGGTGTTTTTAATTATGTGGTGGTGAGGTATTTATAATTACGTGGTGGTGAGGTGTTTTGAATTAGTTGGTGATGAGGTGTTTTGAATTACTTGCTGGTGAGGTGTTTTGAATTACGTGTTTTATGGCTGTTAGGTGTTTTTAATTTTGTGGGGGTGAGGTGTTTTTATTACGTGTTTTATGGCTGTGAGGTGTTTTGAATTACGTGGTGGTGAGGTGTTTTTAAATGACGTGGTGGTGAGGTGTTTTTAATTTCGTGGCTGTGAGGTGTTTTAAATTTCGTGGTGGTGAGGTGTAATCGTCCCAAACTTCCAGTCTGCACCTACTCCTCCCCCATGTATGTGCTGAGGGGTTCTTTCTTGAAAAAAAGAAAACATTCAACCTAAATCTTCAACCTAAATTGCCTATAAAAATGTAATATCACAAACACAACAAATACATTTGTGCAAAATAATTGTTTGTATTATGATTGGTGTAAATCATGACAACACAGCAACTCAGGTACAGTCATTATCCTCAGCTAAAATAAGCCCATTACTCAGTAACGACGCGCTCGCCTCACCAAGCTAGTATATATATATATATATATATATATATATATATATATATATATACAGACTTGGCATTTAATATGGAATATTTTTTTTTTCTTGCCTTTGGTTTACTTTCTTCACTCGGTATATCAATCTGGTGAGTTTCTTATTACACTTTGGTGATTTATTTGTTGAAAGAACCATGTCACTGATTGTCTGTCACAGCAAGAAGTCAACAACAGGATTATATCACAGGTGGTGTGGCAAAATGTACGGACAGGTGCATTTGATGATTGGCTTCACAGTCGGGTATACAAGGGTTGTTGCGTTCTGTATTAGTGGAAAACAACTGCTGCACATCTCCAAAGGTTATTGCCGCTTCCTCTGGAGATAGTCCATCAACTCGACAATGCTGTTTGTCATGGAGTGGTGGCTTTACGAAATTACGGCATGAAACAGCGTGCTATTGCTCGGCAGTATGGCATCACTCAAGGTCAGGTGTCAAAGATCCTGAAACGAAATGCTCAGAGGGGTGTCCCTACTCCAATACCGAGGCCAGGACGTCCCCGCAGAACCACAGGAGGGATGATCGCCAGCTGCACCGGTTAGTCCGCAATGGCCGTACCAAGTCAGCTAATCGGATAAGGGCTGAGTGGCAGCAACTGACAAATGTGCCTGTATCCAGAAGGCGAGTCAACCAACGACTGGTTCAAGCAGGCTATTGTGCCAGGCGTCCCCTGAGAAAGCCACACCTGACCAGACAACAACGCCAGCGCCGATTGCAGTGGGCCAGAGAGCACCGTAAATGGCAGCCAGGACACTGGAATCACATGATCTTCAGTGACGAGTCTAGATTTCTGGTCTATCGTCAAGATGGCCGTGTCCGAGTGCGCAGACAAGTGCATGAAGCCTACAACAAAGATTATATAGTGCCAAGAGTCCAAGCTGGGGGTGGTGGGGTGACCGTTTGGGCTGCTTTTCATGCAGGGGGCAAAACTGACCTGGTTGTTCTGAATGGAAACCTGAACCAGTTCAAGTACAGGGCCATTATGGAAGAAACATTGCTTCCATTTGCTCGTGCAGCCTTTCGAAGAAACTTTGTCTTCCAAGATGACCATGCACGGCCTCATCCTGCTCACATGATCCAACACTTTCTTGCTGACCATGGTGTAGAGCATATGGAGTGGCCTGCCATGTCCCCGGATATGAATCCGATAGAGAACTTGTGGGCAGAATTAACGCGTCAAATCGACCACTTGGACCAGCAGCCGACCTCTGTGCGTGAATTGCAGCAGGCTATTGTCACTGCATGGCAAGCGATTCCTGTCCAAACCTTGGCAAATCTCGTGAACAGCATGCCTCGACGTGTACGTGCTCTCTTGAATGCTCGTGGGGGTTACACGAAGTATTGAACTGTAATTTTACTGTCCGTAATCCCAGTCGTAATTTAACTTTTGTTTTTGTTAAAAAAAAAATTGGCTAATGTGCAAAATAAAGAGATACTTCTGGAAAACGTACAGAAGTTTAACACAGTACTGTCCATGAATTGAGTTCGATATCAGTGAACATCACTATATATATGTAGCACAGTATCTCAAAACGTGTGGACGGATTCGGACGAAATTTGATGCACAGGTTGTTTGTGACAAGGACGAATTTATTTGATTTTGGTGAAGATGCGGATCCAGATGTGAGAATTAAATAAAAATTATATAAGTGATTCTTCACCTTTGAGTTATAGGGCCAAAACGATATTTAGCACGGTATCTCAAAACGTGTGGACGGATTCGGACGAAACTCGATGGATGAGTTGGGCAGGTTATAAGAACAAATCGATTCAATTTCAGCTAAGGTGCGGATCCATCCTGCTTAAATCTATCCCGATCCTGTCTATCAGAAAGATACAAAATGCAAAATGTTCAGCCTGTCAGAGGTATGCGCTCTAGCGAGTGCAGTTCTATTTAAATTATCTATTTTGTCTGCCAAAAGTTCTAGCTAAAGAAAATCAAAAAGTAGTTCCAAAGTCTTCTCTGCACACGGTTGCTGTGTGTGTGTGACTTCAATGCGCTGCCTTGTCAGGAGCTTATTGATTTCACCTGTCTTCTAAGCTGGATAAACACATGTCAACGAATCGAGCTTGAATTGCATTCTTCAAGCTAATCAGACCCACAAGTTAAAATTACTCTATGATTGGAAGCTTCGCTATTTTGTGCGTAAAAACAGAGCCAGCAAATAGATGGGAGGGATCACCATCTCCTTCAGGTGTAAGGTGTTATCAAAGTCCCATGTCTGATTGCATCAAACACCTCCTGGTCGCTGATGAAATAAACGAATCCAAAACTTTCCTGTAACCTTTAAACGGACAGAATGGGTCATGGATCACCGGTTTGATTGGGAGGCATTTTCAAATATGTTATAAATGACATGAAAATAGCATCTCATAAACAGACTGACAGTCTTGATGAAAGCATCAAATGGCCTGAGTTAAATTAACTCATTGCTTCCCTTAAAATGTTTTTGCTTTTGTGGCCACCTGTCTTGTGTGTGACCTCTGCGTTTGGATATGGTGGTTAATAAGAACAGGAACACTCGTTATCAATTAGACTGCCTGATGAAATTACACCGGGTTGGTTGTATCAGTTTGTTAAACAACTCGAATGAATAATTCCCAAAGTTGTTGATGTTTTTTTTATTGAACAACACCAACAGCACTTTTGGACGCGGTTGCTTTCCAACTGACATCACTAATACGATGCTGCACCTGTCCTGTACATCACCAGAATGGAAATTGCTCAGGCTAACAGCACACTGGCAGCCATGTTAATATTTTATCATGTGAGAAGTGACATTCCATTTGCTTTTATCTGAGTTACACGAGCAAAGCCTACTAAAGTGAGTAGATTTTGTTCGACGGGGGGAGGTAGGGGATTAGTCTGAAAATTTTTGAATTGACTTAGACTACTGATTCTTCTTTTTGTATATAAATTCGAGGCTCGTGGAAGAGGTGAAACAAAGAACAAGCAGAACAGCAGCATCAGCAGCAGCAATGACAATGAAGATCACAATGACATGGGTGATGGGTGATGGTGCACTACATGGTCATAAGTATGCGGACACCCCTTCTAATAACTGGATTCGGCTGTTCCAGCCACACCAATTGCTGACAGGTATATATAATCAAGCACACAGCCATGCAATCTCCATAGACAAACATTGGCAGTAGAATGGGACACACTGAAGAGCTCAGTGACTTTTAACATGGCACCGTCATAAGATGCCACCTTTCCAACAAGTCAGTTCGTCAAATTCCTGCCCTGCTACAGCTGCCCCGGTAAACTGCAAGTGCTGTTATTGTGCAACAACAGCTCAGCCGCAAAGTGGGAGGCCACACAAGCTCACAGAACGGGGCCGCCAAGTGCTGAAGCGCGTAGAGCGTAAAAATCGTCTGTCCTCGGTTGCAACACTCACTACTGAGTTCCAAACTGCCACTGGAAGCAACGTCAGCACAACCACTGTTTGTCGGGAGCTTCATGAAATTGGTTTCCATGGTCGAGCAGCCGCACACAAGCCTAAGATCACCATGCGCAATGCCAAGCATCAGCTTGTGTGGTGTAAAGCTCGGCGCCATTGGACTCTGGAGCAGTGGAAACGCGTTCTCTGGAATGACGAATCACACTTCACCATCTGGCAGTCTGACGGACGAATCTGGGTTTGGCAGATGCCAGGAGAACGCTACCTGCCCGAATGCATTGTGCCAACTGTAAAGTTTGGTGGAGGCGGAATAATGGTCTGGGGCTGTTTTTCATGGTTCGGTCTCGGCCCCTTATCCAGTGAATGGAAATCTTAATGTTACAGAATATAAAGACATTCTAGACAATTGTGTGCTTCCAACTTTGTGGCAACAGTTTGGGGAATGTCCTTTCCTGTTTCAGCATTATAATGATCCCATGCACAAAGCGAGGTCCATACAGAAATGGTTTGTCGAGATTGGTGTGGAAGAGCTTGACTGGCCTGCACAGAGCCCTGACTTCAACCCCATCGAACACCTCTGGGATGAACTGGAACACCGACTGCGAGCCAGGCCTAATCGCCCAACATCAGTGCCCGACCTCACTCATGCTCTTGTGGCTGAATGGAAACAAATCCCCACAGCAATGTTCCGACATCTAGTGGAAAGCCTTCCCAGAAGAGTGGAGGCTGTTATAACAGCAACGGGGGGACCAACTCCATATTAATGCCCATGATTTTGGAATGAGATGTTCGTCGAGCATATACTGGTGTGATGTTCAGGTGTCCACATACTTCTGGCCATGTAGTGGTATTTGTGCAGCGGACATGATGGGACGAATGGCTTCCTCCTGCACCAAAGGTCCTGATTATGCCTTGTAGGATGATAAGAAAACATCAACAACCACCACTGTTTTATGACAGAAAGGTGGTTTGATCAATGATGGCATTCTTCCACACAGATCTATCAATTGCTTCAGTTTCATGCAAATGCTAGCATTCCATATCTTTCTTGACATTTCCAATCCATGTCTTTTTGGAAGGGCTTTCTTCCTTGACCCTTCCATCTTGAACTTTATTGCTTTCTTCACAGTTTCATCTTCTGACCTTTGTTGGGCATGACCTTACCAATCTCGGTATCCTTTCTTTTAGAGACAATCGTACCATTCTCATCTGTTCCTTCCATTATTTTTACATCTGTGATCCACAGTGCTTACGTTTGCTTCCATACATCAATGCCGGTCAGATACAGGCTTTATGAACTCTAACTTTTACTGGTAATGGATTGTTTCCGTGCTTCATGATATCACTCAGTTGCCTTCACTTGTTCCTGATCTATCGGCTAATACTGCTCCTCCTGAAGCCTCTATCATGTATAAAAGGGGCACACAAAATTTTGACCTTTTAAAAATTAAATTCTGAGTTCAAGAGCATTGCTTTTCGTACAACCTTTTCTTGAAATGATTAATGCTCACACATTTTACATATTAAAATCTCAGCTTTTGTTACCAAATTTCTAGTGATACCACTGCACCTCTTGTGACACCATCTATAACTGCCGACATCAAATTGAGATCCTTCCAACTCCTTTTTCGCATATTCAGCAAGGCCATTGTCCGCTTTCTTTCCTTTCTCTTTCTTTGTCACTCACCACAAACTTCGTTTTTATTAATGTTGACGTGTAAGCCTTTCTTCTTTGTTGCATTTTTCCATTTTTGAAACATCTCTTTTGGTTCTTTTTCACTTTCAGAATTCAATACCAATTCATCATTGCCCCATAAGTCGCATGGGAATGTCAATCTTTCATTCGTCGTCAATTCTTCATCAGTACTACAAACGGTAAAGGAGTTAAAACTGATCCCTGGTGTAATCTTATGTTGACTTCTAACATTTTAATTCATCTCAAGTTGGCCTTTACCATAGTTCTTGGTTGCTTTTTTTATACATTCCCATGACTACTTTTACCATTCATTTAGGCACAAGTTGCCTTCTGTGAGGGTCTGACAGCCTTGCCGTTCTTGGTTAATCAATTCAACAAATGTCCTTGGTACTCCATGATATGCCCTCTTTAGGTGAATTAAAACATGATACATTTTCCTTTTCTTTTCCAAATATTTATCTTAGCATTGTCTCAAAAAAAAATCACTTCTCTTGTTGATTTTCCTGGCATAAAATCAAACTGTTTGTTGTCTATATTTACAAATGTTCTTTGTCTTCTTTCAATCACCTTTTCAAACACTTTCAATGTCTGCTCAATTAGTTTAACTCCCTTGTTAGAAGAACATAGCAAAGGGTGCATTTGTTACCTTCAACAAAGTGTCACTCTTCATCTTGAACAGGTGTAACTTTTTTTGTACACATAGTCGAGGCTCTTGGAAAAGCTGGTACTGTATTGGTACACTGAACGGATCAGGACGCAACAGGACAAAATAAACAGTAGAGAGAGGGGGAAACACCAACAGTCGAGCCGAAGGCCAAGAGGAGGGAGGTGGACAAACTACGGGTGTGGCGAGGAATGTAGGGCAGGAGAATGCATGGGGGTAAACAAGATGGATACAGAAGGAAACTCAGGAGGGAAACCTGGAAATTTGGAAGGAGGAGGGATTAGGGCCCAGTCTTCAGGGATCACTCCTTCCCAGATCTTTTCAAACAACTTCATCATCCAGTTTATGCCGACATGTCCAGCCACCTAGCTCTGGTATTTTGACTGAGAATCCTTTTGGGCGTTCTGCCTTTCCTTTGTTTAATCTTCTCAAGCTGGTTCTTCTTCTTCTTCTTCTTCTTCTTCTTCAATATCTCCTCTTCTGTACCTTCAACTTTATTACGTTCTAGTTCATTCGAACATTTGTTTTTCTTCATTCATGAGCTTTTCCCAGAAAGCTTAATCCATTCCTTATCAATATCATCTTTTTCACTGGAGATGCCCATTTTTGTTTTTTAAACAATTAACGTTTACCACATCTCTTGTATCCTTCACCACCTGCCTGGATACTTTGAAAATGGTATTCCTGCCTTCTGATGTGCTTGAGGTTAAGCGTTTTCCTATTCTTCATTCTTTGCTACTGCTATTTCCTTTATTTTAATTTTTTTATTCTTCTTTATCTTGAGGGTCTTCACTCTTTTGCCATTTTTTGGAAGTTTCTTATGCTTGAGCATTTCGTGGACTCTAATATTCCACCACCATGTTTCTCATTCCCCTCGAAATCTGCCAGTGCTTATCCCACAAATATTTTTTATTTGAGTCCACATCCTATTTACATCTTCAGAAGTTACAAACTTCATTTCACTTAGATGCTCCCGAAATGTTTCTGTTTTCACATATTAAGCTTCCAAACGTGTACACACGGACTTTGGTTGAGGCATTGCTTTTCTTTTCATTTCCAATCCGAGCATTCTTTACCAGCTTTACTTTAACATTACTTAACTTTAATTAATTTATCAATTTATCTTTAACTAATCATCCGCCCTTTGACAGGTGTCGTTTTTGGTCCTGGCAGGGTGTCACAGCCACACTCCCCACGAGCAAGGCCAGCGAGGGTTGTCGGTTTTGTAGCCGACAACCCGACCATGCGGCAGATAGCACTGGGTTACATGTTGCCATTGGCAGTCCCAAGGGACTGCTGAGGGGAAGTGGAGGGGAAGGATAGTGGGTGGGGGGAGGGAAGACGGCCCAGAAAGGGCAAGGGGTGGAAGACCAGAAAGGATGTGGTAGAAGAGAGAGGTCAACAATTTGTCTCTACTTGATGCTTAGCTGTGAAACATGAAAAGCAAAGTTTTTGTTTCTTTTTTTTTCCTTTTAAGGTAAAAGATATATATATATATATGTTTTTTTAGAAACAGGAATCAAATTCCTGCGAGGGGCTAGGTGTGAAAAGATCCTGACAATGCGGGGCTCGAACCAGGAACCTCCATTGATTACGCGTCAACAGTCCACTGCGCCATTGAGCCAGCCGTAATCTCCTCAGAACTTACTTGATGCTTAGCTGTGAAACATGAAAAGCAAAGTTTTTGTTTCTTTTTTTTTTTCCTTTTAAGGTAAACGATATATATATATAAGGTCCAATATCTAGCTTATGGACTCAGATGTTGAACATCAATCATTTGTTAAATATGTACCATAATGTAATAAAGTTTGATGACCTTGTCATATGTGCTTTATGAGTTTTTGTGGTGTTTTAGTTATGATCAAAAAAAATATTTAGAGTCATTTCTACAAAGTCTACAGTCTCAAAACCTTGTGAAAGCTTTTTGGTCAAGCACATTTAATTATTATTGTGGATGGTCACAATGCGATGTACCTTTATATATGGGAAACTGATGCACTGTTGGTTCTCTATGTATTGTTTCACCTTTTTCAGATGAAGGCTTGACAGAATGGGAAGGATTTTGTCTTGGGTAGTTCTTATTACGTACAGGGACTGTAGATAGAAAACAGACAGTAAATACAATAATTTGAATGTTTAGACTTCAGAGAATGGTTGAGAAATGTCAGTCGTGCCAATTCGTCTTAGCATGCAGGGTAGTGTATGCCTCATGTCTCACCGATCAATTGCAAGTGCAGTCCGATGCACAGACAATCTCAAAGCTCACTGCCATATGGGATAGCTCATTCACTCCCGTGACCAACTGACATGCAGGCACTCTTAGAAATTCTGAGCAGCAGTAAGGGTGAGGGTGAGAGTGTATGTGTGTGTGTCTGCCGGACGGTACTGGGAATGAGCCTACATGTACCTGGGAGAACTGGTAGACCTCTCGTTTCCAGGCTTAGACTGCCAGGAGCATCCATATATAACCACTGCTTCACAAGCCCAGCCAAACAAATTTGCTCTGTATTAAATGTGCAGTGCAGGAGTGGTGAAGTAAATTAATTAGCAGTTGTAAAAAAAAAAACACCATAAAAACTGCAGGGACCTAGTTCATATCACTCATGGCTCAGTGGTATAACCCGCTTTCATGATGCGTTTTAAAAGGAGATAAAAAACACAAACATTTGAAAAAAGCACAAACCAAGTACAGATACATTCAAAGTACACCGCCGCATGCCAAATAAATAAATAAATAACATCCTCCAGCGCGCGACATTTCCAGGGCGCATTTGTCGCCAGGCAGTGCCGCAGTGCAGCACATGGAGACGGAATTGGGAGGGAGTGGTGTAGGCTACAATAATTGATTGATTGATTGCGTAATTAAAATAAATAAATAATAATCGTGAAATCGTTAATTTCTTAATTGGCTAATAGCATACCGAAATCACCAGTGTTTCATCTGAATCTGAAACTTCTTGAAGATTAATGAAATGATGGATTCATTGAAAAAATAAATATATAGATAATCGATTAATAGATTAATCAACAAAATAATTAATTGATTGATTAATCAATAATCAAAAATATCCTTTACATCCAAATCACTGTCACTGTCGTGTCCAAATATCAGCTTCCTAGCTCAAAAGGTGCCTGAGATATTGCCCAGATGAGAAAGAAAATAAATATGTGATTAATAATGAAAATACAACAACACACACAACATGAATTTTCAGGCCATTTTCCCTGCTAGAGCGGGGGTTAGCCTTGCGGTCCCCATGACAATCTTCTCCATTTTGCCCTATTTTCTGCATCTCTCCTTGTTAACCCCCTTGTCCGCATTTCTTCTTCCACCATCTTTAGCCAAGTCTTTCTCGGTCTTCCCCGTCTTCTACATCCTTCTACATTCATTAACATCACTCTTCTCAACCAGTCACTTTCATCCTTCCTCAACACATGACCAAACCATCTCAACCTGTTCCTCTTCACAGCATCAATCACAGGCTCTATTCCCATCATCTTTCGCAATTCATCATTTGTCTTCCACTCTCTCAACGATACCCCGCACATCCACCGAACCATTCGCATTTCCACCCTTTACAGCCTTCGTTGCTGCTCTACATTCATGACCCATGTCTCGCTCCCATAAATCATAACACTTCTCAAACATGCGGCATACACCTTTCCCTTCAGCTTCAACGACACTCCCCTCCTCATCAGCACGCCACTCAGTTCCCGAAACTTCTTCCATGCACATCTCACTCTAGCAACCGTTGCGGAGTCTGATCCACCTTCTCCATTCAGCATGTCTCCGAGGTAGCAAAATGTTTTCACACCTTCCAACTTCACGCCGTCTCCAAGATCCAACTCAACATTTCCTCCATCTGCAGCTTCCTCTGTGCACACCTTACATTTGAATGTAGCTGCCACGCTGGTTCATGACCCTCTCAGACCACTACATTTTTGATGAACCCACTCAGCGCACATTGTACATTGAATGGAGTTCACCCCGACACCCTTCCTGCACACAGCACATGGCCACTTCCCAGTTCTTTCCACCTCACCACATGCTTTACCACTTGCCATCACCTTCTTCTTTCCTATATTCACCTTCAGACCTTTTGTCTCCATACATTCCTTCCACTTGTTCATCTTTTCCTTCAGTCCATCTATACTTTCCGCAATCAACACCAGATCATCCGCATACAACAACTCCCACGGTAAACCCTCCTTTACGTTCTGAGCCAGCACCTCCATCACAGCTACAAATAGTAGTGGACATAGTACTTTTTTTTTTTTTTTTTTTGATTACAAGATCGAGGCTCATGAAAGTGTGCTTCCCTCTCTCTCCCCATCTTGTCTCCCGATCCCTTTATTATATGTTTTGTGTGTCCGTTTGTTTTTGGTTCACGAGTTATCAAGTGACCACTATATTCGTCATGTGTGTGTGTGTGTGTGTGTGTGTGTGTGTGTGTCTGTCTGTCCGCAGCATAACTACCCGATGATATCATCCGATCTTGATGAAATTTGGGTGGGAAGTTGATATGATCTAGTTGTGTCCTGCCTCGAGTGGGCGTATTGTGCCCATTGTCACCACTGTTCCCGTCCTTCGTCCTTACAGCTGTACACGCTCTTTTGTACATTGCCATCACTACTCTGATCAACCATTCCTCCACTTCTAACTTCCTCAATGCCCCTGTCAATACTTCGCGTGGAACCCTATCGAATGCTTTCTCCAGATCAACAAACCCAAGAAACAACTTCTTCCTCTTCTCCATGTACTTCTCCTGCAACTGCCTCACAATAAAAAGCATGTCTGTCGTTCCTCTTCCTGGCATAAATCCAAACTGCATTTCGTCGATCTTCACCTTCTTCCTTATCCTCCTCTCCAACACCCTTTCCAATACCTTCATTCCATGCTCCATTGCTCCAATAACTTTATCGCTCGGTACGAGCCACACTCCAGAGGGTCACCTTTCCCCTTGTTATAGAGGGTCGAGGGTACTCAGTTCCCAATCCACTGGAATGCGGCCTTCTTTCACCACCAGATTACAGATCTCTGTCATTCTCTTCACACCCCAACTTCCTGCTGCCTTCAACATATCTCCCACAACTCCTGTCGGCCCTCCCGCTTTACTACTCTTCATTGCTTTTATCGCTTCCTCAACTTGCTTCTCAGTTATCTTCTCTGCCGGTCCTAAAACTGAGTTACTCTCTACGTTGCCACCCCATTCATTCTCTCTCTCTATTCAACAGCATTTCCATATATCTTTTCCATCTTCTTTTAATTCCATCTGGGTCCACAACGATTTGTCCCACTTCATCCTTCAAGCAACTCACCCCCATCACATCACACCTCTCTTTCGCTATCTGCTTTGCAATCCTGAATACTGCTCTCTGACCCTCTTCCGAATCCAAGCGTTCTCCGAACATTTTCCTTCATGCCTCCTGCGCCTTTGCTACATCTTTCTTTGCAGCCTTATAACTTTCATGCTCTGCTTTTTCTGCTCCCGTACCCTTCGCCTTCTGCCACTCCTTGAACTTCTATCTCTTCTCGTCAATCCTATTTCCAACTTCATCATCCCACCACCATGTTTCCGAGTGCCTCGGTGGTCCTTTTGTCCATCCACATACCTCACCAACGGCTCCCAACAGACTATCTTTCATTGACATCCAACCACGTTCAAGCTCAACCACATCATCCTCTACCCTAATCAGCCTCTCTTTTAATGCCTCCCTTACTGTCACCTCTTTCAACCTCCACACCTTCATTCTCGGTTGGTACTTCACCCGCCGAGCTCTCCTCGCACCTTTCACCCTTATGTCGCAGACAACCAAGTGGTGCTGTGAAACAGCCTCCTCCCCCGAGATCACCTTTGTGTCCCGGAGGTGCCCCCTATCTCGCCTACGCACCATCAGGTAGTCAACGGTTGTCGTTGACCCACCTGACGTGTATGTAACAAGCTTATTATACCCTTTCTGGAACTGAGTATTACAAATCAACAAATCAGCTCCATCAGCAAACTCCAAAATCCTTTCACCTTCTCCATTTCTCACACCATATCTGTAACCCCCATGAACTCCCTCAAAACCGTCCATACTCCTTCCCACATGTCCATTTAGGTCTCCTCCTACCACAACAACTTCGTCATCTTTCACGTTTTCCATCAGCTTCTCTATCGCACACCAGAACTTGTCCTTCTCTTCATCGCTCCGACCAACCTGCGGAGCATATCCCGAGATGACGTTCACCAAGAGCTTTCCAATCATTTTCACCATCATCAACCTATCACTCACTCTAGTCACACTCCCCACACTGTCTACAAACTCCTCAGAAAACAGGACACCAACACCATTCACGCCCTCCGGGCACCCTTGCCACACAAACTTGTATTTCTGTCCCTGCCTACCCTTCACCATTCTCACACCATTTCCCTTCCATCTCGTCTCTTGCACACAACATATGTCCACTCTTCTTCTGACCAATACTTCCACCACTTCTCCTGATCTCCCTGTCATTGTCCCTACATTCCATGTCCCAAACCTCAGAAACCGATCTCCACTTCGGGCTGTACCCTGCCCATATGGAGTTGTAATTGTCATGGTTCTCTTTTTGAGGCAATGTTTTTATGGCCGGATGCCCTTCCTGACGCCAACCCTCTTAGTCGCCTCTTACGACACGCAGGGATACGGTGTACCTATTCTAACCAGGGTACACACCAGGATTAATAATGAAAATAAATCAATAATATTTGTAAAATGATGAAATTATGAATCAATTGGCTAATAGCATACCTAAACCACCACCATTCCAGCTGAATCTGTAACTTTTTGAAAATTAGTTGAGTAATCAATCAAATAAGTAAATAATCGATTAATTGATTAATCAATAAATCAAAATATCATTCACAGCCAAATCACCTGGTCATTAATTGTCATGTCCAAATATCAGCTTCCTAGCTCAAAAGGTGCCTGAGATATTGCCCAGATGAGAAAGCAAATAAATAAATACTTAATTAATCAATTAATTGGTTAACCAAAAAATAAAAACTATTTTTGCCAAAGCACTTGCTCACTATTGTGCCCAAAATTCAGCTTCTTAGCTCAAAGGATGGCTGAGATATCGCCTGGACAAACAAGAAAAAAAAAGAAAAAACAAATGGAGTGAAAACTGATTACTCCCTTTTGGTGCCTGGCAATGGCGTCACGCAGCGCCTGGAGATGGAATAGGAACGGAGCGGTGTACAAGTAGAGCTACATTCAAAGTATACCACCCCCATGCCAAATAAATAAATACATATCCTCCAGCACGTGACATTGCCAGGGTGCCTTCAGTGCCCAGGGATGCTGCCTTGCAACACATGGAGAGGGAATTGGGAGGGAACGATGTGTAGTGCAATAATTTATTGATTTAGTGTGTAATTAAAATAAATTTATAATAATTGTAAAATAATTAATTTCTTAATTAACCAACACTGTTTCATCCGAATCTGTAACGTTTTGAAAATTAATAAATCAGGTAATTTTTATTTTATTTTTTTAATTTTTTTTTGTATACAAGATCGAGGCTCGTGAAAGAGCGAACATTAATCACACAGAAAGACAAACCGACACATAAAACATATAACATCGGGAGCGGTAGACAAGATGGGGAGAGAGGGGGAAGGACACAAACACAACATTTGAGAGCAGGGACCGAGAGACATGGAGACATGGAGAGATCTGAGAGAGGGCGAGGGCTTTGGGGGGGGGGGGGGGGGCATGGGAAGGGGGCGGTGGGAGAGGTATAAAACATATGGACACTGCCAGGACTTCCAGGAAAGAAGTTGGAATTTCAAACAAGGTGGATCTGGGGTGAATTAGCGGGGGTAGAAAAGATCAAGGTTTTGGATGGGGGAAGATAAGAGATGGTGGTGAACAGCTGTTTTAAAGACCTGGAGGGAGGAGTGGGATTGAAGGGAGTGAGGGAGTTTGTTCCAGAGGCGGGAGAAAAGAGGAATGAAAGAGTGAAGGTGAGCAGAGAGCCGAGATTTCGGCAGTTTAACCATCAGAATAAATATCGAATAATATAATATCGAATAAATATCGATAATTAATCGAATAATTAAATAAATAATTGATTAATCAATAAATCAAAAATACCCTTTATAGTCAAATCACCTCATCACTGTTGTGTCCAAATATCAGCTTCCTCGCTCAAAAGTTAAAATTAAAAATTAAAAAAAAAATTAAAATTAAAAATTAAAAAATTATTAAATTTATTAATTAAATTAAAAAATTAAAGTAAAAAAATTAAAAAAGAATGAGTGTTGATTGCGGAAAGTATGGATGGACTGAAGGAAAAGATGAACAAGTGGAAGGAATGTATGGAGACAAAAGGTCTGAAGGTGAATATCGGAAAGACAAAGGTGATGGCAAGTGGTAAAGCATGTGGTGAGGTGGAAAGAACTGGGAAGTGGCCGTGTGCTGTGTGCAGGAAGGGTGTCGGAGTGAACTCCATTCAATGTACAATGTGCGCTGAGTGGGTTCATCAAAAATGTAGTGGTCTGAGAGGGTCATTAACCAGTGTGGCAGCTACATTCAAATGTAAGGTGTGCACAGAGGGAGCTGCAGATAGAGGAAATGTTGAGTTGGATCTTGGAGACGGCGTGAAGCTGGAAGGTGTGAAAACATTTTGCTACCTCGGAGACATGCTGAATGGAGAAGGTGGATCAGACTCGGCAACGGTTGCTCGAGTGAGATGTGCATGGAAGAAGTTTCGGGAACTGAGTGGCGTGCTGATGAGGAGGAGAGTGTCGCTGAAGCTGAAGGGAAAGGTGTATGCTGCATGTGTGAGAAGTGTTATGATTTATGGGAGCGAGACATGGGTAATGAACGTAGAGCAGCAACGAAGGCTGGAGAGGGTGGAAATGCGAATGGTTCGATGGATGTGCGGAGTATCGTTGAGAGAGAGGAAGACAAATGATGAATTGCGAAAGATGATGGGAATATTGCCTGTGATTGATGCTGTGAAGAGGAACAGGTTGAGATGGTTTGGTCATGTGTTGAGGAAGGATGAAAGTGACTGGTTGAGAAGAGTGATTGAAGTTAATGTAGAAGGAAGTAGAGGACGGGGAAGACCGAGAAAGACTTGGCTAAAGATGGTGGAAGAAGAAATGCGGGCAAGGGGGTTAACAAGGAGAGATGCAGAAAATAGGGCAAAATGGAGAAGATTGTCATGGGGACCGCAAGGCTAACCCCCGCTCTAGCAGGGAACATGGCCTTAAAATGCATGTTGTTGTTTGTTGTTGTTGCTCAAAAGGTGCCTGAGATATCGCTCAGACGAGAAAGAAAATAAGTAAGTAATTAATAATGAAAAAAAATAAAAATAATAATAATCGTAGAATAATTAATTTATGAATTTATTGGCTAAAAGCATACCTAAACTACCACTGCTTCATCCAAATCTGTAACTTTTTGAAAATTAATGAATTAGGTGATTAATCGAATAATTAAATAATTTTAAAATGCAAGAAAACAAACACGGCATAATAAGAATAACTGAAGCTTTTCGTGCTGTACTCCTCAACGTAAATCACAGCAAGAGAAAGAAGGATGTGAAAGAGCGTACATATATAAGCATGTCTATGTAAGATCGACACCGATTGGTTCATCAGCCATGATGTAATTGGTAATCTGAACACTGTGAATTAGGTGGTAACCTGGAGGGAATGGTGGAGAACATTAAGCTCATAGAAATGATCCACAATGCACAAAGCTATCAAAATGTGAACAAAGACAGGTGAATAGAGCCTAAAGCCAATCATCCATCTGCACATTGTGACGTCGCCTCAGTCCATTACTCGTCATGCAACACATGTTCATATGAAGTCATGCTCCGTTATGAGTGCACTGACATCCGTAGGGTCCGTTGCTTGTTGATCATATGGATCTCAAGGTAAACGATGCGCAAAATTGACTAATCCTGGAGGAAACGACATCGCATGGAAGAGTTTTTTTTTACCATCATAAATTAACATTAAGACATAAAGCACATTATAATCATTGCCTTCCAGAATATTAACATTTACTGAGTTTTAATTGTTTTTGCAAAATTACAACCTTACATAAGGGAAGTGATGATCCAGGAACAATTCAGTGTGGAACTATTGGAAATCATTGTTTTCAAGTGCTTCCATGCAAATTATATTGCGGCACAAGTGGAGCGGGTCAATTTAATTTTAAAATCAGTTTTACAAGAGCACTTGCTTTTAATGGCGAGAGAATTACAGACGTATCTGGAATACAGCATATCTTTGCATGTTCTTCTGGATATAATCACATAGCAAAATGGAAAAAGGCCTCAAATATCAACGAAAGTGAAAACGATAGTCATAGTTATGTTTACTAAATAAAAGTGCATGCAGTTGAAAAAACACTATATCCAAATAATCAGAGGAATTAACAACTTGCTTTAAGCGCTATCTAAATAAGGAGATGCGCACAATAATTGATTGTTTAATTGAACAATTTAAATAAATAAATAATAATCGTAAAATAATTAATTTCTTAATCAATTGGCTAATAGCATACCTAAACCAACGGTGTTTCATCCGAAGCGGTAACTTCTGAAAAATAATTAAATAATTATTAAATCGGAGCATTTTAAAATAAATAATTAATCGGAAAAAATAAATAATTAATCGATTAATTGATTAATCGATAAATAATTCATCGATTCAATGAATAATGAAATAAATCAAAAATATCCTTTATATTTTTATACCGACTTTTAATTGTCGGTGGAGTCATGGATAAAGCATCCACTCCGATTCTGGGAGGTAGCACGAGTCTTACCAAAGACTAAAAATGGAATGTGCTGCTTCTTTGTAGAGAGCATACCTCAGCCAGGCCGAACAGTTTATGTGTTGTATCCCACTGATAGGCCAGATCTGGAACCGCTCTGGAACGAAAATCTAATCGGCTTGTTCTGGTCACCTACCTAACTCATCCACCTAGTTTTGTTATAATCCGTCCATAACTTTTGATATATCGTGCAATATGTCGTTTTTGGCCTCATGCATTTCTCAATGGTGAAGAATCGCTTTAAAAATTCCAGTATACAGATGGTCACCCTAAATCGAATGAATTCGTCCTCGTCTCACACCCAACCTCTCCAACAAGTTTCATCCGAATTCGTCCATAATTTTTTTGGAGAAATCGTGCTCACAGACAAACAGGGGTGAAAACATAACCTACGTCCACTTTCGGTGGCAGAATATATGAATGAATGTCGAAACGCAGAGGTAACGTGAAAAAAAGGATTACTATGGAATAGCATAGTGAGAGATAAGCATGATAGAGTTTTATGGAGGGATCTGTATAATTTTTAAACAACCTATCCCGATAGAAAGTTAAAAATAAATGAATAGAAAATATTAAAGGCTCCAATATGAAATTGAAAGGCTCAGATGACGTTTCAGTGGAACTTCAGTGAAATGCTCTAATGACAAATACTGTAATTTTAATCACTGCCAAATGTCGTTCCACAGAACATGTCAAACACGATTACACTGAATGCGCAATTACACTTCATCCAAACGTTAATCTTATTACTTGCAAATTCGAAGATTTTTCAAATATATTGGTCGATTGCGTTTGTGGTTCTGTCTGTCTGTTTGTCTGTTTGTTTGTTTGTCACCGGCCTACAGGTGACAATTCTAAACCGATCGTCACGAAACTTCACCAAGTTGTATAGGTCGTCCCAATTGAAAAGCCTATTGTTTTGGGGGTCAAAAGGTCAAAAGCTCAACATAGGCCAAAGGTCACCAACTTTGCTGAATTTCTAAAATCCTCAATTTTCATCCGATTGACTTGAAATTTGAAGAGACCTTGCATATCTGGTCACTGAATTCAACCACCAAGTATTTTTGAGGTCAACATAGGCCAAAAGGTCAACATAGGCCAAATTTCTAAAATCCTCAATTTTCATCCGATTGACTTGAAATTCGAAGAGGGCTTGCATATCTGGTCACTGAATTCAACCACAAATTATATTTTAGGTGAACATCGGCCAAAAGGTCAACATAGGCCTAATTTCTAAAATCACCAATTTTAATTTGATTGACTTGAAATTCTAAGATGATTTACATATACGAGCAACGGTACCCGCCCTATGGGCGGGGCTTCAATTGGGAGGCCCAAATGAAAAGGTAAAATATCAGAAATTGAAGGCTTTTTTATTTTAAACGATTCATATACTGAAACGCAAAAGAAACTTACCACCTTTGAAACCTTTAAATATCAACAATAACACTGCGTGTAGTAAATGTGTGAACTTATTTGTGGACAATAGTGTCCTCACTGTCAGACAAAACGGTCACGGATGGTCACTTGAACCTTCAATGGTCACTTCATAGCACAGCTGTTGAACAGCCGTTTTGACTGTCAGTGATTAGCCAAGGGGTACAGGATGATTTTAATGAGCTGCACGTGATGTCTTGATATTGGCTTTAAAAAGGCCAGTGCAAAATGGGCATTTTGACCGAAAAATTTGACCATTTTGACCATCTTCAAAAAGACCGAAAACGCAAAAGAAACTTACCACCTTTATTGAATGACAAATGACATATTGAAATCAAATATTTCGGTCAAAATGCCCATTTTGCATTGGCCTTTTTAAAGCCAATATCAAGACATCACGTGCAGCTCATTAAAATCATCCCGTACCCCTTGGCTAATCACTGACAGTCAAAAGGGCTGTTCAACAGCTGTGCTATGAAGTGACCATTGAAGGTTCAAGTGACCATCCATGACCGTTTTGTCTGACAGTGAGGACACTATTGTCCACAAATAAGTTCACACATTTACTACACGCAGTGTTATTGTTGATATTTAAAGGTTTCAAAGGTGGTAAGTTTCTTTTGCGTTTCAGTATATAAACATCCGTTAAATCATATCACACGCAAATCATCAAAATCTAAACAGTACATGGTGCCCAGTTTGAAAAAAGATTGAAATCGGCAAAACGGAAGCGGCCGCTACACGTCTTTCTCAGTCACACGTTTATGTGTGAAGAGTGCGCGCCGAATCTGTAACGCGGAAGCGGCCGCTATACCTGTTTCTCAGTCGCTTTGCACACGCTGCTGTGTTACTTCGGATCCGCACGTTTATATAGGATGCACGTTTTCACAATGCCTTCGGATCCGCACGTTTTCACAATGAAAACATCGTCACTTAAACGATTTATATTTCATGACGCTCATTCTTACACTCATTAAACATTAAACGTTCATTAAAGGATTACGAAACGAAAAGCATTACGAAAGTACGTTCACACCGTCACATCAAACACTACCGTGAACACATACATCGTCACAATGAAAACATCATCACAATGAACGTTATGCGAACGCGAATGTTATGCGGGAGTCCAAACCTGAGAATGCTGGAGACCAAAGCTGAAATTGGGAAAACTAAATAGCCTATTTTACTCCTGGGATTACCCACACAAAATATCGTTGCGATCGGTTCAGCAGTTTTTGTGGTACCTTCGAATGGACAGACAGACAGACAGATGGACGGACATTTGGTGAATTATACTAAGATGGTCACTGAATTCAACCACCAACTATTTTTGAGGTCAACATAGGCCAAGTTTTTAAAATCCTCAATTTTCATCCGATTGACTTGAAAATTGAACAGCATTTGCACATTGAGTCACTAAATAGGGAAACTAACTATTTTGAGGGCAAAAGGTCAAAGGTCAACTCAAGGTCAACCTTTAAAAAATCATCATTTTTCATCTGAAAAATCGTCACTTTTCTTCCTGTTGACCTGAGCTTTGATCAAGATTGTCAATTTTAATCTTGATGAAATGGACAATTTGCTGTATCAATGGAATTTTTTTCCTTGGGGGTGGAGGGCGGATTTTGCAAGTATCATGCTCCGCATGACGTCTTCTTGTTTAATTATTTATCATTCTTATTGAATTGTTCATCTTATCAAATTCAACATAACAGGACTGGTAAGTTTTTTGTTTTTTTTAAACTTTCTCCACAATATTGATGCTCATGAAAGAGCAAGGTGATAGAGGGTATAAACTGAGAGTAGGGTAGTGAGGCAACTCTGGGACACAATAATCAAGGGAATGAACGAACAGGAAGAGAGCCGAGAGGAGGGAATATAACACTGCAATCTGCAGTTATATTCAGAGGTTTTGGTTTGGAAGCCATACCTCTGAATATAACATGTTGAATTTTATGGAATGGTTTTGAAACGGTTCATTTGGGTTATATAAAATGTGGGTAACGATTGAGGATGACAGGAGAAGGGGATGCATCACTGGCTTCAAGCATTGCAGGAAGAGTGGGATAGCACAGTCTCTGGATGATGGTTCCATATACAGAAGAAGCAAGGACCAAAAAAGTCGAGGTGTTCAGTCAGTCTGGGTTTTTAAAGGGTTACTGGAGGAGTGAATACATCCTGTATAGAGTTGCTGGGAATGTTTAGATGGCTGAGGGAGCAAAGGGAGCTAAGCCAGAAGAGATGAAATCTATATTATAAAATGAGCCGTGTCTGTCTGTCTGTTTGTTTGTTTGTTTGTCGTGTTATAACTTGAGAATGGATTAACGGATTTCAATAAATCCAACTACGGTGGATTCGGGTAATTCCTGCGAGTGTTTGTGATCCCAAAAATGTTTATTTTAATTTATTTTTATGGGTACATGGACAAATACCTTTATTTGTACCCATAAATAATAAATACCTTGATGGCTACATTATGGGTACAGTAAAAACTGCAAATGGCAACATGTGACATTGGTTATCTCAGCACGGAGAGCAGGATCTCCCATGAATCCTTTCTTTTTTCTTCCCCCATAGATTAGCCATCGCAGCAAAGATTGGTATATCCGTCAGCGAAGCGACAGGCCTTATATTCTAGTCATTATAAAAGAAGCCGTGTCTGTGCGTCTGTCTGTTTGTCATCCTATAACTTGAGAATGGATTAATGGCTTTCAATGAAACCAATGATGGTGGATTCAAGGAACTTGTAGGAAGCTTTGTGATGCAAAAAAAAACCTAGGAAGGGTTGTTTGTAGGTACATGGGCACACGTGGTGCAACTGCAATTGCCAACTTGCGGCACCGGTCATCAGTGAGGGCAGGATCTCCCAGGAATCATTTTTGTTCTTGCCCCATATATTGCCAATCGTAGCAAAGATTGGTATTCTCGTCAGCGAAGCGGCGGGTCTTATACGCAAGTAATACAGAAAGGCCACTGACCTAATTGGGATGTAAGAGCAGCAGACCTTGTGTTTCCACCTCATCGCAAGAGATTACAATGGTGTTGAGAGCTTTAGATTCCACAGAATCCAGGCGAGACAGCCATGATGCTGGAGCCCCACCCCATAGCGGAAAGCAGTACTCCATTGAAAAATAGACAAAGGCCTTATAGACTCCTATTTGAGATTTAGGGCCTTCAATCTTTGCTGAAAGAGGATCAAAAGGATGTCCAAAGTTGGCTGACTGGGATGGAAGTAAAACTCATGGTCAGGGAGCACGGCTGTTTAAAAATAGGAAAGACTTGGCATAGGGTACATATGAAAGAAGCACCAAGATGGATACTTCTGAAAAGGCAATGCACCTAAAATACCCATAACTACAGGACTGCACAGAAATAACATTTTATGGAACATTTTTCTGCACAAGCTATATGATTTATATTGAACTTTTTGAAGAAATTAGTTCCATTAACACTACCTGTAGGAGTTAACAACCGAACTTTTTTTTAAATCCAGATTCCACAGATCAGCTATGCATCTACCGCACCAGAACTGAGTGAGAACTCACGCTACGACTTCTTCTCACGGGTTGTCCCACCGGATTCGTACCAGGCACAGGCGATGGTGGACATGGTACGAGCGCTCGGCTGGTCATACGTCAACACACTTGCCTCCGAGGGTAGCTACGGTGAGAGCGGGGTCCAAGCTTTCCGACAGCTCTCACACGCTGCAGGTACCCACAGCCAACGGTATTCCACTACAGTACTACACAGTGTGCCATTTTCAACTTTACCACATGTGCTTTGGCTTTTCACAATATTTAACTGCTGTGAATATATTGCTGCGGAAATGGGAAGTAAACTTGATTTTGCTACAAATCATCATATATAACCCTGCATTTTGATTGAGGCTGCCATTTAAATATGTTTGAAGTAACAAGTCATCACTCTTTATTATGATATATATAGTTCGAGCGTTGAGCTATCATCCAAAATCATGCGGTGCATGATGTTCGAACATGCGTCGAGCATTCAAGAAGTACATTGAACGAGATATGATCATCCAAGAAGTATGAAGAGGAGTATCTAAAACAGGGCAGAGTCTGTTTGTCCGGGAAATAAGCCGAGACCCTTAGGTCGACCGACACTAACATTTCAGGGTATACTCAGAGGTCCTCCTTAGATTTTCCTCAAAATGTCTTTGAAGAATTTCAAGAAAAAGTTCGAACTTTTTTTTCCCCCGGATTGCTCATCAATGTTATTTGGGTTATTTTTCCATTGTGGTGGAACAGTAGGCCGAGAAGGGCACTCCCGCCCGTGCGGATGCACCTGCTCGTATATAAATAAAGACAGGTACATATTTTCTTAATGGATTATACATACTTATTCTTGTGTATAGAAAAAAAAAAAACACCTTTTTCAGACGATTGTGAGTGTCTCTTTGGTAGTAGTCTTTGACCGCCCTTAGTACTTGGTAAAAGGCACCTCTGGATCAGTTGGCCCCTGTTGATAAGGTCTTGATGGTAGAGGAGAGCCAAGGGTTCAATAAAGTGTTGTTACCTCAACAAAATTAGAGCAATATTTTAAAAATGTATGGCACAGTCATGGCTGAAAATCGTACAAATGGTCGTTGTGTATGTTGGAGAAACGACAATGTTCTGCGTCCATTATTCAGGTGCTCTGCACACGTGAAGGCAGGTGTGTTTGACTTCTGTGCAAATTAATATATTAATGTTCCATCCTTTACATTTTTACCATAAACCAGTTTGTCTTTATATTGTACAGCTAATTGACATGTCCACCTTAAAAGCTGCCGAAGTGAATATGTACATGGAGTTAAATATTTACAAGTATTGTGCATTATACAGGAAGAACGACTTTCATGATTGTTACTGTTCAGTGGAATTACTTACATTTCATACATCAGGGAGCAGTTAATGAAATAACAAAAATTTTTTTTACAAAACCAAGAGAAGGGCGAGAGGCAAACAAACAGATATAGAAGAGTGCCATGTTTGAAAATGATGATGGATAACCTTTCCTCAAGTTATCTTTAGTCCTACGACCCTCTCCCACCCTCACTCCAAGAAAACTGTGATTTCTTACTTCACACTTATTTATGGCATTTGTGAGATCGCTGCACTTCAATGATGTCATCATGTGCCACACCAGTGTGATGCATATATATGTTGCAATATGTGCACACTTTCTAGCTTGCTAAATAAAGGTCAAACATATTTTGGTGTCATACTAAAAATGAAAATAATTCAGCAATATTTTTGCATGAAAAGTGACTGCAGTGAATGTGATCGATGAAAGTACATGCAAAGTAAGCATAAAATGCTGATGAAAGGAGGGAGAGGTGGGGTGGTGGGATATAGGAAGGAGAGGTGGGGTGGTGGGATATAGGAAGGAGAGGTGGGATGGTGGGATATAGGAAGGAGAGGTGGGATGGTGGGATATAGGAAGGAGAGGTGGGGTGGTGGGATATAGGAAGGAGAGGTGGGATGGTGGGATATAGGAAGGAGAAGTGGGATGGTGGGATATAGGAAGGAGAGGTGGGATGGTGGGATATAGGAAGGAGAGGTGGGATGGTGGGATATAGGAAGGAGAGGTGGGGCAGTGGGATATAGGAAGGAGAGGTGGGATGGTGGGATATAGGAAGGAGAGGTGGGATGGTGGGATATAGGAAGGAGAGGTGGGGTGGTGGGATATAGGAAGGAGAGGTGGGATGGTGGGATATAGGAAGGAGAAGTGGGATGGTGGGATATAGGAAGGAGAGGTGGGATGGTGGGATATAGGAAGGAGAGGTGGGGTGGTGGGATATGGGAAGGAGAGGTGGGGCGGTGGGATATAGGAAGGAGAGGTGGGGTGGTGGGATATAGGAAGGAGAGGTGGGGTGGTGGGATATAGGAAGGAGAGGTGGGGCGGTGGGATATAGGAAGGAGAGGTGGGGTGGTGGGAAATAGGAAGGAGAGGTGCGGCGGTGGGATATAGGAAGGAGAAGTGGGGTGGTGTGATATAGGAAGGAGAGGTGCGGCGGTGGGATATAGGAAGGAGAAGTGGGGTGGTGTGATATAGGAAGGAGAGGTGGGGTGGTGGGATATAGGAAGGAGAGGTGGGGTGGTGGGAAATAGGAAGGAGAGGTGGGGTGGTGGGATATAGGAAGGAGAGGTGGGGTGGTGGGAAATAGGAAGGAGAGGTGGGGTGGTGGGAAATAGGAAGGAGAGGTGGGGTGGTGGGATATAGGAAGGAGAGGCGGGGTGGTGGGAAATAGGAAGGAGAGGTGGGATGGTGGGATATAGGAAGGAGAGGCGGGGTGGTGGGATATCGGAAGGAGAGGTGGGGTGGTGGGAAATAGGAAGGAGAGGTGGGATGGTGGGATATAGGAAGGAGAGGCGGGGTGGTGGGATATGGGAAGGAGAGGCGGGGTGGTGGGAAATAGGAAGGAGAGGTGGGATGGTGGGATATAGGAAGGAGAGGTGGGGTGGTGGGATATAGGAAGGAGAGGCGGGGTGGTGGGATATCGGAAGGAGAGGTGGGGTGGTGGGAAATAGGAAGGAGAGGTGAGGTGGTGGGATATAGGAAGGAGAGGCGGGGTGGTGGGATATCGGAAGGAGAGGTGGGGTGGTGGGAAATAGGAAGGAGAGGTGGGATGGTGGGATATCGGAAGGAGAGGTGGGGTGGTGGGATATCGGAAGGAGAGGTGGGGTGGTGGGAAATAGGAAGGAGAGGTGGGGTGGTGGGATATAGGAAGGAGAGGCGGGGTGGTGGGATATCGGAAGGAGAGGCGGGGTGGTGGGAAATAGGAAGGAGAGGTGGGATGGTGGGATATAGGAGGGAGAGGCGGGGTGGTGGGATATCGGAAGGAGAGGTGGGGTGGTGGGAAATAGGAAGGAGAGGTGGGGTGGTTGGAAATAGGAAGGAGAGGTGGGATGGTGGGATATCGGAAGGAGAGGTGGGGTGGTGGGATATCGGAAGGAGAGGTGGGGTGGTGGGAAATAGGAAGGAGAGGTGGGGTGGTGGGATATAGGAAGGAGAGGTGGGGTGGTGGGATATCGGAAGGAGAGGTGGGGTGGTGGGAAATAGGAAGGAGAGGTGGGATGGTGGGATATCGGAAGGAGAGGTGGGGTGGTGGGAAATAGGAAGGAGAGGTGGGGTGGTGGGATATAGGAAGGAGAGGTGGGGTGGTGGGATATCGGAAGGAGAGGCGGGGTGGTGGGAAATAGGAAGGAGAGGTGGGATGGTGGGATATCGGAAGGAGAGGTGGGGTGGTGGGAAATAGGAAGGAGAGGTGGGGTGGTGGGATATCGGAAGGAGAGGTGGGGTGGTGGGATATCGGAAGGAGAGGTGGGATGGTGGGATATCGGAAGGAGAGGTGGGATGGTGGGATATCGGAAGGAGAGGTGGGGTGGTGGGATATCGGAAGGAGAGGTGGGGTGGTGGGAAATAGGAAGGAGAGGTGGGATGGTGGGAAATAGGAAGGAGAGGTGGGATGGTGGGATATCGGAAGGAGAGGTGGGGTGGTGGGATATCGGAAGGAGAGGTGGGGTGGTGGGAAATAGGAAGGAGAGGTGGGATGGGGGGAAATAGGAAGGAGAGGTGGGATGGTGGGATATCGGAAGGAGAGGTGGGGTGGTGGGATATCGGAAGGAGAGGTGGGGTGGTGGGAAATAGGAAGGAGAGGTGGGGTGGTGGGATATAGGAAGGAGAGGTGGGGTGGTGGGATATCGGAAGGAGAGGTGGGGTGGTGGGATATCGGAAGGAGAGGTGGGGTGGTGGGAAATAGGAAGGAGAGGTGGGATGGTGGGATATCGGAAGGAGAGGTGGGGTGGTGGGATATCGGAAGGAGAGGTGGGATGGTGGGAAATAGGAAGGAGAGGTGGGATGGTGGGATATCGGAAGGAGAGGTGGGGTGGTGGGATATCGGAAGGAGAGGTGGGGTGGTGGGAAATAGGAAGGAGAGGCGGGGTGGTGGGATATCGGAAGGAGAGGTGGGGTGGTGGGATATAGGAAGGAGAGGTGGGGTGGTGGGATATCGGAAGGAGAGGTGGGGTGGTGGGAAATAGGAAGGAGAGGTGGGGTGGTGGGATATCGGAAGGAGAGGTGGGATGGTGGGAAATAGGAAGGAGAGGTGGGATGGTGGGATATCGGAAGGAGAGGTGGGGTGGTGGGATATCGGAAGGAGAGGTGGGGTGGTGGGAAATAGGAAGGAGAGGCGGGGTGGTGGGATATCGGAAGGAGAGGTGGGGTGGTGGGAAATAGGAAGGAGAGGTGGGATGGTGGGAAATAGGAAGGAGAGGTGGGATGGTGGGATATCGGAAGGAGAGGTGGGGTGGTGGGATATCGGAAGGAGAGGTGGGGTGGTGGGAAATAGGAAGGAGAGGTGGGGTGGTGGGATATAGGAAGGAGAGGTGGGGTGGTGGGATATCGGAAGGAGAGGTGGGGTGGTGGGATATCGGAAGGAGAGGTGGGGTGGTGGGAAATAGGAAGGAGAGGTGGGGTGGTGGGATATAGGAAGGAGAGGTGGGGTGGTGGGATATCGGAAGGAGAGTTCGGGTGGTGGGAAATAGGAAGGAGAGGTGGGATGGTGGGATATAGGAAGGAGAGGTGGGGTGGTGGGATATAGGAAGGAGAGGTGGGGTGGTGGGATATAGGAAGGAGAGGTGGGGTGGTGGGATATCGGAAGGAGAGGTGGGGTGGTGGGAAATAGGAAGGAGAGGTGGGATGGTGGGATATCGGAAGGAGAGGTGGGATGGTGGGATATCGGAAGGAGAGGTGGGGTGGTGGGAAATAGGAAGGAGAGGTGGGATGGTGGGAAATAGGAAGGAGAGGTGGGGTGGTGGGAAATAGGAAGGAGAGGTGGGGTGGTTGTAAATAGGAAGGAGAGGTGGGATGGTGGGATATCGGAAGGAGAGGTGGGATGGTGGGATATCGGAAGGAGAAGAGTTGCAAGAGTTGCTCGGGTTATTGGATGAAGAAAAACATTTTTAACGAGTCGGAGAGAGTTCTCTTGTTTTCTGTTAATATTATCAACAATATATCATTAAATACGCAATCCGATTCAGTTGCAGTTTGTGAAAAACACACAACCGCCCACTGCCTAATGCAGTGTTAAGCTACAACACGACTAACCACAGCATTTAATTATGGAATATAAGAACTATATTTAAAGTTGTTATTAACTGCTAATGAATAACGAAACAGGGCGGATATTCAGCAGGATCCTTGAAGCAGGTGCTGGTGTGACGCAGGGGTTCAAGGGTCAACATTTCAGTTAAGAGGCGCTTGTGGTAAATACTCCCTCATGGGACAGCCTTCCAACTCATCAAATGGGAGGAATCCGCTCAATGCTTTGACACCCAATGTACCCAAACACAAAATGTCGTGGGATTTTGCATTCTGATCCTGTTCGTGAGGATGTATATGTTGTTATATGACCATAGACGTTGTCCTTAGGGCAAAGGTGCATTGCATTTGTTTGGTAAGATTCATGTTATTGTGCATTTAGGTCTTGTTGCTGCAGTACATGTGATTATATTTATGTTATGTTATAATGTGGAGTTGTTCTTTATTTACCTTTATACAGTTTATACAACGAGCCTCTTAACAGAGATGACGGACACAGGGCCAGAAATGTGTCCATGGTTTGAATAAAATTCCCCAGGGGTTGAGCTGGGAATTTTGCAAATAATAGGCTTCTAAAATCTACGTATGTTGACTGATACTGTGGTTAACACTACCTGACACTGAATTGGTTGCTACCACTCTATGTGGATTTGTTTATCTGTATATATACGTATATATATATATATATATATATATATGAATGAATGATCGTTTTAAGGCCATTTTCCCCGCCAGAGCGGGGGTTAGCCTTGCGGGCCCCATGACAATCATGGTTCCCTGTTTGAGACAATATTTTTTATGGCCGGATGCCCTTCCTGACGCCAACCCTTGGTCGCCTCTTACGATGCGCAGGGATACGGTGTACCTATTCTAAGCCGGGGTACACACCGTGATCATTCATCCCAGCAAGCTGGTACTCAATTTGCCGACCTCGGAAGGATGACAGGCTGAGTCAACACCCCTGGTGTTAATTCAGCGATCGATCGGGATTCGAACCCAGGATCCTAGGATCCCAAGCCGGCACCCTAACCGCTAAGCCAACACCAATGATTGGATAAATTGTATAAATTTAAATTGTATAAATATATATACAAATAAAAATGAAATGCCTTCACCCACATATAATATATGGATTGGGTGAAGGCATTTTTAGGGTGAAGAATGTACAACACCAAGGGCACACTGTCCCTTGACGAGACCCTCTCACAAACATCACACTCAGCGCAAATGCACACAATCACCAATTCATACTTGAGTTACAGTACCTACAAGTCCTGCCAATATCCCTGTACCCCTCTATGTTCAATGCTTCTAGGTACCTATCTAATTCCAATTTAAACCTATCTACTGTTTCTGTTTCCACGACCTTTCCAGAGACCATTCCATGTATCAACTAGATGGTATTCATAGAATACTTACCCTGTGCAGTCAACTTATTGCGAGCCAACTCTTGTGTTTTTTAACATTTTTTTTTCTTTGATTCAATATGGCTGCCAGACCACGTGAGCGATGACATCATAAATTTATATTCTCTGATATAGTTGCATAGATCACGCTCAATACATTTCAAACTGATCAGACTATGTGTTGTCCTTGTCGAATTATGACGTCATAATTATGGCACCAATGACATCATCGTTAACAACACCTATTCCCCATATGGAGTTCTTTACAATGAGCCATGTTTTTTAAAAATGTCATGCAGCGGTTTTGGAGATATAGAGGTGCAACATTTTTCGGTTTTTCCAAGATGGCGCCTATACCACATGACATATGACGTCATGATTATCATTAAAATATTCTACAGGAGGAGGCGCTCCTATGGTGAAAATTTCGTGCCCATCAGACCAACAGTTGCTGAGAAAAAAATTCCCAATGATCGGATAAGTGTTGTACCTATCGAATTATGACGTCATAACGAAGGCACCCATGACATCATCATTAACATATCTTATTCCCCAAGGGGAGTACTTGACAATGAGCCATGTTTCAATTTTTTCCATGGAGCGGTTTCGGAGATAAAGATATGCAATTTTTTTCGATTTTTTTTCCAAGATGACGTCTGTACCACGTTACCTATGACGTGATAATTATCATTAAAAAAATTCTACAGGAGCCGCACATATTCTGAAAATTTCGTGTCCATTGGACTAACAGTTGCAGAGGAATTTTTGTTTCATTCATACTGATCAGATCAAGCCTTGTACTTGTCCAATTATGACGTCATAATTAAGGCACCGATGACATCACCAACAATATATCCTATTCCCCATGGTGAGTACTTGACAATGAGCCATGTTTCCATTTTTTCCATTGAGCGGTTTGGGAGATATAGAGGTGTAACGTTTTTCCAAGATGGCGTCCATACCACGTGACCTATGACGTCATAATTATGAATAAAAAAAAACTATAGGCGGAGGCGCTACTATGGTAAAATTTCGTGTCAACCGGACCAACGGTTGCCAAGAAAATGAATTTTTAAAATGCAGACACGGCACATGGCACACGGCACACTTACGGCACACGTATGCAACTGAATGCTTACCCCCACTTTTCGCTTTGCGAGCGCAGGGTAACTACTGTGTGAGTGAAAGACCTTTGCCTTAGACTTGAAAGAGAAGGGGATATAAGCCTCCATCCCTGCAGCAATAGCTTCAGCTGTACGTTCAGCAGAGATAGAGGCATCGGCCAAGGAGAGGCAGTCGTCTTTCCAGGGAAAATCAGAAAACTTTTTTTTTTTTTAGTCAGAGCTTTGACTGACTTTTTAGTCAGAGCAGTCGCAGGAGCGAAGGAGTGTTGGTAAGTAAAGTGATGTGGTCAGAAGAACCAATTGGAGGTGAAATTGTGAAATTGTGCAACTGTGATGCAACGGATTGGAGGTGAAGAACAAATCCAAAGTATTGGAAGAGTGGTCATGACGATCTGGGATATGGGTAGGGTGGGTGATAATTTGTTCCAAATCATTGGTAATGGAAAATGTAAGAGCTTCAACTCCTCCAACATCCATGTGGGATTATTTCAAGCACTCCTTGTGGTGTACAATGAAGTCTCCTAAATAGAGGAATTCTGCTTGAGGGTTTTGGGATTTCATCGCCTCATGGCAAGAATTAAGATAGTCAAAGAAAGCTATAAAGTTTGTAGAGTTGGGACTTTGGGAGAGCGGTAAGAGAAATATTGAAAAATAGTGATGGACGGGAGACAAATCTTAAGCCAGAAGACATCAAAGTTTGGAGATTCGAGGTCCACAAGGCGTACAGCAGGAGTGTTGATGTTGGAGTAGATACAGACTCCTCCTTTGAAGCGGAATCATGAGTGAAGGTTGTGGTTTGAATTAACAAGAACATCGTGTGACAATTTGGTCTCTAAGAGAAGCAAGATATTAGGATAGGTACTTGATAGATGATGTTCAACCGAGGAATGACTCGAGGAAAGACCACGAATGTTGGTGAAATTAATGGAAAAAGAGTCACGTTGATTCAACAGGCAAGGGTCTTGGGAGGGACCGATACTACTACGACTACCTGAGCCCCGCCCCCCCCCCCCACCCCACCCATCTCATTGGCAGCAGAGACGGGCAGGTCATCGTAGATTATCGCACCCCATAATGCCGGGAACTATAGGGGCCATTAACTTTTCGACTTTATCATATTTCATTGGAGGTATCTGAGGGAATGAAAGGAAAGATAAATAAAAGAGAGAGAGAATGTAAAGGTGAGGAATTAAAATGAGCAAGAAAAGTGTTTGATGAAAAGTGTATGATGTCTGTTTGTGAGAAAGAGAGATTGAAGCTAGCCCGATAGCTGTAGGTGGGTTGAGACAGAAAGTAAGACCAGAAATACAGACAGAAGGGTGTAAGATGGTTCCGGGCACCACTTTAACGCGCTCCTAAGTCAGAATGGTAGTACTACCCTGGGCAGTTGCTGTCTACAACCTACGACCTAAAAATCCGGTCCAACCGGATGGGTGTTGTTTTAGGAGACACCATCTCCATACTGGATGGTCAATGGCTCTCTAAGGGAGCCCATCCACCCTTTAACAGATATTGTTTTTAGTCCTGAAGGATGTCACAGTCAACCTCCCCACTGGCAAGCCGTTGAGGGTATTCGGTTTAGTCACCACCAAGCTGACCATGCAGCAGGTAGCACTGGGTTACATGTTCCCAGTGGCAGTCCCAAAAGACTAACCTGACCAGATTACATAAAATAGGTTACTGCACATGAAATGATTGGAGAATTCAAATTGTTTAACATCTTCTTCCTCTCATCGAAGAGTTAGAATAAAGCAAGATTTGCTCATATAACAAACAAATCCATATGCTCAAAATTCAATCGCCTTTTGCAATCAGCCACTCGTTTGCACAAATCTCTGAGCCATTACTTTCATATTTGTACATCATCATAAAATGTTCCATGCTCGTGGATTTCTATTTAGCGGCTCTGTCTCCCTAATTTAGTGTGCAGCTGAATGCAACAGTATATATCCTGATAAAGAGAGAAAATTGGAATTTTTCCTTCCAGATGATGTGTTTCCTTGCTGTGGTGCAAAAGTGGGAAATCGGGTAGGAATAGGACTTTGGGGGTGGTGGGGGGGGGGGGGGAGAGTAGAGGAGCATATGACAAACCACAGTATCAGCAATCTTCTACTGTCTCATGTAGTGGAATATGATTGATCCTGTAAAATCCCAGCGATGGATTACATTTTTACGTGTTCGCATTTTTGGCGAGCCTCTGCAGGAAGGGTTTCCGAATGATAACATGCTATCTCGACCGTTACCAGCACACTGCTCTTTGGTTCTCCAGTTGTTATCACAAATCCAGTGTAAAAAAAAAAAAAAAAAAAATTCAGGCCAGGTCTATGATTAGCTCTGTGCATGAATGTAGAGCAATTCCAAAAAAATTTTATCTCCATACTTCTCATTCCCATAAATATTCAAAATAATTTGCAGAGTGAGAGCAGCATGCATTTGATCAATGCACTGTGTTACTGCAATGATTACTACGTTTCTACTGGTCGAGGATTATACCACAGGACAAAAATGTGTTTTAGGCTACAATTAGAGTCGCGATTTTACTTTGTGTAATTTTGCGCCTTCAGTAATGTTTTGTACCTACTGCAATTTCATGGAAAACAGATACAGGTTCTTCCTGATTATGGCCAGTCTTGTTTGTGTGTGTTCTGTTGTTGAGTGGTGTGTGTTGTCAGGTTGGGTGGCTGGTTGGTTGCTCCTGCATATATTATCATTGCTGTGGATTATGGGAATGAACGCTGTTGTTTTGTTGTTGTAGTTTGTGTTCTTGCTGGCTGGGGGTGGGGGTATATATGTGTCCGAGTGTAATTTCTGCATGTGCTGGCATATGTGCCCCTGCTGGCCCAGCTTGTCTAACCGTAAAATGGGATGATGCTGAGGACTTCGACTGAAGGACCCATTCAGTGAGGCACACTTGTGGACCAGATGTTTTTTGAAATCACGTTTGTGTGTATGTATATATGTATATGCATATATATATATATTGTTACGTGCTCCTCCCCGACCCCCTGGTCACGGTGTACCTCCGTGCCCCGAGAGGAGTCACGGCAGAAAAATGTGTTATTCTGTGTGTCAAAGATCAATGGAGAAGCCACCCCAATTGTTACTCACAAACAAATATTGTATTGAGATCACACAAGAATAACGGTACAACAACAATAGTATTCAAAAGTACAATCAATATGTCCTATGATGGTACCATAAGTTTTGCAATATATAACTCACTGTGCTCCAAGTGAGTGTAACAAGAACCCTCCCCAATGTCTCTTATTCCCGGCTCCAAGACGAAGTTGATTCGCTCCAGCGATCGCTAGAACGATGTCCAAACGACCAGAATCCCGTGCGGATGGCCCGGGCAGACACACAGCCGAAGCTGTACAAAGGCGCCCTCAAGGCGACTGGGAAATCCAACGGCGCCCTACAGGCGACCGAGAGATCACACCCTCGGGTATGGAGGAATTAGCCTTCAAAAATCCACGTCACACACACGCCCCAGATCGACGTCTGAATGCGGTGAGAATTGTCGAAAAGAAACGAAACCGCGAGCGAAGCACAAATCCTGCGCGAGTCAAAATGGCCGACGACCCGGTCTCGTGGCGCATGGCACGGCGATGATTCTCTCCTGAATCGATCGCAAAATCTGACATGCAGGTTGACCGGTCACAGCGATGACAACTCCGTCGTAGGAATTCCTCTCCCGGAAACCCGAAAGTTCACTAGTGACTCTGGCTCGCCAACGTTCGCTTCAGAACTCGGAGCAACTCGGCTTTCTTGTCCGACTCGACTCGCTCCGCCCTCTTTCTCTCTCTCCTCCTCCTCATCTTCCGGCTCCTGATCCGGCCTCCTGTCTCTTTTTAACATTAACGCTTTTATCCTTTGCAAACAGTTCATGAACAATAAACCTTTTGAAGACAATAATAGTACATAGAATCAGAAATATTTCAAGTGGATGAAAACCACAACACCGGAAGTGACGAATCCGTAACAATATATATATATATATATATATATATACATACATATATATATATCCAAGTCAAAGTTGGTGCAGGTGTGTATGACGATGATGGTGTGAGATGTTGCTTTCGACAAATCTCTTCCCTTCGTTGGCGTGCTCACTCAGCATTGTACGATGGCAGTATAGGTAAAAATTGGTGGTGAGCAGGTGAGCTGGTGCCGATGAAGGGAAAAACCTGCACAGAGAAGGGATTAAAGTGATAGAGATGAGTGTTATCCCTCTCCCACTCTCTATTCCTATGAGCATCGTTGGCTGTAGGTGCAGTAAATGCAACGTGAAGTGTGATGCACATAGGCGCAACAGACTGGCCAGGTAATCAGTATGATGACGGCTGCCCTTGGTGTCCAAAGGGAACACAGCTTGGTGCAGATGCTATGCAGTGATGCCTTAATTGGTGCCACCACTGACTTTCATGGGCACATTTATCCACGATGTAGCACTGCCCATGCTGACCTGCAGGTGTGGTTTGATATCTGAGTGTCCTTCTCATAGCCTTAGCCTAAAGAGGCTTCCCCCACAAAGTAATGGGGATCCGTTGCACTGGACAAGCTGAGACCGAGACTCGCATAGGGCAGGGACGTCACTCCCTGAGGTAGCTGAAAAATAGCTACCCTGCTACCGAAACGTATGCACTGATTAGATTTTGGGGTCATGAGGTAAAAGGTCAAATGTCATAGGTAAAAATTCTGTTACGAGCTAACTTATGAACCAGTTATCGGATTTTCACCAAACTTGCTATGATTATATATTATGAGGCAAAGATTAACTGATTCGTTTTTCGGGTCAAGGGGTCAAAGTTCATAGGTAATGTTAAGTTACAATTATTTTGTTACCGCAATAGCTTAAGAATGGCTAAAGTGATCAAAGTCAAGCTTGGTACAGGTATGTATAATGATGTAACGATTAACTGAATATATTTTGGGGTGAAGAGGTCAAAGGTCAGAGGTCATGTTAAGTAAAACTTATGTTAGCGAAATAACTTGTGAACCAGTGATAGGATTTTTACCTAACTTGGTACAAGTATATATTATGATACAAAGATGAACTGATTAGATGTCTGCATTAAGAGGTCAAAGGCCAGTTTCTGTAATCTGTTTATGTTACCGTGATAACTTAATTAGGGATAAAGGAAACTGATTCAAACTTGGTACAGGTAAGTATATATAATGATGAAAAGATGAACTGATTAGATTTCAGCATCAGAGTTCATGTCAGGTTAAAAAAAAAAAACCCACCTTTAGAGGCCATTTTTCCCCGCAAGCGGGGGTTGGTCCTTTTTCGGGGACCGTGGTTGTTGTTGTTTTTTGGTCCCCTTTTTGAAGCAATGTTTTACGGCCGGATGCCCTTCCTGCCGCCAACCCTTTTTGTCGCCTTTTTACGACAAACAGGGAATTACCAGTGAACTGGTACTCAATTTGCCGACCTCGGAAGGATGACAGGCTGAATCAACCCCCCTGGTCGTTAATTCAGCGATCGACCGGGATTCGAACCCAGGATCCTAGGTTATCCTAAGCTGGCACCCTAGCCGCTAGCCCAACACCAGGCTCAGGTCATGTCAGGTTTATATATATATATATATGCTATGCATAGGGTATATACCCCCATATACATACACACAAGGCCCTTCTCCCCCGATATATATATATATATATATATTGTTGCGGATCTCCTGGTCGGCCTTTCCCCTTACCAAGGGGGGATTAGTCCCCTTGTCTTTTACTAGCCGACTATGATCCGGGGCTATGACGTTCCTTCCGGACGGCGTTGAATAGGGTGGTAGGCCGAATTCCTATTACCTAAGTACCAATGCCGCTCAGGAAGCAAGGAAATAAACCCCGCCCGAATCATGGTTATAGGTGGAAACATCGAGCGATTGCGAACTGTGACCCGGGCCATTAACAAGGACTAAACCCGATCTGAGCGGTTCCGAATCGTGCCACGCTTACCCAATGGAGGAAAACACTGATTCGGTCGAATCAGGAAAGACAGGAAGAACAGATTGGTTTATTCACAATTTGTACAGGAAGGAGAAGAAGAACACACAGTGCAGCCTTATTGCAGTCTTAACTTATCCCAGGACACGGGCTCGTTTAACACTCAGACACTCACACGGGGATTGCAGATGGTCAGGGTGATAGTCCAGGGATGATGGCGTCCAGGCAGTTCGCTCCGGTCCCCGACTCGTACCGCGAAGAGGATGGTCAGGGCGGCAGAAGCTCCCCGCGGGTCATTGACGCGGATCAGACAATTACGGGGTTAAATGCGGGGCGAAAGATAAGGCTGGCTGGGCGGTTACTTGCGACCATGGTTGCATACGTAATAGGAGAACCGGCGCTATATGCGCTCCCAATACAGTTCAATGGTGAAGCGCCTCTCCCGCAGAAGTCATTTCACCGCAAGCCCAAACATGTGAGTCCTCGACAGTCCTTTCACAAAGCCCTCTCCCAACGAGTCCTTATACATGCGCGAATCGTGCCAGTCCTCTTACAGTGCGCGTATCCTCTGCAAGTTCTCTTCACAAAGTGCGATTCCTTGCAGTCCTCTCACAAAGCCCCTCGCTCATCAGTCCTTATACATGCGCGAATCGTGCCAGTCCTGTTCTAGGGCTTTGTGCGTGCGCTTATATAGCCTTTTCAGCGAACCATCCAGCACTTGCAAGATGCGCCCTTACCACGCCCTCTTAAGCCATGCCCACCGAGCCCTGGTTGGTTGTTGCCCTTACCGTTTCCGCCTTCTGACGTGCTGCTTGATGCGGCCACACCTCGTCCTCGCGCTCCTCCCCCTTTCCAGGCCTACCTCGTGGCATTTGACTGGTTTCGAGCAAAACCAAGGGCAGCGAACGCTGCTGGCAAACTAGGTGGATTAGCCGAATCGGGGCACGGGATGGATGCTGCCCAACGAGGTAGATTGGAGGGTGGCCGCAAAATGAACGGGACCTAAGCTTATTATTCCTTTACACAACGCAGGTATCACTAGTGGAAATGGCCTATACTCACACATACTATGACATAACTAATGTTCTAAGGGGCCTACGTGTTGCTTGTCGACTAACTATGGGGGCAAACCTTTAACCTTTAATGATGTTATATTTACACTTTCAAAACCGTAACAATACATATATATATATATATATATATATATATATATATATATATATATATATATATATATATATATATATATATATATTAGAGTGCATCAAAATATACATTTGTAACCTATTGTTCTGTTCAGGTGATAAAGTGTTCCAATTCATGTTGTTACAACATATGCAAAATATTTTTGCAATATATGGTGATTTAGAGGTGCAACGGCCATCAGCTAGGTTTGACGTCCCAGGCGCAGGCGCAGTGGGCGCACCGCCGCTCGCTTCGTCGAATCAGAGTTCAGTCGCCATCCAATCACAGCGAATGTGTGAATATCCCAATGATGACCAACCGGGCTGCGTGCAACAAGATGGTGGCGCTTGTTGACGACAACAACAAGCTGCGGCGCATTCCACAGGCCAGGCGCTCCAGTAAGGCTACAGCTCGACAGGTAGATGCAATGGTGTGCAACTTAGATGCCACATTCCCACTTTGGTCTCCGAACACGGAGCAGCAGATCCGCAATCCAGAGGACATTGCTTTCCTGGCCAGCATGAAGGGAGACAGAGTGGCCACATTTGGCGCATTCGATGCCAAGCTGCAATCCAAGGTCAAGCGGCGACAGAATCGTGAAGCTGGAGCAGCAGCCCGGCAGGCACGCTTTACCAAGGAGCAGCAGGAAATGAGTATGACGTCCAACATGGCGATGTTGGAGACTATGGAGAGTGAAAGTGATGAGGTTAGCGATACAAATGAAATGGCCACTATACCAGCTGAGGACACACCATCCACATCCTGCAAACATAAAAAGACTGGCACCACAGCCTTCGTTCCACCCGACATCCTCAGTCGGCCGAGTCTCGTGTCACTGGCTACACGGTTGAAGATCACACCAATGCAGCAGGCTGCCTTCACGCGTGCCATGATCACAGAGTCGGGCGGTAATTGTGAAAATGTTTCAGCATCCTATGCAACAGCAGACCGATCACGCCGCCAAGTGCTGGAGGCTGTCAATGAAGAACACCAAAAGCAGTGGACACCATCTCCTATGTGCACCCTGCACTGGGACAGCAAGTTGACACCGACGCTCACCAATGTGCGCCAGTTGGAGGAGCGTTTGACTGTGGTAGTTGGTGATGCGGAGCAGCTCAAACTGCTTGGTGTGCCAGCATATTCAAAGGGTAAAGACGAGGCATGTGGAGATATCATCGCCCGGCTGACATGCAAGCTACTGCAGGACTGGTGCTGTGCCGACCAGGTTGTCAACATGGCATTTGACACCACTGCATCTAACACAGGCCATCGCACAGCAGCCTGCATTGCCATCCAGCTCCGCCTTGGTAGACCACTGCTCTGGTCCGGGTGCCGACATCACATTGGTGAGGTGCTCCTCAGCCACATTTACACTGGCCTCAAGGTGGAGACCTCATGCTCACCCGAGGTTACCTTGTTTAGGCGTCTGCAGGACAACTGGGACTTGCTGCCGCACAAATACAGTGGCCCTTTGTCCCGCTACATTATTGCCAACACCGAACCACCGTTCCTGGGCAGGTTACGTGATGAACTCACCGTGTGTGCTGCAGCAGTGATGGACTACAAGCGAGGCGACTATCACGAATTTGTGCAGCTGTGTCTTGTCTATCTGGGTGCAGATGATGCAGCACAGACTCCAGTAAACTTCCAAAGGCCGGGAGCGCTGCACAAGGCACGTTGGATGGCTAAGCTCCTCTACACACTCAAGCTGGCTTTGCTGGAGCAGCATATCGCCTTGCTTCCCCAGGGCACCATCACCACACGGCAGCAGGTGCCGAAGATTCGGGCGTTTGCCAACTTCATTATGCACATTTACGCAACATGGTGGCTGACCTGTGACACAGCCGTAGATGCCCCATGGAATGACCTCAAACTCTACCACAACCTGTACGCTTACAAGTCTGTTGATGAGGGCATTGCAACATCAGCCATGAAAGCACTGGAGAGGCACCTCTGGTACCTGACTGGTGAGATGCTTCCCCTGGCACTCTTCAGCACCAAGGTGCCAGCTGATGAGCGGCGTGCACTTGCGGATGCCATCTTGGATCACAAGCCAGATCTTCCTATGCGAGCCCCACAGCAGCGCTTTGGCACTGGTTTCGGCAAGCCAAAGTTCCCAGTCCTCTCGCCGACCACCAGGTTGGCCGACCTTGCCAACCCAGACTGCTGGTTCGGTATGCACCAGCTGCACATCGATCCAGCATTTCTCTCACTCAATGTAGAGGAGTGGGCTACAAGTGCATCATTCCAGGCAGGTGTGGTGAATGTGCGTGCCATCAACGTTGTGAATGACTGTGCCGAGCGTGGGGTCAAACTCACATCAGACTTTGTGGCAGCAGCCAAGAGTGAGCAACATCTGCAGAATGTGCTGCAAGCAGTTGAGCATGACCGCTCTGAGCAGCCCAATCTTCGCCGCTGCAAGCGCCAGCGGAAAACAGTGAAGGACTAGGACTCAATTTTCAAACATTTTTCAGTGATG
>NC_136272.1:85231625-85274125 GCF_964187855.1 Myxine glutinosa | reverse complement strand
ACTCCACCGACCGACATTTTCATTTACTAGTACACGGTACACCTGCTCACGACTGGAGTGGCAGGAAGGGTCAATCCTCTTTGGGGTATATAGATTACAGTCGATCTATGGTCGGACCTCAAGAACATTGGGTGTGTGTTCATTTACCAAGTTTCTTGTGGAGAGATTGCCAAGTGTTTTAAGCATTCGAGCAAGCACTCCATTCAAAACAGTCAAGGAACGGCTGGCTTGGCAAGCGCTAGCTAGCTGCTTGGTAAATGAGCCTACCTCGGGCTTCCTCCCTTTCAGTTTTGTGTTAAACAGCAGGAAAATTTGATTTCATTGGTGGTTTTCAAAGCAAAACCTTAATTGCTGGGTTTCAAAAGGCAGCTACCAAGGGTGTTACATATGTCTTGTGAACCCCAGGGTGTTCCAGATGTCTTGTGATCCCTTGAGTATTCCACATATCTTGTGACCCAGAGGGTGTTCCAGATGTCTTGTGACCCCCAGGGTGTCCCACATGTCTTGTGACCCCCAGGGTGTCCCACATGTCTTGTGACCCCCAGGGTGTTCCAGATGTCTTGTGATCCCTTGAGTATTCCACATATCTTGTGAACCCCAGGGTGTTCCAGATGTCTTGTGATCCCTTGAGTATTCCACATATCTTGTGACCCCCAGGGTGTCCCACATGTCTTGTGACCCCCAGGGTGTCCCACATGTCTTGTGACCCCCAGGGTGTTCCAGATGTCTTGTGATCCCTTGAGTATTCCACATGTCTTGTGACCCCCAGGGTGTCCCACATGTCTTGTGACCCCCAGGGTGTCCCACATGTCTTGTGACCCCCAGGGTGTTCCAGATGTCTTGTGATCCCTTGAGTATTCCACATATCTTGTGAACCCCAGGGTGTTCCAGATGTCTTGTGATCCCTTGAGTATTCCACATATCTTGTGACCCCCAGGGTGGTGTTCCAGATGTCTTGTGACCCCCAGGGTGTCCCACATGTCTTGTGACCCCCAGGGTGTCCCACATGTCTTGTGACCCCCAGGGTGTTCCAGATGTCTTGTGACCCCAAGGGTGTTCCAGATGTCTTGTGATCCCCTGAGTGTTACACATGTCTTGTGACCCCCCCAGGGTGTTCCAGATGTCTTGTGATACCTTGAGTGTTCCACATATCTTGTGACCTCCAGGGTGTTCCAGATGTCTTGTGATCTCCAGGGTGTCCCACATGTCTTGTGACCCCCAGGGTGTTCCAGATGTCTTGTGACCCCCAGGGTGTTCCAGATGTCTTGTGATCTCCTGAGTGTTACACATGTCTTGTGACCCCCCAGAGTGTTACAGATGTCTTGTGACCCCCAGGGTGTCCCACATGTCTTGTGACCCCCAGGATGTCCCACATGTCTTGTGACCCCCAGGGTGTCCCACATGTCTTGTGACCCCCAGGGTGTCCCACATGTCTTGTGACCCCAAGGGTGTTCCAGATGTCTTGTGATCCCCTGAGTGTTCCAGATCTCTTGTGACCCCCAGGGTGTTCCACATGTCTTGTGACCCCCTAACAGTTTTTTCCCTTTTCTCATTCATTTGCACAAGTGGACCTCACATTGTTGCATAACATTTCGCACAGAACACAGAACATGGCGTCGAATGATCCTGTGCAAATAAAATGCTGGTTTTCATGCAAACGTACTGGACCCTTAACAAGGACATTGTTAATATTTACAATAATGATATTTAATAAAGGTTATATATGCCATTGCTATATTGCTTAAATTACATTACACACCCATTACACACCCAACATACAAAAATCTAAAGTTGCAGCTGAGAATTAAATGGGGGCCATAAGACATCTGGAACACCCTGGGGGACACAAGACATCTGGAACACCCTGCACAATGCCACGAACAATACAGATACTCGCAAGAAATTGAGAAACATTGGATTGCAAAATTGTCCTCGTATAACAAGGTCGGCAGGAAAACCTACGAAATCCCCGTTCATTGGAGATTTATCAGGCTAAGCCCAAAGTAATGCTCCATATATACAGACCCCTGCCCAAGATTATTAAAATGCCTTGTTGTTGTTGTTGTTGTTGCATCAAGACATATTTTGACATTTTTGTCATTGGCGGCAATAGTAACAATTGTATGAAATGTCTATGTAAGAGTAGTTGTACATTTGTAGTGTGGATGTGTATTCTATTTGTTGTTTCCAACACACTCACACACACACACAAACATACACCTCGTTTTTTCATTTCTGTTCCTCACAATTCTATCTCTCTTTTTTACACACACACACACACACACACACACACACACACACACACACACACACACACACACACACACACACACACACACACACACACACACACACACAATTAATTGTACAGTATCGGTTGTTCCTAAACTTAAATATAAATAATTTAAAGGATTGTTGTAAATGATGTTAATTTCACAACATCCCATATTCAACTTTATTTAAATTGTAAACCTCAAACTCAAACATAGTTTCTCCACCTAAAGCAAGACCTTGTCTTACAGCAAGACCTATATATCAGCCTGGTGTTGGCTTAACGGTTAGGGTGGAGGGCTTGGGATACTAGGGTCCTGAGTTCAAATCCCGCTCGGTCGTTGAATTAATACCAGGTGGGGTTGACTCGGTCCATCATCCTTCTGAGGTGGGTGAAATGAGTAAATGAGTAAATGAGTAAATGAGTACCAGTTTACTGGGCTGAATGAGCCACTTGAGTACCCTGAGTAGGAGTGACGCTCTGACCAGGATTGTGCCAAATAATCAAGAAACTGCTTCGGCAGCCTTATGCCTCTGAAGATGTAAAAAGGAGTGGTGGTCATATATATATATATATATATTTTTAAATCTGCCAATACATACTTGACTTTTTTGAAAGGTTGCATTTCCTCCCTATGTTTGGCAAAGTACTTTTTACACTACTCGATTTTCACTCTTGCGTTCATAGCATAATTAATGTGAACTGCTGCCTTTTCATGATTCACGTTTTTATGAGCACAGTAATTCGCCTTTCGCTCTGAGTCAGCACAATACTTATTTCTTGCTTTGTTTTTAACATAATTACATTTATTCTGGGCCATTTTCCTTCGTAAATTTCACTTGTTATCGTGCCTCACAATCCATGTGGCCTTGCAATCCACGACAGACTTTACGGCTGACAGTGAGTTTTACGGGAAAGTTTCTCACCCTGTGCACCTTACAATCCACATGGGGTAACCCTGAACATGAGTGCTCGGCGTTTCCTCGTGACATTTGAATAGTTGGCTTGGGCAGTGGATACGTTATTTGATGCAAATTAAACTGGTTTTCCATATTGTAGAAATCATGCCCCAGGCCCGTTCTGAGATGCATCAACTTCCAGGATGGTCAGTCTTTCTGGATTGTAGTATTGCAGCCATGATTCAGTGGAGATTGAGTGATTGATAGCAGAAAACTCTGCCTGGTTCTTCTGGCCATAGGTAAGGGGCGTTCTTGCACTGCAGTTCTCGCAGAGATGTGAAATACTTGTTGGCTCCTGTGATTCTTCATCCAGGTGAACTGACCAATAACCTGCTTTCACATCTAGCTTTCACATTTAAGGCAATCTTATCTCAGTTCCTTCCACAAAGCTCGGAACAAGTGTGCGTCTACCCTTAGGAGAGCCAGGAAACAATATCTCTCTACTCTCAAGACTGAACTGTCAAACCTGTCGCCCTCCTCCAAATCGTGGTGGCGTCTGGTCAGATCTGTTTCTGGTGTTTGTTCCCCCTCCATCCCCTCCCTTACCTCAAACGGCTAAACAGCTGACTCAGCACTTGAAAAAGCTCAATGCCTCAACTCTGTGTTCGCCTCAAAATCCCAAAACCAATCTCTCTCTGTACCCACCTTACCCAGTCAAACCCAGCTGCTCCTGGACTCTGTGTCCTTCTCTCCAGACAAGGTGGAGAAGTGTTTTTTTTTTTTGTTTTTTTGTTTTGTATACAAGATCGAGGCTCGTGAAAGAGCGAACATTAATCACACAGAAAGACAAACAGACACATAAAACAAATAACATCGGGAGCGGTAGACAAGATGGGGAGAGAGGGGGAAGGACACAAACACAACATTTGAGAGCAGGGACCGAGAGACATGGAGACATCGAGAGATCTGTGGGAGGGAGAGGGCTTTGGGGGGGAGGCATGTGAAAGGGGGGGGGGGGGGTGGGAGAGGTATAAACATATGGACACTGCCAGGATTTCCAGGAAAGAAGTTGGAATTTCAAACAAGGTGGATCTGGGGTGAATTAGTGGGGGTAGAAAAGATCAAGGTTTTGGATGGGGGAAGATAAGAGATGGTGGTGAACAGCTTTTTTAAAGACCTGGAGGGAGGAGAGGGATTGAAGGGAGTGTGGGAGTTTGTTCCAGAGGCGGGAGAAAAGAGGAATGAAAGAGTGAAGGTGAGCAGAGAGCCGAGATTTCGGCAGTTTAACCATCAGAGGGTTGCTGGCAGATCTTGTGCGACCTGTAGGAATATTTGGGGGACAGAGCACAGAGAGAGCTGGGGGAGCAAGGCCGGAGAGGAGTCGGTAGAAGACAGAAAGACCACCTACCTGCCTGCGGTGAGTGAGTGAAAGGCCCTCAGAGATAGCTTCATCGCGGGAGATTCCAATGATTTTGAAAGCTTTGGATTCAACAGCGTGAAGCCGAGCCAGGTGTGAGGCAGGAGCACCAGCCCATAGGGGAGAACAGTATTCCATTGAGCTGCGGATGAAAGCCTTGTATGTGGTGAGGAGCTCAGGTGTGCCGAGGAAGGACTTCGCACGACGGAGGATGCCCAGTCGGCGACTGGCTTTGGAGGCCAGCTTGGAAATGTGGTTTTCCCAAGAAAGATCATGGCAGATAGTGAGACCCAAAAGCTTGAGCGACAGAACTTCTTGGAGAGGATTGTTGAGAAAGTAGATGGGAGGGTTGACCAGTCGATCTTTTCGGAGAGACATAGTAAGAGAGTGAGATTTGTCAGGATTTAAAGACATGTTCCACTTGTTTGACCAGTCTGTGATTTTGTCCAGGTCTTCAGAGAGTGAGGAGGCTGCAGACTGCCGATCTGAGGGAAGAGGAATGGAGCGGCAGAGAGTGGAGTCATCAGCAAAGAGATAGAGAGGATTTTCCAGAGAGTCGGAGAGATCATTGATAAAGACCAGAAAAAGCACAGGGCCCAGCACACTTCCTTGGGGAACTCCAGCCTGAACAGGAAGGGGAGATGAGAGAAATCCATTCAGGGCCACACGTTGACTACGACCAGAGAGGAAGTCCGCAAGCCATGCATGGAGATTTCCATGGATACCATAGGAGGAGAGTTTGGTGAGCAGAGCTGGGTGCCAGACCGTATCAAAGGCCCGTGATATGTCAAGGGAGACAGCTCTGATTTCCTGTTTGGCATTGAGGACCTCCATCCATTGTTGAGACAGCAGAAGCAGCATGTCCAGAGTAGAGTGACCTGGTCTGAAACCAAATTGATGATCAGAGATCAAGCCATTGGAGAAGAGGAAAGATTTCATATCCGAAGCAATGATGGATTCCATGACTTTGCTGATAATTGGGAGCAGGCTGATTGGTCTGTAGTTGCAAGGATCTGTTTTTGCACCTTTTTGTGTAAAGCGGTAATGTTAGCTGATTTCCAGGATGCTGGCAGATGACCTTGAGCAAAAGATAGGGTGAAAAGAACAGAGAGAGGGTGAGATAGAGCGGCAGAGCAGGATTTTAGGACCCGTGGGCTGATGCTATCTGGTCCAGTTGCAGAATCAGAGTCGAGGTTTGACAAAAACTCCTCCACCTTGTCAGGAGAGAAGGACACAGAGTCCAGGAGCAGTTGGGTTCGACTGGGAAAGGTGGGAACAGAGAGAGATGGGTTTGGGACTAAGGATTTTGAGGCGAACACAGAGTTGAGGCATTCGGCTTTGTCACGTGCGATGTCAACTGTGTGGCCATTTGAGGTAAGGGAGGGGATGGAGGGGGAACAAACACCAGAAACGGATTTGACCAGACGCCACCAGGATTTGGAGGAAGGAGACAGGTTTGAGAGTTCATTCTTGAGTGAAGAGAGATAGTGCTTCCTGGCACTCCTGAGGGTAGACACACACTTGTTCCGAGCTTGGTGGAAGGAACTGAGATTGCCTTCAGTTGGATTAGCCTTCCAAGAGGCAAAGGCAAGTTGTTTCAGGGCAACTGCCTCACCACAAGATTCAGTGTACCATGGACGGGAGGAAGGGTAAGACAACTGAAGGCGAGATGGGATAAATCTGTGCATGAGAGAGATCAGTTTGCTTTGGAAGAATTCCCAGGAAGAATTGATGTCAGAGGCAGTAGAGATGGGAGACCAATCCAGACGATTGATGGCTGCTTGAAGACCGTCCCAGTCGGCCTGAGTGAAATGCCAGACTCGTCGACGCTGAGGAGGCTCTCTGAGAATGGCCAGAGAGATGTCCACTTTGACAAGCACATGATCAGAAGAACCGATTGGAGCAGAAGAAGAGCAGCAGACATTAGCAGGGAAGTTTGTCATAACCAAGTCTAGAAGAGAAGATACTCCATTGGCTGAGATCCGGGTCGGGAAATTGACAGATTGTGTCAATCCCAGTGAGTCACAGAAGTCCTTTGCTGAGGTGCCATGACTGGTGAGAGAGGAACCCACACCCAACCAGGTGGCATGATGACAGTTGAAGTCACCACATATGAGGAAGAGAGAGTTGGGATGAGTGGATAGAAGTTGGTCCATGTTGTCAGACAGTGAAATGTAGATGGAGTCATCACTGTTTGGGGGACGGTACAGAACACATATGAACAAAAGGTGGGAGCGGAGAGGAAGCCGTAACCAGAGGTACTCCTGCGGGTGAGGAGGAAAGAGGGCAGTGCAAGGAGAGTGAGGAAGAGAGTTTTTGACAAAGATAGCCACCCCACCACCAGGCCGAGGCTCAGGTCTATCATACCGGAGGAGGGAGTAACCAGGAAGAGATATTAAGGAATCAGAGACATCTTGAAGGAGGAAAGTCTCTGTTAAGCAGATCAAGTCTGGATTGTCAGAAGCAACCTGTATGGAGAGATCAGTCAGGTTTGAGCGAAGGCCCCGGATGTTTGAGGTCCATACCGTCAATGAAGAGAGAGGGGGAGCATCGGGTACAGGACAGGGGAGGGGAGGAGTAGGGTAAGATGAAGGATGAGAGGGGGAGGTAGGGAGAGCAGTTGATAGTGTGTCAGATGTTGCAGAAGAGTTCCAAGAAAGGGAAGGAAGAGGAGGATGAAAGGTTTGATGGTGAAGGGATGAGGCACAGTGAGGGGTTGTTTGAGGGGGGGCAGAGGAAAGTAGAAGGTTTGGGGGGGTGGAGGTATGAGATAGAAGGGAGACGAAGTGGGGAGGAGGCAGCTTGGAGGAGGAGGGGGGAGGAGGGAGAATTGGAGAGGAATGGTATGGGGGGAGAATTGAATGGGAGGGATTGGGGGGGAGTTTTGAAGGGGAGGAGTGAGGGGGGAGTTTAGGAGGGGAGGGGCAAGGGGGGAGTTTTGGAGGGAAGGGGCAAGGGGGAAGTTTAGAAGTGGAGGGGCAAGGGGGGAGTTTAGGAGTGTAGGGGCAAGGGGGGGATATGGAGGGGAGGGGGAAAGGGGGAGTTTAGGAGGGGAAGGGCAAGGGGGGAGATCAGGAGTGTAGGGGCAAGGGGGGGATTTGGAGGGGAGGGGCAAGGGGGGAGTTTAGGAGGGGAAGGGCAAGGGGGGAGTTCAGGAGTGGAGGGGCAAGGGGGGAGTTTAAGAGTGGAGGGGCAAGGGGGGAGTTTAGGAGTGTAGGTGCAAGGGGGGGGGATTTGGATGGGAGGGGCAAAAGGGGAGTTTAGAAAGTGGATGATTAATGAAAGACGAACATTGAGAACAAATTGGGTTTGTTGTGATTTTCAAGTTAGCAATCCGATTCAGAACGATGGAGGAGGGATGGAATGAATGTGAATTTAGACCATGTAGTGAGGGAGACGTATAAGATATTGAATTTCTTTTTTTTGAAGTGGCATGAGTTGGAGAGGAAATTGAGAAAAGCCTTTTAAATAGGAAGAAAAACAGCGTGTTGTAATATACCACTGAATAAAACACAGAAGGGGAAAGGTTAAACATATTTAAATAATATTTAAACAGAAACGTGAACAATCTTATATGTAAAGGTGGGCGCGATTCGGAAAATTTTAAGTCCGCTTACCGCTTATCCGCTCCGCCAGCCCGTGTAGTCCGATTCGCTTATCCGCTTCAGCGGCCGAAAATCTTAGTCCGCTTACCGGTTATCCGCTTATCCGCTTCGATTCGATTTTTTTAAAGCGCTTCGACGTTTTTAAAGCGATTTTTGACGTTTCTAAAGGGAATTTAATGCTTTTTAAGCCTAAATAGCCATTTCTAACTACTAGTACTACAAAGACAAACAAAGCTTTTAAGATCAAAAATATACATTTTTATTTAAATAAAATTTATTCAAAATTTATTGAAATAAAGTTTTCCACTCGACTCTACTCTACTCTACAGTTAATTTAAATATAATTTTAATATCTGCAAGTTACATTAAAGAAAAATCAATTTGCCCGTCCTTTCTTTGACAAGAGAGTCTACTAGTCAACAGACTAGCAGTCTGTTGACTAGTCCTCGTCTTCCTCCTCCACCTCGTGGGCCTTCTTGAGGATTTGGAGGTTGCCCTTCATGAAGACGAGGGCCTCGAAGTTCGGTGCAGCCAGGGCCGACCTCTTAGGCCTGAGGATGTCCGACCCGTAGCTGAACACGCGCTCGACCGAGGCAGAGCTCGGGAGCGGCGTGTTATGCCTGAGAAACAGAGTTACCCAAGCATCACGGAACTCGAGCGGGAAGAGATTGGGCGAGAGCCGAGTTGTTAGGGTTTCACTTATTATTCACTTAAATAAATATTCACAATTCTAGAGTAACGGCTCAGGCTAACAGCTGATTTGGTGAATCGCGATGCGCTTTAATTTTTCGGTAGTCCGCTTACGCTTATCCGCTTCGGTTTCCGGGGGTTGTTCCGATTCGCTTATCCGCTTCGAAAACGTTAGTCCGCTGCAGCGGATAAGCGGATAAGCGGACTTTCGAAGCGGACCGCCCACCTTTGCTTATATGCACAAAAATACCAATGGGGGGAGAGCCGAGAGGGACCACCACGAGTCACGTGAACAGGGCAAACGGTGGATGGCAAGGAGATAATGGGGGCGGGGCGAACAGCACACCTGGACAGAAAATACAGGATGAGACAACAGTACACGTGGAGAAAAGAAAATAAATGTTTTTGTTTTTTTGTTTTTTGGGGGGGGTGGGGATTTAGAACGTTAGACAGAGTATTATGTTCGGGGTAGAAGGGAAAAAACCAAGAGCCAAGCAAAACACGCTTAAGTTAACAAAACACCGACGGGGGTACAACTACAAGGCCACACACGAGGAGCAGAACACGATTAATTAATTACGAGTTACAGGAAATTCAAACCAAAACTAACTATAATCAAACAATATCGCATGGACGATAAAATAACGAGTTGAAATTTGACAATCTATCTGGGGAAATGGGGGAGAAACACGTGGTCGAAGAACGAACGAACGAATAAGAATGAATAAACGAATGAGCACAGAGAAGGTAATGTCTTTTTTTGTTGTTTTTTTGAGTTGAGATTTACATAAGGAAGTAGGCTTTGGGGTGGAAAGACTGGGAAAACAGAGAACGAAAGTTATTGGATCACAAACGACAGGTGCTGAGAGAAAAACAAAGCCTCAAGGTTGTACAGTGTACACTGTACAAGGCCTCAAGACGACACGAATTAACACGATTTTCAATACAGGTATGAAAGATTTGCACCGAAAATCTTTGTCGGGACAATATACGTACATACACCATAAAATAAATACAGTTTTAACGAAAATACAAAATGGGAACAATTACTTAACTTCGATTTCGATGGAGAGCGTGTGGAGCTGCGAAAAAACGAACCCTCGCCAGCAAGACCGGAAACGGAAGTTCGTGTCTGTCAAATCTCGACTGATTCTGCAACTGGACCAGACGGCATTAGCCCACGGGTCCTAAAATCTTGCTCTTCTGTTCTATCACACCCTCTCTCTGTTCTCTTCACTCTCTTTGTTCTCTTCACCCTCTCTTTTGCTCAAGGTCACCTGCCATCTGCTAGGAAATCAGCCAACATTACCGCTTTACACAAAAAGGTGCAAAAATAGATCCTTGCAACTACATACTAATCAGCCTGCTCCCAATTATCAGCAGGGTCATGGAATCAATCATCGCTTCTGATATCAAATCCTTCCTCTTCTCCAATGGCTTGATCTCTGATCATCAATTTGGATTCAGACCAGGTGCTTTGGGAAATGCTGCTTCTGCTCTCACAACAATGAATGGAGGTGCTCAATGCCAAACAGGAAATCAGAGCCGTCTCCCTTGATATATCTCGTGCCTTCGATACGGTCAGGTACCCCGCCCTGCTCACCAAACTCTCCTCTTACGCTCGCTCTCCTCTTATCCATGGAATCTTATCCGCTCACCAAACTCTTATCCGCACACTCTCACTCTTCTCCTATCCATCTATCCCTCTTATCCGCTCACCAAAATCTCCTCTTATTCATGGAAATCTCCACGCATGGCTTGCGGACTTCCTCTCCTCTTGTAGTCAACATGTGGCCCTGAATGCAATTCTCTCATCTCCCCCTTCCTGTTCAGGCTGGAGTTCCCCAAATCAGTGTTCTGGGCCCTGTGTTTTTTCTGGTCTTCATTAATGATCTCTCTGACTATCTGGAAAATCCTTTCTATCTATTTGCTGATGACTCTACTCTCTCTGCCGCTCCATACCTCATCCCTCAGATCGGCAGTCTGCAGCCTCCTCACTCTCTGCAGACCTGGACAAAATCACAAACTGGTCAAACAAGTAGAACATGTCTTTCAATCCTGACAAATCTCACACTCTCACTCTGTCTCTCCGAAAAGACCAACTGGAAAACCCTCCCATCTAATTTCTCAACAACCCTCTCGAAGAAGTTCTGTCACTCAAGCTTTGGGGTCTCACTATCTGCCATGATCTTTCCTGGGAAAACACATTTACAAGCTGGTCTCCAAAGCCAGTCACCGTCTGGGCATCCTCCATCGTGTGAAGTTCTTTCTTGGCACTACTGAGCTTCTCACCACATACAAAGCTTTCATGCACAGCTTAATGGTGTACTGCTCTCCCCTCTGGGCTGGTGCTCTTGCCTCACACCTACCTCGGCTTCACGCTGTAGAAACCAAGGCTTTTTAGAATCATTGGTATCTCCCACGATGAAGATGACTCAGAGAGGCTTTCACTCTCTCACTGCAGGCAGGTTGGTGGTCTTTCTGTCTTCTACCGACTCCTATCCGGTCTTGCTCCCCCTTCTCTGTTTGTGCTCTTTCCCCAAAATATTCCTGCAGGACGCACAAGAACTGCCGGCAACCCTCTTCTGGTGAAATTGCCAAAATCAAGACTTTCCGCACACCTTTACTCTTTCATTCCTCTTTTCTCCTGTCTCTGGAACAATCTATATCTATCTATATCTATCTCTCTCTCTCTCTCTCTCTCTCTCCAAAACAGCCGTCAACCACCATTTCTTATCCTTTTATGGATAAAGCGAAGCCGAAGCATATGTCTCTTATCCTATCCCCCATCCAAATCCTTCATCATTTCAACCCCTATTAATACACCCCAAATCCACATTTTTAAAATTCCGTTTTCTTTCCTGAAAGTCCTCGTAGTGTTCATTTGTTTTACCATGTACCCAGCCTCCCTCCTCCGCTCCCCCCAAAAGATTGAAGATGTGGTACATGGTTTATTCTAATTTTTGTCTCAATGGTTTGTGTTAGGTATTCGAGCTGAAGGAACTCTTGTACTCTTTGGCTCTGAATTCGTCCCGATCACACATGTGCAGAGATGTGTGAGATTATTTTTTCACTCTGTCTGCCTGTCTGTTGGTCAACCAAAATGGAAAATCATTCCAAACAGGAAACTTACTGTTTTTAAGGACTTCATAAGGGACACAAACAACTGGCATGAAGACATCATGTAACGTGTTAAATAAGGTGGTGTAAAAGACGCTACGTCACTGGTATTAAATTCCGGAATTAATTTATTTAGACAGCCGTTATAATCTTTATTTTATTCAAATTGAATTATATATTTGAACACTGTGGAACACAAATTGCCACCTTATCACTTCGAAGAACATCCAGTTTAGCAGTGCTTGGACATGTTAATTAAGGTGATATATAAGATTTTCAATGGCACTAAACTTCCGGATTTTTTTTTTTTAAACGATCTTTAAAATCATTATTTAATTTAAATTCAAGTATATAATTGAACACTGCGCAGGGTATCGTGTTCTATGAACTCTCCAGTTTATTACGTCACTGGATACTCTCGTCTTACACAAATAAGGCATCTTGCCTCCATTAGCTTCCTGGTTCTTTCTGCTCTTCTGGTGTTACACAGTAAATGTCGAATTAGATTTATATTTTTAGCACTTTTTATCTTGCTGATGATGATGATGGAGTCAGAAACCTGAAGATGGAAACACGTGTCCAAAATGTATGCTTAATATGCTGCATGTCAGTGTTTCCAGGAGGGCTTATTGTCCTTGGAGATATTTATTTCTCTCTGTCATCATCTGTGGTGACATTACCTTGAAATTTTGTTACCTGTCTACATCTTCCTTCCTGTCATTTTCTCCATACTTCATGCTGGATAACTCTTTCCTCCACTTCCCTTTTCATCAATATGACCTTGTGACATCCCTTTCAGTCTCTTTACTTTTATCTTTTTCACCTGCACATAGATTTCTGTGAAACTGCTCCTCTTTCTCTGGCTATTTATGCTTTCCAACTCATTTACATTCATATTGACTTTGTTCGCTAGCAGCATCAAGCTTCACTTTGAAATTACGCATTGCTTTGCATCTTTCTCATAAAGGATTACCATTAGATTTGTTAATTTAAATACAAATACATAGTACTGGTTGCCTTAACTTAAGCTGTCTATTCTGGGTTCGATTCCTGACCCGAATATACACTGTTGGATTGATGGTTAACAGTCGGTATGTTTGCCAAACCGTCCCTCAGATGGACACACAGTGTGCACTGCCCATCGGATGGACGTGAAGATGGGTGTCCCATCTATTAGCATTAGTTGGTGGATGTAAATTGTAAAAGATCCCACGGTGTCTTTCAGAAAGAGTAGGTGAGCTATTGGCATTCTGGAACAAATTCCTGCACCCACCAAGCTCCAGTTGAACGGCAGACTTGGCTAACCGATTCATGAAAGACTTGGAACAAAAATATTTCCCAACCGGCCCGCAATAAGGTGAGAATAAACGGCACTGTTGAAGTAGTGTGTGGTAGTACTGGCTGTGCATTTAGGATTGATTATTACCTCCACCACTAAAGGTGGACAGAGGTTATGTTTTAGCTGTCTGCCTGTCTGTTTGCTTGTCTGTATGGCAATTGCCTATAGGTCACAATTTTAAACCAATCTTTGTGAAACTTCACCAAACGGTGGAGTTGGTCATAAGGAAGAAGCAGATTGATTTTGAGGTCAAAAGGTCACCAGACGCAAAAGGTCAACAACCATATCAAATTTCTAAAACTGTCAATTTTCATCCAATTGACTTGAGATTTGAAGAGGATTTAAACATCAGATCACTGAATTAAACTACCAATTATTTTTGAGGTTCACATCGGCCCATAGACCAAAAGGTCAACATAGGTCAAATTTCTAAAACTGTCAATTTGCATCCAATTTACTTGAGATTTGAAGAGGATTTAAACATCAGATCACTGAATTAAACTACCAATTATTTTTGAGGTCAACATAGGCCCATAGGCCAAAAGGTCAACATAGGTCAAATTTCTAAAATTGTCACTTTTCATCTAATTTATTTGAAATTTGACGAGGATTTGCATATTATATCACTGAATTCAACCACCAATTATTTTTGACGTCAACATAGGACAAAAGGTCAACATAAGCCAAAGGTCAACAACTTATTTTAGGGAATTCACAAGTATCGTGCTATGCACAACATATTTTTTTTGTTTGTTTGTTTGTCTGTGAGCATGATATCCCAAAAAAGGAATTAATGGATTCGGACAAAACTTGGTGAGCAGGTTGGGTGTGTCACAAGAATGAATTGATTAGATTTTGGTGAAGATGCGGATCCAGATACTCGATTTTTAAAAAAGTGATTCTTCACCATTGAGAGATAGAGCCAAAAACTATATATAAGATATTTCAAAAAATTGTGGATGGATTTGGACGAAACTTGGTGAACGAGTTGGGTAGGTGACAAAAGTAAGCCGATTAGATTTTCGTTCAGGTCCTGATGCAGATCCGGTCTATATAAAAACCACCTTTTCGAGGCCATTTTTCCCCGCAAAGCGGGGGTTGGCCTTTTTCGGGAACCGTGGTAGTTGTTGTTTTTCGGTCCCCTTTTTGAAGCAATGTTTTACGGTCGGATGCCCTTCCTGACGCCAACCCTTTTTGCCGCCTTTAACGACAAACAGGGAATTACCAGTGAACTGGTACTCAATTAGCCGACCTCGGAAGGATGACAGGCTGAGTCAACCCCCCTGGCGTTAAATTCAGCGATCGACCGGGATTCGAACCCAGGATCCTAGGATCCTAAGCCGGCACCCTAGCCGCTAGCCCAACACCAGGGCTCCACCAGGGCAACACCAGGTCTATCAGGATACAAAACAGAAAACTGTTCAGCCTGGTGGTGGTATGCGCTCTACCGAGTGCTGTTCTAGTTACCCTCGCCAGAGGAGACGGTATGGCATTTGAGTCCGTTTGTTACTTGGCAAAAAAAATTTTTTGCAAGTATGTTCATCACTCCGGTTTGTGTGTGTGTTTGTCTGTCTGCTCACTTATACTTGCTTACAGGTCACAATTTTAAACTGATCTTCACGAAACCTCAGCAAATGGTAGAGTTTGTGGTCCGACAAAATACTATATATTTTTGAGGTCAAGAGGTCGAAAGGTCAACATAGGCCAAAGGTCAATAACCATTTCAAATTTCTAAAATCCTCAATTTTCATCCAATTGACTTGACATCTGAATAGGATTTGCATATCAGCCTACTGAAACCAAACACCAACTATTTTTGAAGTCAATAGAGGCAAAAAGGTCAACATCGGCCATATTTCTAAAATTGTCAATTTTATTCCGATTAACTAAAAAATTTAAAACGATTTGCACATCAGGTCACTGAATTCAACCACTAATTATTTTTGCGGTCAAAAGCGATGCTCTACTGACTGCCATTCTACTTTTTCCTCTTTTGCCAAGTATCGCTCTACGAGTAATTTTTCATTTGTTTGTATGTCTGTCTGTCTGTCTCTGTTTGTCCGCAAAGAATAAATATGATTTTCTCTGCAACCGTTGGTCCAATTGACAGGAAAGTTTCACCATAGGCGCAACTCCACCTGTGCAATTTTTTTATGATTATTATGACGTCATAGGTCACGTGGTTCAGCTGTTATCTTGGAAAAACCGAAAAACTTTGCACCTCTATGTCTCCGAAAGTGCTGAATAGAAAATATTGAGACATGGCTCATTGTAAAGACCTCTTCATGGGGAATAAAATATGTTAATGATGATGTCATCGCTGCCTCCATAATGACGTCATAATTCGACAACTACAAAACTTCATCCTATTAAGATGAAATTTATTGAGCGTCATGTAGGCATAAATTGGTGGAGAAAAAAGATAATGATTACGTCATCGGTCACGTGGTTCGGCCGCCATCTTGGAAAAACCGAAAACATTTGCACCTCCATATCTCTGAAAGCGCTGCATAGAAAAAAATGAGACATGGCTCATTGTAAAGAACTCTCCATGGGGAATAAAATATGTTAATGATGATGTCATAGGTGCCTTCATTATGATGTCATAATTCGCCAAGTACAAAACTTAATCCGATCAAGAGGAAATTTATTGAGCACTAGCCGAAAGCACCCGGCGTTGCCCGGGTTCTTTTTGAATGAATTTACTACTATAATTCAGCTTTTACTCGCGGCTGTAGACGATTGACTACTATAATTCAGCTCAGCTTTTAATTGCGAAATGGGCCCAGCCCAGCCGAGGTGGGCCTCGGCCGGCCTCGCCACCTAGCCTATAACCTTCCCGGGGACCATCCCGACATTTTTTGTTTTAGAGCTTTCCTCCTATCTTTCACCGTTCAGGAGATTAGCGCGTGCAAAAAAACAAACAAAAACTTTCTTTGATATATATATATATATAAGAAGATAGATAGAAGATAGATTAATCTAGGAATAGATTGGTGGAGAAAAAATAATAATGATGACGTCGTCGGTCACGTGGTTTGGCCGCCATATTTGTTTTAACACAAAAGCCTTGAAGACCACTGAAAATACATCCTGGCGAGGGTTTGCAATCTCTGATTGCTCTTTCTTGTTGTATATGTATGTTGTATATGTATATATATATATAAAAGAGTTTTTGTTTGTTTGTTTGTCTGTCTGCACATCACTAATCTCCTGAATGGTGAAAGATAGGAGGAAACCTCTGAAAAAAAAATGTCGGGACAGGCCCCGGGAAGGTTATAGGCTAGGTGGCGAGGCCTCGTCCGGGCTGGGCCCATTTCGCAATTAAAAGCTGAGCTGAATTATAGTAGTAAATCTTCTATGGCCGCAAGTAAAAGCTGAATTATAGTAGTAAGACCTATGTACAGAAGATTAAATTGATTCAAAAATAACCTGGGCAACACCGGGTGCATTCAGCTCGGCTTCTTTATATTAAAGTAGCGGCAGTTTTGTGTCTTTGTAGCTAACCCTAATTATGTCTAGTTGTACATATAACTTTGAACCTGGACTTGCGAGAAACACTCCGAAATACAGATATTTCATTATGTGTCTCCTTAGATTCTTGTTTATTTAAATAATCTATGATAATATCGCACCTCAAGTACCAACCTCGTGTAGAAAGTCCGACCATCTACCTTTGTACAAAAATGGATTGCGAGTACTGAACTGCTCTTTTCCCAAATCTACACCACATGTGATCAACTAGGTTGGACATATTGAACTAAACTGTGGATTCCAGACTTTTTTTTCCATACCCTTTGACTGAAACTTGGTGCATGGCTTTATTATGATAACTTACAGCCTGGTGTTGGCTTAGCGGTTTGGGCACAGGCTTGGGATCCCAGGATCCTGAGTTCGAATCCCCGTCGATTGCTGAATTAATGCCAGGGGGGTTGACTCAACCTGTTCATCCCTCCGAGGTCGGCAAATCGAGTACCAGCTTGCTGGGATGAATGATCCCGGTGTGTACCCTGTATCCCTGCGCATCGTAAAAGGCGACTAAGGGTTGGTGTCAGGAAGGGCATCCGGCCATAAAAACATTTCCTCAAATAGGGAACCATGATTGTCATGGGGCCCGCAAGGCTAACCCCTGCTCTGGCGGGGAAAATGGCCTTAAAACAATCATTCATTCATTTTTTTATTTCATTCATTACAGAACAAGTTTGAGTTTTGGGGCGTTTCACCAATTTTCCACGGAGTTATCCATGGAGCTTTTCCCTGTTACTCTTTAACATACTGAAACTTGGTGCATGGCTTTATTTATAAGGTACAGAACTGTTACTTATTCTGTAGCTTTGCATATCTAAAACAATTTGTTTTACTGTAGTATAACAGAATAATTGCTGAGTGACAATGATAAAGTAGAATTTCCTTTTTAGAATGTTTTACAATATAATTAAAAATGAAAAGCTGAAATGTCTCGAGTCACTAAGTATTCAACCCCTTTGCTCTGACACTCCAAATTGAACTCAGGTGCATCCAATTTCATTTGATCATCCTTGAGATGTCTCTACAACTTGAATGGAGTACACCAAACAGGAAATTAGAGCTGTCTCCCTTGACATATCACGTGCCTTCGATACGGTCTGGCACCCCGCTCTGCTCACCAAACTCTCCTCTTTTGGTATCCATGGAAATCTCCACGCATGGCTGGCAGACTTCCTCTCTTAGTCCTAGTCAACGTGTGGCCCTGAATGGGTTTCTCTCATCTCCTCTTCCTGTTCAGGCTGGAGTTCCCCAAGGCAGTGTTCTGGGCCCTGTGCTTTTTCTGGTCTTCATCAATCAGGTAAAACCCTGGTGTTGGGCTAGCGGCTAGGGTGCCGGCTTAGGATCCTAGGATCCTGGGTTCGAATCGCGGTCGATCGCTGAATTAACGCCAGGGGGGTTGACTCAGCCTGTCATCCTTCCGAGGTCAGCAAATTGAGTACCAGTTCACTGGTAATTCCCTGCTTGTCGTTAAAGGCGGCAAAAAGGGTTGGCGTCAGGAAGGGCATCCGGCCGTAAAACATTGCTTCAAAAAGGGGAACAAAAAAAACAACAACAACCACGGTTCCCGAAAAAGGCCAACCCCCGCTTGCGGGGAAAAATGGCCTCTAAAGGTGGTTATATATATATCAATGATCTCTCTGACTCTCTTGAAAATCCTCTCTATCTCTTTGCTGATGACTCTACTCTCTGTCGCTCCATTCTTCATCCCTCAGATCGGCAGTCTGCAGCCTCCTCACTCTCTGCAGACCTGGACAAAATCACAGACTGGGCATACAAGTGGAACATGTCTTTCAATCCTGACAAATCTCACACTCTTACGATGTCTCTCCGAAAAGACCGACTGGACAACCCTCCCATACACTCTCTGAATAATCTTCTCGAAGAAGTTCTATCACTCAAGCTTTTGGGTCTCACTATCTGCCATGATCTTTCCTGGGAAAACCACATTTCAAATCTGGCCTCCAAAGCCAGTCGCCAACTGGGCATCCTCCGTCGTGCGAAGTCCTTCCTTGGCACACCTGAGTTCCTCACCACATACAAGGCTTTCATCCGCAGCTCAATGGAATACTGCTCTCCCCTCTGGGCTAGTGCACCTGCCTCACACCTAGCTCGTCTTCACGCTGTTGAAACCAAAGCATTGAGAATCATTGGAATCTCCCGCGATGAAGCTAACTCCAAGGGCCTCTCACTCACTCACCGCAGGTAGGTTGGTGGTCTTTCCGTCTTCTACCGACTCCTCTCTGGCCTTGCCCCCCCAGCTCTCTCTGGGCTCTGTCCCCCAAATATTCCTACAGGTCGCACAAGATCTGCCTGCAACCCTCTTATGGTTAAACTGCCAAAATCAAGACTCTCTGCTCACCTTCACTCCTTCATTCCTCTTTTCTCCCGCCTCTGGAACAAACTCCCTCACTCTCTTCAATCCCACTCCACCCTCCAGGTCTTTAAAACAGCTGTTCACCACCATCTCTTATCTTCCCCCATCCAAAACATTGATCTTTTCTATCCCTGCTAATTTCACCCCAATTCCACTTTTTTGAAATACCAACTTCTGTCCTGGAAGTCCTTGGTGTCCTTGTGTTTGATACTTCTGCCACCCCCCTCCCCCCAAGCCCTCTCCCTCCCACACATCTCCCTGCTCTTAAATGTTGTGTGCCCTCAAGTGTTTGTGTGCTTCCCCTTCTCTTGTCTTCCGCTCCCTCTTTTTATATATTTTGTTTCTGGTTGATTTGTTTGTGAAATAAATATCAGCTCTTTCACGAGCCTCGATTCAGTATACAAAAAAAAACCAAAAAAAAAAAACCTGTGGTCAATTCAATTGATTGGACATGACTTAGAAAGAAACACACCTTTCTATATCAGGTTCCACAGTTGACAGTGCCTGTCAGAGAATAAACTCGACCACAGAACTCTGAGGTCTGTAGAACTCTGAGATGGAATTGAGGAAGCATAGATCTGGGGAAGGGTGTAAAACAATTTCTAGAGTCTTGAAAGTTCCAAAGAGCACAGTGAGCTCCATCATTAGCAAATGGAAGGAATATGGAACTATCCAGACTCTTTCTAGTGCTGGCCGTCCAACCAAATTGAGCAACCGAGGAAGAAGGACCTTTGTCAGGAAGGTGTCCAAGAACCCAGTCACCACTGACAGAACTACAGAGTTCCTTGGTTGTGATGGGAGAACCTTCTGGAAGGACAACAGTCTCTGCAGCCCTTCACAAATCTAGGCATTAGGGGAAAGTGGCCAAACGGAAACGACTCCTGAAAAAAGGCACATGACAGCATACCTGGAGTTTGCAAATAGGCATGTGGAAAGACTGTGAGTATGAAGCAAAATATTCTGTGGTCTTATGAGACGAAAATGGAACTCTTTGGCCTGAATGCAAAGCACTACATCTGGCAGAAACTAAGTGCAGCTCATCACACATCCTACACCCCAAGCATTCAGCTAAAGCGACACTGGAATGGCTTCAGAACAAGAACATGAAAGTCCTTGAGTGGCCCAGCCAAAGCCCAGACTTGAATCCCATTGATAATCTGTGGAAAGACTTGAAGATTGCTGTTCACCGATGCTCCACATCCAACTTGACAGAGCTTGAGCAAATCTGCAAGGAAGAATGGGAGAAACTCTCCAAATCCAGATGTTCAAAGCTGAAACAGACATACCCAAGAAGACTCGAAGTTGTAATTTCCACCAAAGGTGTTTCTCCGAAGTGTTGACTCAGGGGTTGAATACTTATGTAAATTCGATATTTCTCTATTTCATTTTTAATTTTTTTGAAAAAAAATCCTTTTAAAAATTCCACTTTGACATTATGGGGTATTATGTGTAGATTTTCAGGCTGTAATACAACAAAATGTGAAAAAGTCAAGGGGTGTGAATACTTTCTGTAGGTACTGTACGTCGTGAAATTCACCACCGACATCCGGCACATCAAAGGAGTCGAATCGTGAACTGGGCGGCCAACACTCTCTCACAAAAAGGTATTGGCATGGTCTTCTACCAGCACACTGGCCATTGATTTCAATGCACTTGTAGCAGCACAACGGAGGACACAATGCTCCACTGTCTGCAGTCTGCAGTCCCTTTACTTACATTTCGCGAGGTACCAATCTCAGGGACAAACACTACCCTCGTGTGTGATACATCGACGGGACAGTCATGCCCTTTCATTCCTGCGGCATTCCGTCGTACAGTCTTCCACACTTTTTCACTCAATTGCACACCCATTTATTGGAGTAACCCGGCGACTCATCACCTTGGGCTATATCTGACCACTCATCAACTCCGATGTTTGTCGTTGGGCCAAACAATGTCTTCGATGTCAACGCTCCAAGATTCAACATCATACTGTCGCACCACTCGGTAGCTTTTCAGCACCAGATAGGCATTTTGACAGGGTCTATGTAGATCTTATCGGTCCCCTACCACATTAAAATGGGCACCACCATTTACTCACTTGTTTTGACTGCTTCACCCATTGGCCGGACACCACCACAACTACCATCGCCAGGGCCTTTCTCCCCACTTAGCCAACAACTCCTGGGTACCGACTATGTGTGAACCACCACTTAACATGCAGCAGCGAATGGTATGGTGGAGCATTTCCACCACCAATTCAAGTCTTCCTGAATGTGCACCACAACTCCACACACTGGATGGATGTCGTGCCTATGGTACTGCTTGGAATGCCTGCTACTTTAAAAGACGACCTTGGTTGTTCCACTGCAGAGCTAATGTATGGTACAATGCTTCATCTCCCAGGATAATTATACTCAGCGTCCGATGACCCTTGCCCAATGTCACCAACTACGCCGACCAGCTTTGTGCGGCCATGCAGGGCATCCGGGGGACACCGACACGTATACCTTCACCATGCCCAGTTTTTATTTCTCAGGAATTTTCGATGTGCACCCATGTATTTGTACGGTGTGACACTGGAAACCATTGCAGAAACCATATGACGGACCTTACAAAAATTCTACAATGCTCCGAGAAAACCTTCATACTCGATATTAACCAACGGTGGTCGATGAATTTTTAACTCGATGAATTTTCACATTTGTATTTTTGTCAAAACTGTATTTTTATTTTACGGTGTGAGTGCCTACTGTGTGTTTCCAGTTAGATCTCAGTGTAAATCATGCATACCTGTGTATAATCGTCTGTTGGTTCCTGCCGCGGTTTCAGGCCTGGTTTTCCAGGCCTCGAGGCTTTGTTGTTTCCTCTCGGCGATCGTTTGTGGTCCATTTTTCCAGTCTTTTTTCACCCCATACGTCCCCGAACATCTTACCCTCTGTTTTGTCTTAATACAAAAAATATATATATATATGTATATCTAATTTCCTTCTCTTTCCCGTGTCCGTTCGTTCTTGGATGTGTTTTTTTTTTAAACTTCTCCCACCCCTCACCCCCCTTCCCACGCCTCCTCCCCCCAAGCCCTCTACCTCCCGCAGATCTCCCGATGTCCCTGCTCTCAAATGTTGTACTTGTTTGCTTTCCCCTCTCTCCCCATCTTGTCTCCCGCTCCCTTTATTTCGTCTTATGTGTCCGTTTTTTTTTTTTGGCATTAATGTTAGCTCTTACACGAGCCTCGATCTTGTATACAAATTTATTTATTTTTAAACAAAAAAAAAAACTAACGGTGTTCGTGAAACAGTCTCCAAAGATCGCTTGAAGCCAGCTTTTCTTGATGCAGCACCAGAGTTGACCCTCCCTCTGACCAACGGGTCGACCCTTACTACACCAATACCCTTACCGTCATGCACAATTCATTCTGGGTGTCATGTGCACTTCTCAGCAAGATATTTATCAATATTGTCTTGTCTTCCGCTCCCTTTATTGTATGTTTTGTGTGTCCGTTTGTTTGTTTTTGTGATTGATGTTAGCTCTTACACTAGCCTCAATCTTGTATATATATATATGAATTTTTTTTTGTTGTTGTTGTTGACAATTTCTCTTTGCAGTGACTTTTAATTTTTACATGGACAGTCAACATCTCTTATTCTACAACATTATGCATTTTGTTTGTTCCTTCTGTTTGATTAATCCACTATGAGTGGGGTACTGTAGCGGCATCATTTTGCCTTTGATTAGATAATTTGTAAATATGCTTGATTTCTGGTTTGTCGGGGGATTTCCGGTACCGGGTGAGCCGGAAGACGGACAAGTGGGTCGACAGACGGGGTGGCGATTTGAATAAAGAGAATTGAACTCAGAATCCGAACGTCTCGGACATCTTTTCTTCCACGCTAAACATCCATTTGGGAATTAGTGCAGAGAAAGGCAATGATGTGGGTCCAGGTATGGATTGTCACAAAATTATTTGTACGGTTGCTGATATTAACGGCCTTACAGGAAAATAGGATCTTAATTTCTCATTAATTATTCTCTCATCTGTTATCGTGAGTATGAGAGTAGTCCAAATTTGATCTGGCCTATTATTTATAACGTACAGTACATGATGTCTAGCCTTCACAGACAACCATCACCATACTGTGCAGCCAATCATGTAATCATAAGGCCCAAATTTTTTTTTCAAAAGGATTAACGTACAACACGCATCGCTTCACTGACAGGTTTAATCAAAAGACGGCATGCTTCTCTTCACAAATATATTGCACATCTATCTGCGAGTCTCAAAGAGATTGTAAAATGAAGTGAAATGCACGAAAAATGATCTTTTATAACACATTGTTGCTGTTGTTGCTGTCATCGTGGAGGTTGTTATTTGTGTGCTCCTTCTATATACCTTTATATATTTAAGCCTCCCCCTATACTGTACGCCATAGAGGAAGGCTTAGAAGTTGTGCAACTGATATTTGCTTCGTGTCCTTGACCAACATTTTTTGGAATGTAACCTAATTAACAAAAAACACATTTTTGATCACAACTTGAATAATTTTCCTCCGATTTTCATGATGTATTTTATGGATAGACTATAGATGGGGACACATTTTCTTCACCAACACTGTCCATAAATGTTGGAGGTCAAGGTCAAGGTCAAGGTCCACACAATATATAGCCATCATTGGATTATGGGCCACGGCCAAGGGTAAGTCAAGGGCGTTGGCCATGGGAAAGCCTCCTCCAGAAGCCCCGGAAGCCCGGTAAGCCCCGGCCTACCCTAGGCGTCCACTTTGTGATCGCAGATATCTAGTTTTTATTGCTTCAATCAGTACAGTATTACTATTCATAATTTAATGTGCTCCTTTTGTGTCCACCACACTTTATTTGAAAGGGTTCCTCCTTTAAAATGGAAACATTGGACCAGCTACCTTAATTTCAAAGTCCTGATGAAAGGCAAAATCTGATTAAACGGACGTGACATTTTACAAGTTTTAAATTTTTGTTCTAAGAAAATCGATTGGCTTTCCAACTGTACTATTTATATGAATCGACACCAGCAGGAACCCTTTAAAACAAGAGGAAAAACACATAAAATGTCATAGCCCCCGTGGTTTTAGTAATTTTGCTGCATGGAGTTTTAAGGCCGTCAATCCGCCATCTTTGGTCAGATTACAAAACAAAATAAACAGATGTTTGGGACTAAAGAACTTTAAAATACAAGAAAACAAACACGACATAACAATAACCGAAGCTCTTAGTGCTGTAATCCTCAAGGCGATTCACAGCAAAAGACCGGAACAGGTGAGAGATCGTGCATTTACAAGCATGTCTATGTTACAGCGACATCGATTAGTTCATCAGTCATGACATAATTGGTAATGTGAGGTTGATTCAGTCACCACTATCCCTGGCTCCGATTGGCTGGAGCGATGACCCACCATTTGTATCAATTCCTTGGAGGGAGGGTGGATGGGATTCTCCCAAAGCTGGGCACTCAACATTTGCAGACATGCCATGGAATGCAGTTGGGGCAACCAACACTTTTAATCTTTCCATGTTGAAAGAGAATGAGAGAATGTATAAATTCCTTTTGACGACACAATATATGGTCCGTGGAATAGATGAAAGTTGCTTCTAACATATGTAGATGTAACGTACTCCGACCTTGGCTCAATATCTTGAACATATCTGCATTGTACTGGTCTGCACAACCGGGGTTGGCATCCAAGTACCGTGCAATGGCAGAAGAAGAAGAAGAAATGGTCGACGGTCCTTGAACGTTCTTACATGTTCGTACCGGTTGAATCCACACTCCCAAGTTATTTCCTCGAATCACCAGGGGGACATGCTGCTTGATGATCAGTCAACCTTTGGGTTGTACGGCCCACGTACCGAGCTTCACATCGGCACTTAAACTCATAGATAACATTGCTCATTTGTGAGGTGGGCAGAACATCCTTGTTTATTGACGTGAGCAGACGGTGAGAGGTGAAGATTACTCGAGGCTGCACCGCCAGGTACGTTTGATTCTGTATGTTTGATTTGTTCTTCAAACCTTTGTGATGATTGTCCTTTCCATGGCATCCTGTGGTTTCACTACATCCATCTACCGGAAGTCTACCTTCACTGGGCAGTATCCTCGCTGGGATTCCTACAGCTCCACGAGATACAAAATTGCCTTGATCAACATCCTTGTGAACAGAGCTCGAAGGATTTGCTCACCTTGTAATCTTCCTGCTGAAATGGACAAAATCATGAATATAATCAGTGACGATGGTTATCCGGACTATATAATTAAGAGATTTGTGTCCAAGTTCCTCATCACAACAAAGAAACACAAGATCGGTCCTGACAAATGTCCGGTATACAGTATATCAGGATGCAATGGAAAGGACAAACAGACAGACACCAAGTTGCGTATTTTAGGATGATAGAAATATATATATACATATATGAATGCTTCCTCTGACCATTAATTTCATGGTTATTTGCTGTTTCACTGATTTGTTTTCACAAACATGTAATTATGGTTTTTGTTTCCAAACATTAAAGACAAATTCCATGAAAAATTCTAAATCTACATCGATTACTCTGCCTTTTCAAACAAATATCCAGGGATGTAGTCACTCATAAATTCTAGCAATTCTAAATGAATTGAGCATTGGGTTGAGGACTTTCCTTCAAGACCCTATCCGGTCTCTAACCATGACAGCAGCCCCCCCCCCCCAAAAACCCAACATGAATGTTGACCTTCCAAAGAATGATTTGTCTTATGTTGATCTAATGCAAATGAGTTAACTTGAACCGGTACAACTAATCACATGTACGGCATTGATGAATGAATGAATGAATGATCGTTTTAAGGCCATTTTCCCCGCTAGAGCGGGAGTTAGCCTTACGGGCCCCATGACCTCATGGGGCCCTGTTTGAGGCAATGTTTTTATGGCCGGATGCCCTTCCTGACGCCAACCCTTGGTCGCCTCTTACGATGCGCAGGGATACGATGTACCTATTCTAAATCGGGGTACACACCGGGATCATTCATCCCAGCAAGCTGGTACTCAATTTGTCGACATCAGAAGGATGACGGGCTGAGTCAACCCCCATGGTGTTAATTCAGCGATTGGCCGGGATTCGAACTCAGGATCCTGGGATCCCAAGCCGGCACCCTAACCGCAAAGCCAACACCAGGCTTGATATTAGTAAAAAATATATAATCAACCAATCAACATAATAAATAAAGTTTGAACCTGGGAACCAGCATCATGAGTTGGAATGCCAATGACGTCAATCTTAAGATTATAATTTGAACAATCAAGAAAGTAATATAATAATTTTAAAGTAATGAGATTATACTTTAATTCCCATATATCACAGATATGTAGTAGGTATTGTTGGCTATGGTAGTAGGTATCTCTCAGACCATAGACCAGTTGGCTTTCCTCCAATCACCATCTCACAGAGATGTGGTCTTCCTCCAATTGCTCATTACATTCAAAAGTGGTGTTACTTGCTTTTTTTAATTACCAAGATAGACAAATCAGCCCATCACACCATGCTGTCCGACATCCCATCGACATAGTAAGAGGTGCACACCCTGGTACTACCTGGTGTCGCCCGCTGAACCACCCATGATATCCGTGGATATGCAGGATTTTACCCAATCTCGGAATTCGCTTCAGGGTGCCTGGTTCATTGCCATCAATTATGGTCACTTTTGGTGCAAGGTCCCCAAGTAAACTATGTTTTGTTCATTGATTATGACGATATCGATCAAGGTTAATTTTGAGGATTTTTTAAATGCAAGTCGTCTGGATTGCTCCAAACTTGCAAGATTTTAAATCTGATTATGAGATAAACAACTACGATTCCAAAGTCTGGTTCTTTGTAAGATTGCTAAACCAGCCGTCCTGCTTTCTTGCTGATGCTGGCATACTGGTTTATCACCATGGTGATTAAAACAATCAACACCCTCTCACACAAAATAAATGCCTTTAATCCTCTCTTCTCTCTTACTCATCAGTCCTTGTGATGTAAATCCTCATCCTCATGGTTTTATGCACACAAGTTACATGTGTTTGCTTATACATGTGCCTTGCTCATTATGTAATTAATTTGTACATTGTCGTGGCCAAAAATATTGGCACCCTTGCATTTTTTTTCAAATAAATGCAGCATTTCTTCCAGAAAATTGTTGAAATTAAACCATCTTTTGGTATCCACAAGTGTATTTCTTTGGTTTTCAGTGGAACAAAACAAAAAGCTGAAACAATTACTAAATATTAGCTTATTCGACACAGAAATCCTAGAATGCCCTGGACAATATTATTGGCACCTTTTGGAAGTTGTTAGAAATAATTAGATTTCAAGCAGATGATTCTCCTTTACTTTGGAATTGAACTCACGTGTGGTGAGTTGCAGGTGCCTGCAATATAAAAATCACTCATTCAACCAGTTTGAATGGAGAAAATGAGTCATTCTGCTGTTTTGTGTCACTGTGTACCGCAATGACCATGGAGGAAAGAAAGAAAACCAGAGAATTGTCTGAGAAGGTCAGAAACAAGATTGCAGCCAAGCATGGACTATCTCAAGGCTACAAGTCAATCTCCAGAGACCTTGATGTTCCTGTGTCCACCATACGCAATGTTATCAGGAAGTATAAGCCCCATGGCACTGTAGCCAACCTCCCTGGACGTGGCCACAAGAGAAAACTTGATCGAAGATTGCAGCGAAGGATTGTTCGAAAGGTGGAGAAAGCACCTCGATCAACTGCCAAACAGATTCAAGCTGACCTTCAGACACAAGGTACGACAGTTTCAACTCGCACCATTTGTAGCCAACTCAATGAAAGGGGCTTCTATGGTGGGAGACCGAGGAGAATCCCACTGTTAAGAAAGTCTGACTGGAGTTTGACAAAACACACCAAAACAAGCCAAAATCCTTCTGGGAGATTGTCCTGTGGATAGATGAGACCAAATTAGACCTTTTTGGTAAAGCACATCATCTCTATGTTTACAGAAAACAAAATGAAGCCTTCAAAGAAAAGAACACTATAAATTTATGGATATGGAAATTTATGGAAAAGAACCCATAAATCGTACACTTTCAAAAATCCAATCTCACCCCTCCCCTCCAAATCTTCCCCATAACCCCTCCCCTCCAAATCTTCCCCATCACCCCTCCCCTCCAAATCTTCCCCATCACCCATCCCTTTCAAATCTCCCCCCTTGCCCCCTCCCTCCTAAACTACCCCCTCACCCATCCCCGCCAAGACGCCCCCTCGCCCCTCCCCTCCCAGACTCCTGCCTCACCCCTCCCCTCCAAATCTCCCCCATATCCCATCCCTTTCAAATCCCTCCCCTTGTCCCTTCCCTCCCAAACTCCCCCCTCACCCCTCCCCTTCAAATCTCCCCACCCTCATTGCTTCTCAATTTCCCCCCTCTCACTCCCCCTCCTCAAAGCATCCTCCCCGCTTCTTCCCCCTTCAAACTCTCACCTCCATCTCCCCCAACCTTCTGCCTCGCTCTTCCCCCTCCTCAAATAACACCTCATTGTGGCTCACCCAATCACCATCAAACCTTTTGTCCGCCCCATCCTTCCCTTTCTCCGAGCTATTCTGAAATCTCTGACACACCTTCAACAGCTCTCCCTACCTCTTCCACCTCTTCCACATCTTACCCTACCCCTCCTCCCCCCTGTTCTGTATCTGATGCTCCCCCTTCCTCTTCATTAACGGTATGGACCTCAAACATCCGGGGCCTTCGTTCAAACTTAACTGATCTCTCCATACAGGTTGCTTCCGTCAAACCAGACGTGATCTGCTTAACAGAAACTTTCCTCCTTTATGATGTCTCTGATTCCATAGTATCTCTCCCGGGCTACTCCCTCCTCCGGTATGATAGACCTGAGCCTCGTCCTGGAGGCGGGGTTGCTATCTTTATCAAAAACTCTCTTCCTCACTCGCCCTGCACTGCACTCTCTCCACCTCACCCCCAGGAATACCTCTGGCTACGGCTTCCCCTTCGCTCCCACCTCTTGTTCATATGTGTGTTGTACCGTCCACCAAACAGTGATGACTCCATCTACATCTCGCTGTCTGATGATATGGACCAACTTCTATCTACTCATCCCAACTCTCTCTTCCTCATATGTGGTGATTTCAACTGTCATCATGCCAGTTGGCTGGGTGTGGGTACCTCTCTCACCAGCCATGGCTCCTCAGCAAAGGACTTCTGCGACTCACTGGGACTGACACAATCTGTCAATTTCCCGACCCGGATCTCAGTCAACGGAACATCTTCTCTTCTGGACTTGGTTATGACTAACTTCCCTGAAAATGTCTGCTGCTCTTCTTCTGCTCCGATCGGATCATCTGATCATGTCCTTGTTAAAGTGGACATCTCTCTGACCATCCTCAGGGAGCCTGCTCAGCGTCGATGAGTCTGGCATTTCACTCAGGCCAACTGGCACGGTCTTCAAGCAGCCATCAATCATCTGGACTGGTCTCCCATCTCTACCACCTCTGACATCAACTCATCCTGGGAATTCTTCCAAAGTAAATTGCTCTCTCTCATGCACAGATTTATCCCATCTCGTCTTCAGTTGTCATACCCTTCCTCCCGTCCATGGTACACAGAATCTTGTGGTGAGGCTGTTGCCCAGAAACAACTTGCCTTCGTCTCCTGGAAAGCAAATCCAACGGAAGGAAATCTCATTTCCTTTCACAAAGCCCGAAACAAGTGTGTGTCCACCCTCAGGAGAGCCAGGAAACAATATCTCTCCGTTCTCAAGACCGAACTCTCTTATCTGTCTCCCTCTTCCAAATCCTGGTGGCGTCTGGTCAAATCCGTTTCTGGTGTTTGTTCCCCCTCCATCCCCTCCCTTACCTCAAACGGCTACACAGCTGACTCCGCACGTGAAAAAGCTGAATGCCTCAACTCTGTGTTTGCCTCTAAATCTTGTGTCCCAAACCCATCCCTCTCTGTACCCACCATACCCAGTCGTACCCTGCTGCTCCTGGACTCCGTGTCCTTTCCTCCTGACAAGGTGGAAAAGTTTCTGTCAACCCTCGACTCTGATTCTGCAACTGGACCCGACGGCATCAGCCCACGGGTCCTAAAATCCTGCTCTGCTGCTCTATCTCACCCTCTCTCTGTTCTCTTCACCCTCTCTTTTGCTCAAGGTCAACTGCCATCTGCTTGGAAATCAGCCAACATCACCGCTTTGCACAAAAAAGGTGCAAAAACAGATCCTAGCAACTACAGACCAATCAGCCTTCTCCCAATTATCAGCAAAGTCATGGAATCCATCATTGCTTCGGATATGAAATCTTTCCTCTTCTCCAATGGCTTGATCTCTGATCATCAATTTGGTTTCAGACCAGGTCACTCTACTCTGGACATGCTGCTTCTGCTGTCTCAACAATGGATGGAGGTCCTCAATGCCAAACAGGAAATTAGAGCTGTCTCCCTCGACATATCACGTGCCTTCGACACGGTCTGGCACCCCGCTCTGCTCACCAAACTCTCCTCCTTTGGTATCCATGGAAATCTCCACGCATGGCTGGCGGACTTCCTCTCTAGTCGTCGTCAACGTGTGGCCCTGAATGGGTTTCTCTCATCTCCTCTTCCTGTTCAGGCTGAAGTTCCCCAAGGCAGTGTTCTGCGCCCCGTGCTTTTTCTGGTCTTCATCAATGATCTCTCTGACTCTCTCGAAAATCCTCTCTATCTCTTTGCTGATGACTCCACTCTCTGCCGCTCCATTCCTCTTCCCTCAGATCGGCAGTCTGCTGCCTCCTCACTCTCTGAAGACCTGGTCAAAATCACAGACTGGTCAAACAAGTGGAACATGTCTTTCAATCCTGACAAATCTCACACTCTTACTATGTCTCTCCGAAAAGATCGACTGGACAACCCTCCCATCTACTTTCTCAACAATCCTCTCCAAGAAGTTCTGTCGCTCAAGATTTTGGGTCTCACTATCTGCCATGATCTTTCTTGGGAAAACCACATTTCCAAGCTGGCCTCCAAAGCCAGTCGCCGACTGGGCATCCTCCGTCGTGCGAAGTCCTTCCTCGGCACACCTGAGCTCCTCACCACATACAAGGCTTTCATCCGCAGCTCAATGGAATACTGTTCTCCCCTATGGGCCGGTGCTCCTGCCTCACACCTAGCTCGGCTTCACGCTGTTGAAACCAAAGCTTTCAGAATTATTGGAATCTCCCGTGATGAAGCTATCTCTGAGGGCCTTTCACTCACTCACCGCAGGCAGGTAGGTGGTCTTTCTGTCTTCTACCGACTCCTCTCCGGCCTTGCACCCCCAGCTCTCTCTGTGCTCTGTCCCCCAAATATTCCTACAGGTCGCACAAGATCTGCCAGCAACCCTCTGATGGTTAAACTGCCGAAATCTCGGCTCTCTGCTCACCTTCACTCTTTCATTCCTCTTTTCTCCCGCCTCTGGAACAAACTCCCTCACTCCCTTCAATCCCACTCCTCCCTCCAGGTCTTTAAAACAGCTGTTCACCACCATCTCTTATCTTCCCCCATCCAAAACCTTGATCTTTTCTACCCCCGCTAATTCACCCCAGATCCACCTTGTTTGAAATTCCAACTTCTTTCCTGGAAGTCCTGGCAGTGTCCATATGTTTTATACCTCTCCCACCGCCCCCTTCCCATGCCCCCCCCCCCCCCCCAAAGCCCTCGCCCTCTCTCAGATCTCTCGATGTCTCCATGTCTCTCGGTCCCTGCTCTCAAATGTTGTGTTTGTGTCCTTCCCCCTCTCTCCCCATCTTGTCTACCGCTCCCGATGTTATATGTTTTATGTGTCGGTTTGTCTTTCTGTGTGATTAATGTTCGCTCTTTCACGAGCCTCGATCTTGTATACAAAAAAAAAAAAAAAAAAAAAAAAAAAAAAAACCTTCCCTACATTCAAACATGGAGGAGGTTCAGTGATGTTTTGGGGTTTCTGTGCTGCCTCTGGCACTGGGTGCCTTGAATGCGTGCATGGCGTCATGAAATCAAGAGATTATCAAGGCATTTTGGAACACAATGTTCAACCCAGTGTCAGAAATCTGGGTCTCTTTCAAAGGTCATGGGTCTTGCAGCAGGACAATGACCCCAAACACACTTCAAAAAGCACCCAGGAATGGTTCAAGACAAAACGCTGGACTGTTCTGAAGTGGCCAGCAACGAGTCCAGATCTAAATCCCATTGAACACCTGTGGGGAGATCTGAAAACAGCAGTTTTGAGAAGGCACCCTTCAAATCTGGGAGAACTGGAGCAGTTTTCACAAGAAGAGTGGGCCAAACTGCCAGTAGAGAGGAGTAGGAAGCTCATTCGTGGCTATAGGAAGTGCTTGACTGCAGTTATGTTGACCAAAGTCTGTGCTACCAAATATTAAGTCTCGGGTGTCAATAATTTTGTCAATGCCATTTCTTTTTATTGTCTGATTTAAAAGGATATATTAAGTTCTGAATAAAAAACAAAGGTTCTGTAATATTAACAGTGAAATAAAGAATTGTGGAGACCAAATACTACTAAAGAATTCAAATTATTTTCAGATAAAGTTGTGTTATTTGAAAAAAGTGCAAGGTTGCCAATATTTTTGGCCATGACTGTAGCATTCCGTATGCCACGGCAATCCACATCAAATTTTATCCTGAGAAATTCCCTAATATGGATTAAATTGAAATTGGAATGGATGAGTATATACTATACTAGCGGGGTCACCCGTGGGAATCCCACGGGCATGGATGTGTGTGACATTTCGACATATTGAGTTATATGCTGCACATTCATTTTTACAAAATGGTTACTGGCAAGTCATCAGATCCAGAAATGGTGTGAATTTAGTTATTTCACATAATATGTGACCCCTCACTCCTCTCCACCTGACACTCTCCTGTCTCCACCTGACACTCTCCTGTCTCCACCTGACACTCTCCTCTCTCCACCTAGCACTCCTCTCCTCTCCAAACCCTCACATCCCTCTCCTTTCCAATCCCTCACCTCTCCAATCCCTCACACTCCTCTCCTCTGCAATCCTTCACACGCCTCTCCAATAATAATGACTCCACTCAATAATGACTCAATAATATGTGACCCCTCACTCCTCTCCACCTGACACTCTCCTGTCTCCACCTGACACTCTCCTGTCTCCACCTGACACTCTCTCTGACTCTCTGACACCTGACACTCCACCTCTCCACCTCTCCACCTCGCCTCTCCAAAAATGAATGTGCAGCATCTAACTCAATATGTCGAAATGTCACACACATCCATGCCCGTGGGATTCCCACGGGTGACCCCGCAAGTTTGCATTGACGTTCGTCGATGGACTCGTTCGCCCGTCTCATTCGTTTTCTTGCTGCATCCTGTTCAAGTCTGCGTTCTTCATCGATCGTCTCATTCATTTTGGAAATAGAAGTTTCCACGCAGCGCATGAATTGTCACGATCCTCAAGAGGAATTTGTCTCGTAATCATCAAATGATAAATGGCAAGTAAATTATATTGTGGAAAATTAAAGATTTCAAATAAACCTATTTAAAGTGTATTCGCACATAACTAATTTTAAAAAACGAAGAAATATCTCTCGGTAATTTCCTGAAACATATTTTACTTCCGGCTAATAATGTTGAATGAAATAAAAACGAAGAAATATATGTCGGCATCATTGTTGACGTTTTTGTGACGACTGTCATCAAACGAAAAAGTAATATATCTTAACGGAAAAGCAAAAGCGAATTTTTAATATATATCGACACGTTGCCGTCGGTGTCATGTTGGGCGGTGTATGATACACCATGACGCGATTTTTAAAAATATATCTCTGCATTTTCCCGCGTGTGTGGAATGTTCTCAATTATTGCTGACACCGAGTCCAAAACCATCGATAAAAATGAAATCATATGGTGAGTTAGATTGGAGATAAAGGCGTGAGAGAGACTCAATGGCCTTGAAGTTGAAGTTACAGGCGTTTGAGAATTCATTTCGTTCTATAAACGGCAACTTTCATTGGATTTCCTTCCCGTTTTTTTTCAACCGAGTCGAAAACTATGTTAGCGACTGTGAAAAATGAAATGATATATCGAATTTTTAATATGTATCGACACGTTGCCGTCGGTGTCATGTTAGGCGGTGTATGATACACCATGACGCGATTTTAAAAAATATATCTGCATTTTCCCGCGTGTGTGGAATGTTCTCAATTATTGCTGACACCGACTCTAAAACCATCGATAAAAATGAAATCATATGGTGAGTTAGATTGGAGATAAAGGCGTGAGAGAGACTCAATAGCCTTGAAGTTACAGGCATTTGAGAATTCATTTCGTTCTATAAACGGCAACTTTCATCGGATTTTCTTCTCGTTTTTTTTCAACCGAGTCTAAAACTATGTTAGCGACTGTGAAAAATGAAATGATATATCGAATTTAAAATAGATATCGACACATTGCCGTCGGTGTCATGTTGGGCGGTGTATGATACACCATGACGCGATTTTAAAATATATATCTCTGCATTTTCCCGCGTGTGTGGAATGTTTGTGGAAAATTAAAGATTTCAAATAAACCTATTTAAAGTGTATGCGCACATAACTAATAAAAAAAACGAAGAAATATCTCTCGGTAATTTCCTGAAACATATTTTACTTCCGGCTAATATGTTGAATGAAATAAAAACGAAGAAATATATGTCGGCATCATTGTTGACGTTTTTGTGACGACTATCATCAAACGAAATAGTAATATATCATAACGGAAAAGCAAAAGCGAATTTTTAATATATATCGACACATTGCCGTCGGTGTCATGTTGGGCGGTGTATGATACACCATAACGCGATTTTAAAAAAAATATCTCTGTATTTTCCCGCGTGTGTGGAATGTTTGTGGAAAATTAAAGATTTCAAATAAACCTATTTAAAGTGTATGCGCACATAACTAATAAAAAAAACGAAGAAATATCTCGGTAATTTCCTGAAACATATTTTACTTCCGGCTAATATGTTGAATGAAATAAAAACGAAGAAATATATGTCGGCATCATTGTTGACGTTTTTGTGACGACTATCATCAAACGAAATAGTAATATATCATAACGGAAAAGCAAAAGCGAATTTTTAATATATATCGACACATTGCCGGCGGTGTCATGTTGGGCGGTGTATGATACACCATGACGCGATTTTAAAAAATATATCTCTGCATTTTCCCGCGTGTGTGGATTGTTCTCAATTATTGCTGACACCGAGTCTAAAAGTAAAACCATCGATAAAAATGAAATCATATGGTGAGTTAGATTGGAGATAAAGGCGTGAGAGAGACTCAATGGCCTTGAAGTTACAGGCCTTTGAGAATTCATTTCGTTCTATAAACGGCAACTTTCATCGGATTTTCTTCCCGTTTTTTTTCAACCGAGTCTAAAACTATGTTAGCGACTGAGAAAAATGAAATGATTTATCGAATTTGATTTGAAATAAAACTGGGGGAGAGCAAGACACCACGGGCCTACAAAACAGGACTCAAAGCTATGCGAGTTAATAAAATGGTGGATATTTGTTTATAGCCACTCCCAGAATGGGTGGAGCTATGGGTGGAGCTACTCTGCAAACCGAGTAAGCCACACCCCGGACAGACACCCAACAGATAGACAGACAGACAGACAGACAGAATCATCTACGGCTATTATAATATAGATAGCTTCGGTTAAAATACACTAATGTGGTCACCCTTGTCTGCATGCACTTATTGTGGTTTATATCACAGCGATAAAGGCCTGTCTCACCAATAAATGAATAGGCAAACCAGGCAAGCAAGAGTACGTAATAAAACAAATAAAGTACAAGGTTTTTAATATCACAATACAAGGAACGAGGTATTTTAAAAGGTTTTTTTTTCAAACTTTTGGGCAAGAGCTGTACAATGCATCGAGTTTTGATGTTATCGAATAGAGCAAGTTAGTGGCAAGGTGGCCTTGAAAGTGAGATACACACACACACACACACGCACACACACGCACGCACACACGCACGCACACACACGCACACACGCACGCACACACACGCACACACACACACACACACACACACACACACACACAGTTTTATCTGTAACACACAGAGGGGTCTTATTAGAGACAGAAATCAAAGCTCAACAAGCAACACAATTGAAAGAGAACCATTGCATATCTCACTAAAATGAAGGAATTACAGTCAGCAACATTACACACAAAAGGTAAAAGATTGCCAATATCTGTGTGGATTTGTGTAAAATTGTTTTCGTGGAAAACTACATTTGGAGTTTAAGGTTTGTATGAAAGTCAAACATTTATAGGAGTTACATTTTGAAAGTTTGTTGACATGCTCATTCACATGTTGATGTCAACAGTCAGCTTCATCCAAAAGCAGCACATCATAAAATTGCTTTTTCAAAGTGAATCAATATTACATTTTTAAACAGAGGAATAAGCAAACAAAGCACGTTCCATACACTTAATGTAAACAACCTGTCTTGCCTTGCTATGATCAGCCTATCCCCAGAGACAAGCCATCACTTAGCTTTGGGGTGAGGCTAATGCCAAGTATGTTTAACCCTTGCACATGCAAACGGCTTCATCCAGTCATACATGCTCATTAACTTATGCCATGACTTCTGAATGATGTCATAATATTGCTCATTACCGGGGGCGATCAAATTATTTTCTGAACGAGTTTTGTTTTTTGACCTGTTGAGTGTGTGTTTGTGTATATATTTCTTCTGAGGCAGACTACCATCCATATCCACAGATCTGGAAAAAATACATGTTGATCAATAGCAAAAAATAAAGACAAACGAAAAAATGGAGGAATATAAAGGTCGATAGGAGGGTAATATAAGGGAGCGTGGTGTGGGAGGGTAGTAATGACTCGGTGGTGTAATGGTATGAGCTGAGTCTGGGAGGTCTCAGAACGGATGCTCTAATCATTAGCGAATGCTCCAAGTCCTCTAAAATCACACCAAAGATTTAAAAAAAGGTTCCGTGCTGCTTCTTTCCTTGATGCTCAGCATTACAAAGTATATAACATGCACACACAACCTCATGATTGAAGGAGATACATTAACCAGAAGAAGAGAAAGGAATAGAAGGGAAATAAGTTTATGAATCAGTCCATGGAAGGGAAGAGGCAGCATATATGGAGCAGTCGACGGGTGCAGGGTGGGAGGTCAAAACTTGTCATAAATTTACATTATGTAATAAATAAGTGCCCCCTAAGAGGAAAACGAATGTATGTGCATAGATACAGCTAATGCTATTGAATGGAATAAAGAAAATAATTATTACAATGTTAGAAATCAAATAAGACAACTGATTTCAGCATAAACTCACAGGACAAAGCATTTGGAATAACCCCCAATGGCTAACAGCCCACCCCACCCTTTCCCCTCCTTCCTCCTCCCTCCTCCCACCCCACCCCTTCCCCTGCTTCCTCCGACCTCCTCCCACCCCACCCCTTCCCCTCCTTCCTCTGACCTCCTCCCACCCCACCCCTTCCCCTCCTTCCTCCTCCCTCCTCCCACCCCTGCTTCCTCCGACCTCCTCCCACCCCACCCCTTCCCCTCCTTCCTCCGACCTCCTCCCACCCCACCCCCTGCTTCCTCCGACCTCCTCCCACCCCACCCCTTCCCCTGCTTCCTCCAACCTCCTCCCACCCCACCCCTAACCCCTGCTTCCTCCGACCTCCTCCCACCCCACACCTTCCCCTGCTTCCTCCAACCTCCTCCCACCCCAGCCCTTCCCCTGCTTCCTCCGACCTCCTCCCACCCCACCCCTTCTCCTTCCTCTGACCTCCTCCCACCCCACCCCTTCCCCTCCTTCCTCCGACCTCCTCCCACCCCACCCCTTCCCCTCCTTCCTCCAACGTCCTCCCACCCCACCCCTTCCCCTCCTTCCTCCTCCTTCGCCCACTCCACCCAGAGGCGTCGAGAGGGGGGCCAGGGGGGCGGGGGGGTCGCTGCCTCGGGGTCCGTTCAGGGGCCCGAGATTCTCCTGTAATTTTTTCAAACAGTACAGTGAAACTCCTCATCGGCTCATCCTCATTTCCTCATCGTTACATTTAAACCTAGAAGCTGATTTTGCTATCCTTGCCGGATTTCTTGCTAGAAATGAAACAACATTTACCGTTGTTAATGGTCAATTTTCAAACTTTACATAAAATCGTTATTAACCAGAGATGTGCTTTACAAATAAATGGGTTTGTATTCTCTTTGTCCAAAAAACAACTATTAACCATCTTCTCACCTATTGTTTTTTTGCCAATCTTATGGAGAAATAGTGTTCAACACTATTGGTGTTGGTGTTGGGCGAGCGGCTATGGTGCCGGCTTAGGATCCAAGGATCCTGGGTTCGAATCCCGGTCGATCGCTGAATTAACGCCAGGGGGGTTGACTCAGCCTGTCATCCTTCCGAGGTCGGCTAATTGAGTACCAGTTCACTGGTAATTCCCTGTTTGTCGTTAAAGGCGGCAAAAAGGGTTGGCGTCAGGAAGGGCATCCGGCCGTAAAACATTGCTTCAAAAAGGGGACCGAAAAACAACAACAACCACGGTTCCCGAAAAAGGCCAACCCCCGCTTTGCGGGGAAAAATGGCCTCTAAAGGTGGTTATTTTATTCATATAGTGCAGTGTGCGTCAGGAAGGGCATCCGGCCATAAAAACATTGCCTCAAAAAGAGAACCATGACAATTACAAGTACATATGGGCAGGGTGCAGCCCGAAGTGGAGATCGGTTTCTGAGGTTTGGGACATGGAATGTAGGGACAATGACAGGGAGATCAGGAGAAGTGGTGGAAGTATTGGTCAGAAGAAGAGTGGACATATGTTGTGTGCAAGAGACGAGATGGAAGGGAAGTGGTGTGAGAATGGTGAAGGGTAGGCAGGGACAGAAATACAAGTTTGTGTGGCAAGGGTGCCCGGAGGGCGTGAATGGTGTTGGTGTCCTGTTTTCTGAGGAGTTTGTAGACAGTGTGGTGAGTGTGACTAGAGTGAGTGATAGGTTGATGATGGTGAAAATGATGATTGGAAAGCTCTTGGTGAACGTCATCTCGGGATATGCTCCGCAGGTTGGTCGAAGCGATGAAGAGAAGGACAAGTTCTGGTGTGCGATAGAGAAGCTGATGGAAAACGTGAAAGATGAGGAAGTTGTTGTGGTGGGAGGAGACCTGAATGGACATGTGGGAAGGAGTATGGATGGTTTTGAGGGAGTTCATGGGGGTTACGGATATGGTGTGAGAAATGGAGAAGGTGAAAGGATTTTTGAGTTTGCTGATGGAGCTGATTTGTTGATTTGTAATACTCAGTTCCAGAAAGAGGATAATAAGCTTGTTACATACACGTCAGGTGGGTCGACGACAACCGTTGACTACCTGATGGTGCGTAGGCGACATAGGGGGCACCTCCGGGACACAAAGGTGATCCCGGGGGAGGAGGCTGTTTCACAGCACCACTTGGTTGTCTGCGACATAAGGGTGAAAGGTGCGAGGAGAGCTCGGCGGGTGAAGTACCAACCGAGAATGAAGGTGTGGCGGTTGAAAGAGGTGACAGTAAGGGAGGAATTAAAAGAGAGGCTGAGTAGGGTAGAGGATGATGTGGTTGAGCTTGAAAGTGGTTGGATGTCAATGAAAGCTAGTCTGTTGGGAGCCGTTGGTGAGGTATGTGGATGGACAAAAGGACCACCGAGGCACTCGGAAACATGGTGGTGGGATGTTGAAGTTGGAAAGAGGATTGACGAGAAGAGGAAGAAGTTCAAGGAGTGGCAGAAGGCGAAGGGTACGGGAGCAGAAACAGCAGAGCATGAAAGTTATAAGGCAGCCAGGAAGGCTGCAAAGAAAGAGGTAGCAAAGGCGCAGGAGGCATGTAGGAAAATGTTCGGAGAACGCTTGGATTCGGAAGAGGGTCAGAAAGCAGTACTCAGGATTGCAAAGCACATAGCGAAAGAGAGGTGTGATGTGATGGGGGTGAGTTGCTTGAAGGATGAAGTGGGACAAATCGTTGTCGACCCAGATGGAATTAAAGGAAGATGGAAAAGATATATGGAAATGCTGTTGAATACAGAGAATGAATGGGATGGCAACATAGAGAGTAACCCAGTTTTAGGACCGGCAGAGAAGATAACTGAGAAGGAAGTTGAGGAAGCGATAAAAGCAATGAAGAGTGGAAAAGCGGGAGGGCCGACGGGAGTTGTGGGAGATATGTTGAAGGCAGCAGGAAGTTGGGGTGTGAAGAGAATGACAGAGATCTGTAATCTGGTGGTGAAAGAAGGCCGCATTCCAGTGGATTGGGAACTGAGTACCCTCGTCCCTCTATACAAGGGGAAAGGTGACCCTCTGGAGTGTGGCTCGTACCGAGCGATAAAGTTATTGGAGCATGGAATGAAGGTATTGGAAAGGGTGTTGTAGAGGAGGATAAGGAAGAAAGTGAAGATCGACGAAATGCAGTTTGGATTTATGCCAGAAAGAGGAACGACAGATGCGCTTTTTATTGTGAGGCAGTTGCAGGAGAAGTACATGGATAAGAGGAAGAAGTTGTTTTTTGGGTTTGTTGATCTGGAGAAAGCATTCGATAGGGTTCCACGCAAAGTATTGACATGGGCATTGAGGAAGTTAGGAGTGGAGGAATGGTTGATCAGAGTAGTGATGGCAATGAACAAAAGAGCGCGCACAGCTGTAAGGACGAAGGACGCGAACAGTGGTGAGTTTGAGGTGAAGGTGGGAGTGCATCAGGGGTCGGTACTAAGTCCACTACTATTTGTAGCTGTGATGGAGGTGCTGGCTCAGAACGTAAAGGAGGGTTTACCGTGGGAGTTGTTGTATGCAGATGATCTGGTGTTGATTGCGGAAAGTATGGATGGACTGAAGGAAAAGATGAACAAGTGGAAGGAATGTATGGAGACAAAAGGTCTGAAGGTGAATATCGGAAAGACGAAGGTGATGGCAAGTGGTAAAGCATGTGGTGAGGTGGAAAGAACTGGGAAGTGGCCGTGTGCTGTGTGCAGGAAGGGTGTCGGAGTGAACTCCATTCAATGTACAATGTGCGCTGAGTGGGTTCATGAAAAATGTAGTGGTCTGAGAGGGTCATTTACCAGTGTGGCAGCTACATTCAAATGTAAGGTGTGCACAGAGGGAGCTGCAGATGGGGGAAATGTTGAGTTGGATCTTGGAGACGGCATGAAGCTGGAAGGTGTGAAAACATTTTGCTACCTCGGAGACATGCTGAATGGAGAAGGTGGATCAGACTCTGCAACGGTTGCTCGAGTAAGATGTGCATGGAAGAAGTTTCGGGAACTGAGTGGCGTGCTGATGAGGAGGAGAGTGTCGCTGAAGCTGAAGGGAAAGGTGTATGCTATGCTGCATGTGTGAGAAGTGTTATGATTTATGGGAGCGAGACATGGGTAATGAACGTAGAGCAGCAACGAAGGCTGGAAAGGGTGGAAATGCGAATGGTTCGATGGATGTGCGGAGTATCGTTGAGAGAGAGGAAGACAAATGATGAATTGCGAAAGATGATGGGAATATTGCCTGTGATTGATGCTGTGAAGAGGAACAGGTTGAGATGGTTTGGTCATGTGTTGAGGAAGGATGAAAGTGACTGGTTGAGAAGAGTGATGGAAGTTAATGTTGAAGGAAGTAGAGGACGGGGAAGACCGAGAAAGACTTGGCTAAAGATGGTGGAAGAAGAAATGCGGGCAAGGGGGTTAACAAGGAGAGATGCAGAAAATAAGGCAAAATGGAGAAGATCGTCATGGGGACCGCAAAGCTAACCCCCGCTCTAGCAGGGAAAATGGCCTTAAAATGCATGTTGTTGTTGTTGTATGTAGTGCAGTGTGCGAATTGACTCGATCGGTCCAAATGTCCCGCTATCTCCTTTATCTTCGATCATATGACTAAATAAAAGTGACCATTTTGTTTTTTTAGTTTTTTGTTTTTCGTTAAATAAATTTCCTTTAAAAGTTATAAAAGTATATACTACTTTTAGTTGAACTTGTGAACGTTAAACTTGAACAACGCTACTGCATCAAATTTTGTGTAAAGCTTGGCGATTCCCAAGTGGAAACGATCCGCAAGATTCAACACCGTTCATTCCATTATGAAGGAGGATTTGGGCTTCAGGAGAATCTCAGCGAAGTTCGTACCAAAGCTGCTAACGATTGAGCAGAAGCAACTCCGTTTGGAGATCGCACAGGACATGCTGGAGACTGTGAACAGCGATCCCAGCTTCCTCAACACAGTGATCACTGGCGATGAGTCCTGGGT
>NC_136272.1:85201625-85226625 GCF_964187855.1 Myxine glutinosa | reverse complement strand
AATTCATTTCGTTCTATAAAGGGCAACTTTCATTGGATTTTCTTCCCGTTTTTTTTCAACTGAGTCTAAAACTATGTTAGCGACTGTGAAAAATGAAATGATATATCGAATTTGATTTGAAATAAAACTGGGAGAGAGAGCAAGACACCACGGGCCTACAAAACAGGCCTCAAAGCTATGCGAGTTAATAAAATGGTGGATATTTGTTTATAATTATATGAAGCCACTCCCAGAATGGGTGGAGCTATGGGTGGAGCTACTCTGCAAACCGAGTAAGCCACACCCCGGACAGACACCCAACAGACAGACAGACAGACAGACAGAATCATCTACGGCTATTATAATATAGATCGACGAATAATTATTTTTTAGAAATCTCGCGGCCATAGGGGATAGTTTTTCACGGCCGGAAATATCCGAAGTTGAGACGGAATTCACCGAATTAATCAAGAAGTAAATTTTATCAATTTTAATCTCATCCAGAATGCAAATGGTGTCATTTTAGGTCTGAATTTGCGAAATTTTGTGAGCTGACCAATCAGTGATCAACTTAGGTCAGCCAGTCAGCGCCATCGACACAGTTTGATTAACGAGTCACACATTGCCGTTGAAACGGCGCTATCGTCTGATCTGTCGGCACTGATCTTACTGCAAGCTAACTTCTTCTGGTGGGGGAAGCCCCAGTGCCCAGAGAGAACCAGTCCTGACAGCGACTGAAGTTAGAAGACTACACACATACTGTGAAAACGTATGTTAACCCCAGTTAAAATTTCTTAAAATAGGCCCTAAGCTAGCACATCGTATAGTTACTTCCTTAAGCTTCTTGTGACATTTATTGTATGTAGGTATTGGGGAGGACTGTCTGCTCTTCTCTTTTCCCAAGTCTTACCAGGTACGGTACCTACTACACCTACCTACTACCAACTACCTAACCTACTGATGCCATAGTGATGGGTAAAATAGTGGCAAGAGGCTTTGGCTTCGCCGGCTCATTGTGGCTTTGCAGTCGGGTACTATTAAAAGAGACATTCCTAAGCTTTTCGATTAGCTCTCATCAGGGAAAGAAATGCGAACAGGAAGAAGCAGTAACAGAAGACGTTTTATAGACAACAAGGTAAGAACCTCAGTGCTCATTGGTTGTTACAGGAGGGAACGAGTAACCAATAGGATGGGAGGATGGATCATCCGTCGACGATTTGCCATTGTTCATCCACCGAGTTAACATGGTCAAAACAAACACGATGTACGCACAAATTCCTTTTGTCGACAGAGTATAGGGTCATTAGACCTGATGAATGTTACCTGCATCATGCGGAGGTGTGAAACACTGCTTGCCTTGCTCAGGGTTCGGAACCAACTTTCATTGTTTGATCTGCACACTGAGGATTACTCAAAAAATGAGTTCCAATAGTCGACGCACAGGGAACAGCAGCTGTACTTTGAACATTCCTACATGTCCGTCGTGGTTGTCTTTGTCCGGTTAGTAAATGTTGTCGGACATTCACGTGTTCGACGACTTCTCCACCAACACATCCAAGAACGGGAGTGCACCGGAGCGTTCCATCTCTGAGGTGAATTGCAGAGATGGATGGAGAGCATTCAGGTGTTCCAGAAAGACTTCACCACTTAAGGTAGATGTGGAAACAGCAAAAATGTCATCTACGGACCGATAAATAGATAGTTGGGACTGAAATTGCAGAATGTAAATTAGTGAAAGGATGTCGTTCATGACAACCGACAAAGATGTTTGCTAGGACAGGCCCAAGAGGGGATCCCATAGCTACACTATCGATCTGAGTGAACATTCAGTCATTAAAGCTAAATTGCACCCCTCATGTAGCCATATTCAATATTCAACAAAGACACGTTGGGACATCAGTGGCATACTTTGGAAGATCCTCATGATAGAGGAGCTGTGTACTGATCTCTATGACCTCCGTCAATGGAACATTAGTGAAGAGGCTGTTAATATCGAAAGGGCACATAATGGCATTTTCACTCATTTGTCTAACCTCTAACAGAACGTATGGCATCAGCAAATCTGAAGGAATCCTTGATAACATGGTCCAAGAGCACTGAGTTTCTTCCCTTGTTGTCTATAAAACGTGTTTCTGTTAATACTTCTTCCTGTTCGCGTTTCTTTCCGTGATGAGAGCGAACCGAAAGGCTTAGGAATGTCTCTTTTATTGTTTAAACTAGCGTGACTCGGCGCGCACCGCGCAACTCACCACACGTCGTTTCAGAGGGGTAGGATTCTTTGACCATTTCGGAGTCTTTTGGGTTAGTAAGGGAAACATATGAAAATCTGTTAACTAAATTGTTACCAAAAAATTTCTTCACCAATATGTTTGTAAAGGTGTGTAATAACATGTGTTAAAATGTTGAAGGTCAACTCCCGTGGGAAACCCAGAAAAAAAGCTGTTGAATTCGGGTACCGAAAAATTATTTTCGAGAATTTTTATTTTTTTAAATCGGCCCTTAAGTAACTTATGAGGGGTCAAATAAGGGTTTTTCATGATTCTGAGTTGATTGTTAACATTTATATTTCACCACAGACACTCCTTTGTGGAAAAATAATTTCTAAATATATCTCATTTTCTACTTTGCAGGACATGGAGTCTAGCAATATGGATGAAGACGTTACTCCACCTGTGCTCAATTGCTTCATCTGTGCACGCTCGGATACACCAGCTGAAAGGCTCATACAGGCAACTCCAAAGGGATACTCAACTTTATTGAAACAAGCAGAAACTGTCGAAAATGTTACTGTTGTGGAACGTATGAAGGAGGCTCAAAAGGAAGGAAAACTGAGGTACCACCAGAAGTGTTAAAATGATCTGTACAACAACTTTGTTGCAACCACCAAGAAGTCAGCTCAAGCATCAAAGGCAGAGAAAGAGTCATCAAAGTTGAAGAGAAGACGCACTACTTGTGAGTTCAGTTCATCAACTGGCTGCAGTTCTAGAAGATCACAGTCAGTTGACCTCCTGTATAAGGATGTATGCATTCTTTGCAACCAACCAGCCCAGCTCTACAAAAATAATCCAGCACAAGCTAGAAAGAAATACAGAGTGCCAGATAATTTGACTGCAGATACACTGAAGGCAAGCTTGCTGAAGACAGCACGGAGTCGCGGGGATGACTGGGGCACTGAAGTCACTGGATGCCTGGAAGGGATCAACGACTTGGTAGCAGAAGAAACACTGTACCATTTGCGATGCAAACTTATGTTTGCGAGAGGTGACAGTTTGTCCAAGACTGATGAGGAAGGAAAAAGGAAGAGAGGACAGAGGAGTATTGATGAGGAGCGAGAGGCAGTTTTTATTGAATTCTGCGAATGGTTAGACTCAGAATTAGAGCATGGGGTAATGAACATGGACCAAGTCCATGAAAAGCTGCAGGAGTTTGATCAGTCACCAGAGAAGAGCCTTTCTTATTCAAAGCATTGGCTAAAGATAAAACTTCTAGAGAAATACGAAGACACCTTGTATTTCACAACACAGGAAAGAAGGGCAGATGTACTCTGTCTCAAAGATGGCACCGACAATATTCTGCGAGTGCATCATGCTAATCTTGACCATGGAGATGAGAAGACTCAGATCATAAAGACGGCACTCAAGTTCATATCCAATGATATTGCCTTGATTGATTTAGGTCCAAAGTCATACCCCACCACACACAGTATGACTGACATCGATAGTCAGCTGACACTTGTTCCTGCAAGCCTTCAGATGTTCTTGAGACCGATTGTCAAGACAGACGAAAGAGTTGCCGTTTGGGGGCAGAATTTTATTAAGGCCTGTCGACCTCGGTCTGGAGTATTGCCACACCAAATGGGGCTTGCCATACAACTTGATCATAGATTTGGGTCAAAATGGATGCTCAACAAGTTCCACCGGCTGGGATACACTGAGTCTTACACGGAGACACAAAACTACAAATACTGCTTCCTTAATAGTAGGAGTGGAGATGATGTTCCAGATACTTCTGGCACTCTTGACACCATTGTGGAGGAAACCGATGAACAGATCAATGATGAGGTTGCGGTTGATGCTGCGCTTGAGGATCAATCAGTGATGACAGCCAAAGTGCCAGCCAGTGAAAGTGAATTGTCAAGTAATGATCAGGTGGTCTTTATGGAGGTTGGGGAAACAAACAATGCAGTCACTCAGTTTGTTGGAGACAATATAGATTTAAACATTGTCTCTATTCACGGAAACACTCCCTTTCACTCAATGGGTTGGATCGAAGTCACCTCTCCGGCACCACCTTTGCCAGATCCACAGACAACAGCAGCTTTCCCCCGGGTGAAGTTGAAGGCACTCGACAAAGCTAAGATCCTGAGAGGAACTGAAGTAAAGATTATTCCATTTACGAACAGGAAACAGATAGGAACGAACGCGATCATGTTTCTCCCCCTCGCTGAGCTTTCCTCCTCCCTGGCTCATGATCAGCCACTCCTCACTCCAGGTGACACACTCTGGGCAGTGGGGTGGGTGATCAAAGCCAACGATCCTGAGTTCCCACACTCCAACTGGAATGGCTGGATGAAGAGAATCCATGCTAATGATGCAAAGCAGAGCACACAGATCGAGTTCCTCCCAGTTATTGAAGGAGACCCTAATGACCTCAACACCATCTTCACCACTCTGAAAGAGTGCATACGGCGCGCTGGGGTCGCTATAGTGACCTTTGATCTTCCGATTTGGCTGAAGGCTGTGAATATAATAAAGCAGGCAAATCTACCCGTCATTCCAAGGTTGGGTGGTTTTCACCTGCTGAAGTCTTATCTTGGATCAATGGGTAACATCATGGAAGATTCTGGACTACTAGATGTGATCCAGTTGATCTATCCTGGAAGTACGACAGCCAACCACATCATGGATGGAGGATGTTTTGACAAGGCAATCCGTGTTCACCTCCTCATCGATGCAGCCATCTATCAACACATCATGAAACTTGCCTTCACTGAGGAGGAGCATGGTGACATGAAGACCTTCATGGAGAAGGTGGCTGATGGGAAGATGGGAGCCAGACACTCAGACCCAGTAGTGCCAGTGTTTGAGCAAAGGTTTGAAGAAACCTTCAAATGACTCGCAAAAGGAGGAAGAACACCTGCACTCTGGGTGGAGTACCACCACATGGTAGATGTGATCAAGGTCTTTATCAGAACCGAGCGACTTGCAGACCACAATGGGCATCTGTCCTGCATTGTTACCAAGATGCTTCACATCTTTGCCGCTGCAGGCCATCATCAGTATGCCAAGGGCGCACGGCTGATGCTAATGATGCACAGGTGGAGTAACGTCTTCATCCATATTGCTAGACTCCATGTCCTGCAAAGTAGAAAATTAGATATATTTAGAAATTATTTTTCCACAAAGGAGTGTCTGTGGTGAAATATAAATGTTAACAATCAACTCAGAATCATGAAAAACCCTTATTTGACCCCTCATAAGTTACTTAAGGGCCGATTTAAAAAAATAAAAATTCTCGAAAATAATTTTTCGGTACCCGAATTCAACAGCTTTTTTTCTGGGTTTTCCACGGGAGTTGAACTTCAACATTTTAACACATGTTATTACACACCTTTACAAACATATTGGTGAAGAAATTTTTTGGTAACAATTTAGTTAACAGATTTGTGAAATATCTCATAAAATGCCCTTACTAGGTCTTCATAGTGTTTTGGGTCTTCAGGGCCATTTGGGACTTCAGGGTCTTTTGGATCCTCTGGGCCTTTAAGGGTATTTTGGGTCTTTGAGGTGTTTTGGGTTTTCAGGGTCTTTGGTGTCTTCAGAGGCTTTTGGGTCTTAAGGGTCTTCGGTGTATTTTGGGTCTTCGGGGTCTTATGGTTCTTCTTGGTCTTTATGGGTATTCGGGATCTTTTTGGTCTTCAGGGTCTTTTGAGTTTTCTGGGCGTTTTGGGTGTTTTGGGTTTTCGGGTACTCAGGGTCTTTTTGAGCCTCAGGGTCTTGAAGGGTATTATGGGTCTTTTGGGTCTTCAGGGGTCTTGGTGGTCTGAAGGGTCTTGGGGGAATTAAAGGGTCGTCAAAGGTCTGAGGGGTCTCAGCAGTCTTAACGCAATTAAGAGGGTTAAATAAGAGGGTGGTAATTTTATTTGAAGAAGAAGAAGACGTTTTCGTCGCACATAAACACAGCGACATACATAACCATATACGTTTGCTGAAGAGCAGGGCTCTTGCTTGAGACGGACGAAGTGACGGGCAAGACACAAACTCGTCCGAGAAGATGTTTATTGTAAAAACCAACTCGGGAACTCTCTAAAAAGCCCGTTTATCGGGCTGCATATATATCACAACCAGAAAGCACAACCGAAACCGAAAGCCACGCCTCTCAGGCGAGGCGCGCTTTGGTGGTCACGTGACCGACAGGTGCAAAGGATTATAACCGCATGCACGGCACGCTTTGGTGGTCACGTGACCGGCCACCCCGGCGCCGTGGTTTGCCAGCCGGTTACGTCACCGGCTGGAGCAAGGAGATTTTGTTGCTGGTCTCGCTTGGGGGACCCATGGGTCGCTACACACGCCCCCCCAGAATGGACTTGATCCAGGAAGGTCAACCTGAGGGGGGTCCGGATGACCCGACCGAACCGACCCCTGGCCAGTCGCGGGGGGGGGGGGGGGTCCGGTGTGGTGGCGGGTAGTCGGACGGGGGGTGCAGTGGACGGGGGGCGGCCGAGGGGCGGGGCAAGTCCTCGGGGGAGGCTGCCGAGGTTCCTCGCGGGCCTCCCGAGGTTGCAGTTCGCGGGTGCAGTGCCGAGAAGGCTCGAGCGGTGCACGCGAAAAGCGGGTGAGCCAACCGAGGGGCTGGTCAAGGCCTCGGGGGAGGCTGCCGAGGTTCCTTGCGGGCCTCCCGAGGATGCAGGGTCGGAGAAGTAGTTGCGGTTGTAGTTGTAGGTGCGCGAGAGTGACGAAGCGGCCGTGCCGCGAACGTCAGTGCGCGCGAAGGTGACGAAGCAGCCGTTCCGCCAATGTCAGTGCGCGCGAAGGTGACGAAGCAGCCGTGCCTTCGGAGGGTCTTGGAATAGGTTCGCCCCTCCGGTCGTAGAGGAGGAGCCGAGCGCGGTGTGCGAACCTCAAAGTCATGGCCGTCGTCGTTACCGAAACTCCGGCATGTCGAAACCACGGTCGAAACTGCACCCGAAGCCGTGCGGGAGAAGCCGGCGTCACCAGCCGAGGTGTCTTCCCTGGCTAGGGCGCGCTTGCCGTGTCCGTTCGCAGCCCCCGCATCCGTGCGGGGGCAGTCGGGGTCACCAGTGAAGAGCATGTGTAGCGACCCATGGGTCCCCCAAGTGAGACCAGCAACAGAATCTCCTTGCTCCAGCCGGTGACGTAACCGGCTGGAAAACCACGGCGCCGGGGTGGCCGGTCACGTGACCACCAAAGCGTGCCGCGCGTGCGGTTATAATCCTTTGCACCTGTCGGTCACGTGACCACCAAAGCGCGCCTCGCCTGAGAGGCGTGGCTTTCGGTTTCGGTTGTGCTTTCTGGTTGTGATATATATGCAGCCCGATAAACGGGCTTTTTAGAGATTTCCTGAGTTGGTTTTTACAATAAACATCTTCTCGGACGAGTTTGTGTCTTGCCCGTCACTTCGTCCGTCTCAAGCAAGAGCCCTGCTCTTCACTGGTGACCCCGAATTTACGACACGCGATGGACACCGCAGTGTCCCTCAAATTGCCCACCTTCTGGGAAGCACACGCCGCCGTCTGGTTCGCGCAGGCGGACTCCCAGTTCGCCCTGCGTAGCATAACGGAGGACGCCACGCGATACCATTACGTGGTCGCCGCGCTTGGCTCCGCGACCGCCGCCCGCTGCCTGAGCTTCCTCCAGAACCCGCCCGCTGACGGCAAGTACGACGCCATCAAGGCACTTCTTCTGGGCGCTTTCGCCCTCTCCCCGGCTGAGCGCGCACGACGCCTGCTCGACCTTCCTGAGCTCGGCGATACGCGCCCGTCCGAACGCATGGCCTACATGTTCGCGTTGCTCGGCAAGCACCCCTCGGATTTCCTGTTTCGGGAGCTTTTTCTTCGCCAGCTCCCGGCCCAGGTACGGGTCGCCCTGGCAGGCACGACCATCGTGAACCCCCGCGACCTCGCCAAGGAGGCCGACAAGATCGATTCGGCAGGCCAGCTCGCCGGAGCGGCGAGCCAGCTCGTCGGGGTGGCGGCCGGGAACCCACCCGCCCGGCGCCCGCGATGCAGTTTCCTTCCCGGAGGCCGCCGGGCCGGCGTGACTGGCAGCGGCGACGCCGCGTCGCCCGGTCCCGACGCGTCGACCGGAGCCCCCGCCGGACCCGGCCTGGTGTTATTTCCATGCCAGGTTCGGGCGGCAGGCCCGATCATGTCGACCCCCGTGCACGTTCGGCAAGTCGGGAAACGGGCCGGCCGGCGTTCCTTACCAGCAATGAACACCGGCCCTTCCGGAAACCTGTTATTCATCGCGGACCAAGCGTCGGGGCAGCGCTTTCTCTGCGACACCGGCGCCCAGCTGAGCGTCATTCCCGCTTCGGCGGAGGACAGGCGGGCCGCCGTTTGCGGCCCCTCCTTAATCGTGGCCAACGGCTCCGCCATACGCACCTTCGGCCCACGCACCGTCGCCCTCCGCTTCGGCAGCCAGCTCTTTCACTGGGAGTACGTGACGGCGGACGTCCCCATGGCTTTGCTCGGGGCCGATTTTCTGTGCGCCCACGGGCTGCTGGTCGACGTGAAATGCCGGCGTCTCGTCAACGCCGAAACTTTCAGCTCCCTGGCATGCGCTTTGAGCCGTTCCGCGCCCACCGAGTTTTCCTGCGCCCTCCCATTGGCAGACAACTTCGCACGTCTCCTCGCGGAGTTCCCGGCCCTCACGCGACCGACGTTTTCGGCCATTGCGGTGCGTCACGGCATCGAGCATCACGTTGGGGTCATCAGTGAAGAGCAGGGCTCTTGCTTGAGACGGACGAAGTGACGGGCAAGACACAAACTCGTCCGAGAAGATGTTTATTGTAAAAACCAACTCGGGAACTCTCTAAAAAGCCCGTTTATCGGGCTGCATATATATCACAACCAGAAAGCACAACCGAAACCGAAAGCCACGCCTCTCAGGCGAGGCGCGCTTTGGTGGTCATGTGACCGACAGGTGCAAAGGATTATAACCGCACGCGTGGCACGCTTTGGTGGTCACGTGACCGGCCACCCCGGCGCCGTGGTTTGCCAGCCAGTTACGTCACCGGCTGGAGCAAGGAGATTCTGTTGCTGGTCTCGCTTGGGGGATCCATGGGTCGCTACATTGCTCTATTATAATAAGATGTACAGTATTTTAAAGTTCTGCACCACTAAACGTGTGTGTGTGTGTGTGTGTGTATATGTGTGTGTATATATATATATATATATATATATATATATATATATATATATATATATATATATATATATATATATATATATATATATATATATATGTGTGTGTATATATATTGTTACGGTCCGCGGTTAAGGATGTTATATTTGCCGAGCGGAGGCCCCGCGACCTAACAGTTTCCCCGATTCACCCAAACGTTGGCCCGATCGCACCACAGCTATTCAATGGAGAAAACTCTAAAACGACCGAATGTAACGAGGAAGAAGAAGACGTACAGAAGAGTAACGGGATTTATTATTACACACACAAGCAAAAAGGAGCAGTCACGGTTATGTACAGGGACATGAAAAAGCAGGTGACACAGTGAAAATTACTAGCTTATACAGACTTAATTGACTACCCAGGACAGAACAAACAGAACAAACACGTACACGAATGGGGAATTGCAGAGTGGATTGGCTGGAAGGAGGTGTGTGGCTGGAGGGGGAGGACGGCACGGAGCTGGCTGGAGCTTGATCCCGCACGGGACGTCGGGCTGGACCTCGACGGCCGCTGATGCCACCGATCCTGTCGTATGCGCGGGATCACGGGTCGGAGCTGCTTGGTGGAGCCGACACGCTGGTGGGGGGTCTGGCATGACGGGTTCTCTCCTCTCTCTCTTTCCTGGTCCAACCACTCTTCACCACCGACAACTCAACGCAACCAACGCAACCACTCAACGCAACCACTGACCACCACTGATGACCAACCCAGCTCTTTCCCAAAACCACACAACTCAGCTCTGCCTTGGACCCTTTCACTCAGCTCTCCTCTGATGACTCAGCTCAGCTTTTGGACCTCACAACTCAGCTCTTGTCATAGCTCATCTCTCATCTCTTTCCTGGTCCAACCACTCTTCACCACCGACAACTCAACGCAACCAACGCAACCACTCAACCACTCAACGCAACCACTGACCACCACTGACGACCAACCCAGCTCTTTCCCAAAACCACACAACTCAGCTCTGCCTTGGACCCTTTCACTCAGCTCTCCTCTGACGACTCAGCTCAGCTTTTGGACCTCACAACTCAGCTCTTTTCATAGCTCATCTCTCATCTCCCTGGGAAACGTCCCGCGGCCGGTTATATAGGCCCCGCCCCTCAACCTTCGCGAACCTCCTTGATGTTTCTCTCCACACCCTCTCCAAGTCCAACCCCTTGTTCGTGGTTGGTTGAGTGGGGCTGACTCACTCCTCCCCTCTATGACGAGGTGGGGACCCGCCTTTCTTCCCCAACCCTGCCTCGTGGTCATTGGCGGCAATTGTAGTTGGCAATGCGAATGGCAATTGACGAAAGGGGAAATGGAGGTTTTTGGGAATGGGAATGAAGGGAATCTATCTATTCCACTTGGTGCAATGGAGTGTCATTCTAATGGAAGACAAGGCCTTACCCTAAAACACATAATAAGGATATAAACTACTGAACAAGGGTATTATAGTGTCCTTCAATGGATGCTTTATGGAATTAACTACCGGGACGCCCTTTTTACCTTTACACAACTCTGGAGGCAGGAGGGGCCATATTCAAGCAATATTACACAATCAAAAAAATACAGTCCTCATATCCGCAACACTGCACCCTCCTCCTCTTAGGCACGTCCCGGGCCTACAACTTTAATTTAGTGTGACACGTAGGTGTAGTTCCCTCTACTTTTAACCTGACCCTGAGTGCGACAGTTTTAAAACATAAATAAATATGTCCCGCTGCTCCATTGCACCCTACCTAACAGACTCACGCCCACAGTTAACCGAATTGCGGAATGGTCTTCAAACTACACACTGACGGTGGGGAGCATTATTTACAGTGACGCTACTTTATTTACAAAACGCAACCCAGGACCTGTGATTGTTCTTTCTGGGGGGGAGACAGTCTGCTCTGCATCAATGCACCATGAAAGCACCCAAAACGCACCAATACACCCTCAGGCACCAATCGGTGCACAGTCATCACTGTCCATCAATAAAAAATAAAAACAACAACCCCTAACCCTGCAGGTGATCTCTTGCTCTTCGGCTCCCTCTGCTGGTTATTATTATTTTCTTCCAGTTGTTGTCTTTTTCCTTTGCTGGCGGCCTATTTGTGGAAATAAAATGCACTTAACGTGTCCGTTTTTTATTTCTTTATTTATGGCCCACAGGGCCGACTACGTGTGGTTCACCTGTGGGGCATCGGTGCCCTGTGGCCAAGGTCCGCCAGCAAGATTTCGGGCCCTCATGGCCGGATCCAGCAGAGGGGCCACGCCCCAACCCATGGGGTCCATAAGTGGTGCTCGGCCACAGACATGTGGTCCATAATGTGGTGCATCGATGCAGACAGCTGGTTCTGGGAGTTCCAGGCGCACAATGGCGGACTCACGCACGCTCCCCTCGGCGCCCAATGGCGCACAGGTCATGTGGGAGACAAAAGGGGGGAAGACAGATGAGCGAGGGGTAAGGTCACAAGGGTACACATCAAATAAGGCAATGCAAGGCGAAGTGCGTATGGAGAGCGAAGTGAGAAAGCTCGTCCCTACCGTACGTCACCCCCCCCCCCCTGTCACCTACTCTACCCTTGCCCTTACCCCATATTTACAAAATCTACACCTTTACAAATCCGTCGCTACCGTCACATCTTCCCCATATTTCCCCTACACCAAATTCGTTCCCACAATCCCTCTATCCAAAATTTGCCATCACCCAATTCATCATCAATCCTCATAAGGAGGAAGAGATGGAACATCAGCACAATGTCACACCCACGTCATGATGCGTCTCACATTCCAAACATTTGCATCATAAAAATAATAAAAACATGGCATGGTGTGGAGTTACCTGTCACCTCAGGTGAATGGATGTAGATGGTGCGAGGAGATTTTCATCCTAACTATCCTCTAAATGACATTAACACACTTTACACTACCCGGGGTCTTTCCCTGCCAATCCATTGGCCATCTTACACTATGGGTTCTAAAAACCAATTCCCATTGACCAAACTGTGGTGCTTCTCAATTTGGGGTCTCACTCCCCCGATTCAACTCCCGGTGCCCTTGCACAATTTCATGACTGGGCCGTGTAGCTCTCCCAGCAGGTCTACCCACCTGCACACCTCCACCACTGCAGTTGCCACCCGAGCTTACCTGCTCCTTACCTAACCTATCTACCTGGGGAAGGCCCCTCCTGGCGCTGTCACCCCACTCGGTGCCCTCTGGCACTGGGCTACCCGGGTCCGTCCTCCGGATCCTCGGGCCCCATCCACAACAACTCTACCGGCTCCCAGAGCCCACCTGCGGCCTCACCTGGCCGACATCCTCACAGTGGTGGAGTGCCCAAACCAACTACACACACTAACAGGCTACATGCCCAGCCATTTCCACAACACTAATGCACCCATCCAATCACCATTCTTCCACCCGCACCACAGATGCCAATATCCAACCACAATTTACCTATACCCTCTACCTAACACTTACACTACCCGCCCCGGGTATTCGTGATGGGGGTCCACTCTTCCCCCATTCACACCTTCGCACCATCCACTCCACTCCATAGTTTCCACCATACTCACTCCACGACCATCCATTCCAATACTCCAGATATTCCACACTACCATTTATTCCACACAACCATTCTCCATACACCTGTTCTTCATACCTGTTGTTGCACACCTGTGCAATCATACCTGGTGCCACCTGCACCCTCCTTCCTTCCTGGACCATTTGGTCAGCACAACTCACATCATTATCACTCACTCAAACACTGCTCCATCCACCTGTTCAGTTGCACACCTGTGCAATCACACCTGTTCCTCACACACTTTTCACAATACACTTCTAAATACACCTCCAACACTCACACGGCATCATCTAAACTACCTGTTGCCCTGCTAACTTAGTGCTCCCCGTCTTCCCTTTAAACTAAGCACATACCACGTCATTATCATCCACTCTAATCTACCTGCGTCCCCACTACAGGTATCAGTCACTAACTAACCTTAACGTTACCTAAGGTCGTTCTTTTCTAGATCCCTCCACACGATATATCCTAACCCTCCCGGGCTAGTTTTCACTGCCATAGACCCCATAAAACTAGTGCTCCTTTGCCCCCCGCTTGGTGAGGGATGACAGAGTTGCCATCCCACCACATCGGGGACATCCCACTATCAATTTTGCTTACCAAATTCCAACCAATCAAAAATTTCCAATTACTGCCAATTCTATTCACTTTTCTAAATTTCGGATCAAAACACTATCAGTATCATCATCATCACAGTCCGCTATATCCTAGCCTCGGTGCGTCATGACATCATTAAACTCGGCTTCGTAAAGCCGAGCAATGAATTCGGGTGGTTTGGTCGCCTGCAGGTTGAATCCGTCCGGCTTTCGGTTCAAGGGAGGTGGTTTGGTCGGGCCGAGATTCCACGCACCATCTCGGCGGTCCCGGGCCCGATGGCTCAATCTCCCCCGGTCGGAACCCCGTCCCCACCAGGGGGCACCGTTCCGCTTCCTCCCACTCGCCCTTGAACCGGACCGGTCACCTCGCCCGACAAGGCCCGGACTCGACCGTGCAGGGCGGGGCCAAGCCCGAATCGGCAACGACGCTTCGAAGAGAAGCGACGCAGCATCGATCCGCGCCAGGCCTCGCATCCAACAAAGCACACCGCGCCCCGAGTGCTCGCATCGGCTATCCGTCGCTCTAACCGCTAACCCGGTTACCGTCGATGCTTCACCTGCATGCTCACACGCATACGCTACCCCTTTCACCCTCACAAAACCCGGCGTTCCAACGCCGTCCGTACATTCCACCAAAGCACTCCCTGTTACACACCACACCTATCGCGCACACTCGCCGTTCGCACACTCCCTTAACACACCTCGCGCACCGTCTTGCGCACTCTCCCTCGGTACGTACTCCGTACCACTCACCATGGGCGTGCACTCTTGCATCCACCCACTAACGCGCTCAGATGGGCTCTCCCACACCCGCGCCATGACCAACTCAGGTGTGCTTCCTCGCACACCCTCAACCATTCCAAGCGTGCATTCTCGCACCCGCTCCACCACCAACTCACTCTCCGGGTCACTCTCACCCTCGCACGGACACTCCGTATCGCTCTCACTCCTTGTGTCACACTCCGTACACCCCGACGTGCATTCTCGCTCGCACTCGGTATGACACTCGCGCTTCGTAACACGCTCACCCCTTGACGCACACGTATTGCTCTCACTCCTTGTGTCACACTCCGTACACCCCGACGTGCATTCTCGCTCGCACTCGGTATCACACTCGCGCTTCGTAACACGCTCACCCCTTGACGCACACTTTTTTTCCACACGCGACCCTTCACCAACGCCCGGGTGCTTCCTTGATCCCAATCGCGCGACAATTCTCTTGTCGTTAAACATCATCCTGCAAAATCTACCCGCACAATATACAGCACGACTCACCTGGGGGAACCTTTTCTCCACGCGCACCTGCAAATCTTTATTTGGGTTATTAAGTACAGCATCGTGATTTGAGCACCGACCTTGCACATATTCCATTTCTCCCTGCAATTCCCGGGCTACCTCCGTCGTCTCTTCAATTTTAATTGTACCCACTACTGCTTTGTCTTTATTCCCCTCGACGACCGTTGGCTTTAATAAAACACCCTTTACCTCATCGGTTGCCGGCTTTTCCAAACCCTGTGTCGCGATTTCTACCCCCGTCATTGTACCCGCGCTTTCCTCCGCTTCGCTCAACCAGCGCTTCTCGACCCGCGTTACCTTCTCGTGCACCCGTGGGACCTGCTCACCCAACCCGCGGTCTCTGTCCCTCTCCGCTTCCCTTACTTCATATGCGACCCTGTCCCTCGCCAGTCCCTCATTATCGGCCCTCATTTCGCTTATTATTGCCTCCAATCGCTCACCCTGAGCATCCAACCGGTTCCCCAAGTCCTTTTTGACTCGCTCCCTCATCTCGGCCATAAGGGCCTCCATTCCAGCCATAAATGATTGCATTTCTTCAACCGTTGGTACAGAGGGCGCGGCTCTCGCCGCCATGTGCGAGGAGCCATTTTGTGCCCCTTCAACCACGTGCGCGAGGACGCCATTTTGCGCGCCTGGAACCTCCTCAACCACCTCATTGTTCTCCTCTACTTCGTCCCTCTGATCCTGGGTTACTCCTAACCCCTCCTCTAGCTCACCCACCTGCATCCGATCGCCTTGACCAGCCATGGCGCGATTTCAAAATTCGGGTTTTTCTTTCACAAAACAAATTTTGGCCGCTCCAAATTTTGACCAAATGTTTTTCTAAATGTTTTTAAAATTTGGTTCGGGCCCCGAATTCCACTCCCAGACACCAATTGTTACGGTCCTGCAGTTAAGGATGTTATATTTGCCGAGCGGAGGCCCCGCGACCTAACAGTTTCCCCGATTCACCCAAACGTTGGCCCGATCGCACCACAGCTATTCAATGTGGAAAACTCTAAAACAACCGAATGTAAAGAGGAAGAAGAAGACGTACAGAAGAGTAACGGGATTTATTATTACACACACAAGCAAAAAGGAGCAGTCACGGTTATGTACAGGGACATGAAAAAGCAGGTGACACAGTGAAAATTACTAGCTTATACAGACTTAATTGACTACCCAGGACAGAACAAACAGAACAAACTCACGTACACGAATGGGGAATTGCAGAGTGGATTGGCTGGAAGGAGGTGTGTGGCTGGAGGGGGAGGACGGCACGGAGCTGGCTGGAGCTTGATCCCGCACGGGACGTCGGGCTGGACCTCGACGGCCGCTGATGCCACCGATCCTGTCGTGTGCGCGGGATCACGGGTCGGAGCTGCTTGGTGGAGCCGACGCGCTGGTGGGGGGTCTGGCGTGACGGGTTCTCTCCTCTCTCTCTTTCCTGGTCCAACCACTCTTCACCACCGACAACTCAACGCAACCAACGCAACCACTCAACGCAACCACTGACCACCACTGACGACCAACCCAGCTCTTTCCCAAAACCACACAACTCAGCTCTGCCTTGGACCCTTTCACTCAGCTCTCCTCTGACGACTCAGCTAAGCTTTTGGACCTCACAACTCAGCTCTTGTCATAGCTCATCTCTCATCTCCCTGGGGAACGTCCCGCGGCGGGTTATATAGGCCCCGCCCCTCAACCTTCGCGAACCTCCTTGATGTTTCTCTCCACACCCTCTCCAAGTCCAACCCCTTGTTCGTGGTTGGTTGAGTGGGGCTGACTCACTCCTCCCCTCTATGACGAGGTGGGGACCCGCCTTTCTTCCCCAACCCTGCCTCGTGGTCAATGGCTGCAATTGTAGTTGGCAATGCGAATGGCATTTGACGAAAGGGGAAATGGAGGTTTTTGGGAATGGGAATGAAGGGAATCTATCTATTCCACTTGGTGCAATGGAGTGTCATTCTAATGGAAGACAAGGCCTTACCCTAAAACACATAATAAGGATATAAACTACTGAACAAGGGTATTATAGTGTCCTTCAATGGATGCTTTATGGAATTAACTACCGGGACGCCCTTTTTACCTTTACACAACTCTGGAGGCAGGAGGGGCCATATTCAAGCAATATTACACAATCAAAAAAATACAGTCCTCATATCCGTAACAATATATATATATATATGTATATATATATATATATATATATATATATATATATACACAAAGAATTAAGTTAAGCACCCCCCCCGTTTTTTTACAACCTCGCACATTACAAGTTTGTTGTCGTCAAAACAGTGTAATATACCCATGATATTGCTATATTTTCTGGAGAAGTGATATTATGGTCACATAAAAACATAACAATCATGCCGTTTTCAATATTTTATTCTGAATAATTTAAGGTGAAATTTTTTGGGAATTTTAGGCATATTTTCACCTCAATTTAAGTATGGAGCTATAGGTCCATCACGGACAGTGTGGATGACGTTTATGTTTTCTAACGTACAGTCATTGTTCTGAGAAGACCTCTAGCGATCTTTGCGTCAATAACGTGTGTAGGACCCACGTGATCGGATCACTGACTCAACCAATCACTTTTTTTCACTTTGATCACTCAATTTCATCAATGGATAATTGCTAATGTCATACCAATCATTATTTGATCTCACATACCTTAGAATATATGCCAATGTATACATATACACAAAGAATATATATTAGGGGGTGCTTACCTTAATTCGTTGTGTAGGGGTGCTTAACTTAATTCTTTGTGTATATATATATATATATATATATATATATATATTATATATAGATATATATATATATATATATATATATATATATATAAATATAAATATATATATATATAGGAGATATATATATCTATATATATATACCTCGCTCTCCAACCACTAGCTCCTCACTCTCCAACCCCTCCATATATATACACTAGTGGGGTCACCCGTGGGAATCCCACGGGCATGGACGTGTGTGACATTTGGACATCTTGATTTCGATGCTGCACATTAAATTTTACAAAATGGTTACTGGCAATTCATCAGATCCAGAAATGGTGTTATGAACACAATTTATTTATTTCACATAATCTGTGACCCCTCACTCCTCTCCACCTGACACTCTCCTCTCTCCACCCTCACGCCTCTCCAATCCCATTCCTCCTCACACTCACCTCCAATACCTCCTCACACTCCTCTCCAATACTTTCTCACACTCCTCTCCAATCCCTCACACTCCTCCCCAATCCCTCACACTCCTCCCCAATCCCTCACACTCCTCCCCAATCCCTCACACTCCTCCCCAATCCCTCACACTCCTCCCCAATCCCTCACACTCCTCCCCAATCCCTCACACTCCTCCCCAATCCCTCACACTCCTCTCCAATCGCTCCTCACTCTCCTCTCCAATCGCTCCTCGCTCTCCGCTCCAATCGGCCCTCACTCTCCAACTCCTTGCTCCTCGCTCTCCAACCCCTAGCTCCTCGCTCTCCAACCCCTAGCTCCTCGCTCTCCAACCCCTAGCTCCTCGCTCTCCAACCCCTAGCTCCTCGCTCTCCAACCCCTAACTCCTCGCTCTCCAACCCCTCGCTCCCCGCTCTCCAACCCCTAGCTCCCCGCTCTCCAACCCCTATATACTCGCTCTCCAACTCCTAGCTCCTCGTTCTCCAACCCCTAGATTCTCGCTCTCCAACCCCTAGCTCCTCGCTCTCCAACCCCTAGCTCCTCGCTCTCCAAACCCTAGCTCCTCGCTCTCCAACCCCTAGCTCCTCGCTCTCCAACCCCTAGCTCCTCGCTCTCCAACCCCTCGCTCCTCGCTCTCCAACCCCTAGCTCCTCGCTCTCCAACCCCTAGCTCCTCGCTCTCCAACCCCTCGCTCCTCGCTCTCCAACCCCTCGCTCCTCGCTCTCCAACCCCTCGCTCCTCACACTCCAACCCCTACCTCCTCGCTCTCCAACCCCTCGCTCCTCGCTCTCCAACCCCTAGCTCCTCGCTCTCCAACCCCTAGCTCCTCGCTCTCCAACCCCTCGCTCCTCGCTCTCCAACCCCTAGCTCCTCGCTCTCCAACCCCTCGCTCCTCGCTCTCCAACCCCTAGCTCCTCGCTCTCCAACCCCTCGCTCCTCGCTCTCCAACCACTCGCGCCTCGCTCTCCAACCACTCGCGCCTCGCTCTCCAACCCCTCGCCCCTCACACTCCAACCCTTGCTCCTCACTCTCCAACTCCTTGCTCCTCTCGCTCCAACCCCTCGCTCCTCTCCAACCCCTAGCTCCTCACTCTCCAACCCCAAGCTCATCACTCTCCAACCCCGAGCTCCTCAATCTCCAACCCCTCACTCCTCTCCAAGTTCTCGCTCCTCTCCAATCCCTAGCCCTTCACTCTCCAACCCTGAGCTCCTCACTCCCCAACCCCTAGCTCCTCACTCTCCAACCCCTAGCTCCTCACTCTCCAACCCCTCGCTCCTCTCCAACCCTCCTCATCGTTGTTGCAGCAGCATCCTGTGCGAGTCTGTGATAATAATAATAATAATAATTCATTTATTTTGTATAGCGCTTTTCCAGAAGCCCAAAGGCGCTTTGACAGAGTGGAAAACATAATGCATAACAATACATGAAAACAACAATTGCAAAAAGACAAGAATCAATAGGGAAATATTTAAAGCAAAAGGAGGGAGAAGGAGAAGAGATATTCAGGGGTTAAATGCTGTGGGTTGAATGTTGAATGCAGCGTTGAACAGGTGGGTCTTTAGTGATGTTTTGAATGTGGTGAGTGAGGAGGAGTCTCTGATGGTGTGAGGTAGTGAGTTCCAGAGGGTGGGAGCAGCGATGGAGAAGGCCCTGTCCCCCCCAGGATCTGAATTTGGTCCGGATGGAGGGGGTCAGGAGGTTGGTACCAGCAGAGCGGAGGTTGCGGGTGGGAGTGTGTCTGGAGAGGAGGTCAGCCAGGTAGGATGGGGCCAGGTTATGGAGGGCTTTGTATGTCAAGAGGAGGATTTTGTACTGGATTCTCTGGGGGATGGGGAGCCAGTGAAGCTTGTAAAGGACGGGGGTGATGTGGTCACGGGTCCGGGAATGAGTGAGTAGACGGGCAGCGGAGTTCTGAATGTATTGGAGTTTATTGGTGATTTTTGAGGGTGAACCATAGAGGAGGCTATTGCAGTAGTCCAGACGGGAGGTGATGAAGGCGTGGATGAGGGTTTCTGCAGCCGTGGAGGAGAGGGATGAGCGGAGACGGGCAATGTTTTTCAGGTGAAAGAAGGCTGACTTTGTGATCTGTTTAGTGTATTTGTCGAAGGAAAGGGTTTGGTCAAAGATGACGCCAAGATTCCGGATGTGAGGGGAGGTGGATACTGGGATACCGTCGATGTTGAGGGCAAAGTTATGGGTGGATTTTGTGAGCGTTTTTGGGCCAATGATGATTATTTCAGATTTATCACAGTTAAGCTTGAGGAAGTTGATTTGAAGCCAGGATTTTATTTCAGTGATGCAGTTTGTCAGGATAGAGTGGGTGTCGGTGGAGACGGACTTGGTGGAGATGAAAAGCTGGATGTCATCGGCGAAGCAGTGGAATTGGAGACCATGACGGCGGATTAAGTGACCGAGCGGGGACAGGTAAAGGATGAAGAGGAGGGGGCCAAGAACTGAACCTTGGGGGACACCTTGGGGGAGGGGAGCAGTGGGGGATTTGCAGTTATTGATGGAGATGAACTGGCATCTGTCAGAGAGGTATGATTTAATCCAAGAGAGGGCAGTGCCGGTGACGTTAAAGGTGGATTCAAGTCGGGTGAGGAGGATAGTGTGATCGATGGTGTCAAAGGCAGCGCTGAGGTCGAGGAGGACGAGAATGTTGAGGTTGCCAGCGTCAGAGGAGAGGAGAAGGTCGTTGGTGATTTTGAGGAGAGCAGTTTCAGTACTGTGGTTGGAGCGGAATCCGGATTGGAATGTTTCATACAGGTTATTGGCAGAGAGATGATGTTTGAGTTGAGTGGCTACAGCGCGTTCCAAAACTTTTGACAGAAAGGGTAGGTTGGAGATGGGTCTGAAGTTGTTTAGGGTGTCAGGGTTTAGACCAGGTTTTTTTAGAATGGGGGTAATAGCAGCAATTTTGAGGGAAGGTGGGACGATGCCTGTAGACAGGGAGGAGTTTATTGTTGCAATGATAAGTGGAGAGAGAGCAGGGAGGGAGGCTTTGACAAAGCTGGAGGGGATGGGGTCAAGAGTGCAGGTGGCAGTTTTCATTCCTATGAGGAGTTCAGAGAGGTCAGTAGGAGAGATTGGGGAGAACCGAGACAGGGGATGGCAGGACAAGGGGGGGCAGGTGGTTGGAGGGGGAGCGGGTGCGGCGGTGGTCAAGCTGTTGTAGATGTTGTCAATTTTGCGTTGGAAGAAAGAGAGGAAGGAGATGCAGTTGTCTACTGTGAATGACTGGGTGGTGGTGTTCAGGGGGCGGAGGAGTTTGTTTATTGTCGAGAAGAGTGCTTTTGGGTTTCCGGAGCCAGAGTGGATAATTTGAGAGTAGTAGGCAGAGCGGGCGCGGGAGAGGGCATCTTTGTAGTGTTGTATGTGGTCCTTGTAGGCTTGGGAGTGAACTGTGAGACCCGTTTTATTGCGGAGTCTTTCAAGTTGGCGAGCACGAGTTTTCATCAGGTGGAGTTCAGGGGTAAACCAGGGAGCAGAATGGGTGAAAGAAACTGTTTTGGTTTTTACAGGCGCAAGCTGGTCAAGGCAGGAGGAGAGAGTGTGGTTGTAGTAGTCAGTGAGGTCGGAAGGGGTGTGGAGGTCAATGAAGGGAGAAGTGGACATTTTTTCAGAGAGGGTGGATGAGAATGAGGTAGGTGAAAGAGCGTTTAGCTTACGGAAGTTGATTGTGCGATAATGCCTTGGTGTTGGGGCGGGGATGTTGATGGTCAGAGTGATGGCTAAGTGGTCAGAGAGGGTGAGGTCGGAGCCATAGAGATGGTGCAAATTTAATCCAGTGGAGCAGACAAGGTCCAAAATGTGACCACGGATATGGGTAGGAAAGTCGACATGTTGAGTGAGGTTAAAGCAGGTGAGTAAATCAGTGAAGTCAGTGGTTATTGTGGAGTCAGTGGAGTCCATGTGGATATTGAAATCACCAAGGAGGAGGATTGAGGGGGAGAGGGAACATAGCTGGGTCAGAAAGTAGGAGAAGTCAGACAGGAATGATGGGTGTGGTTTGGGAGGGCGGTAGACGACAGCCATGACTGACTGCGTGTGACCAGAGAGTTTTAAAGCCAGGTGTTCAAATGATGGAGCAGATGAGATGGAGATGAGGTTGGTCTTGATGTCTTGACGGTGGATAACGGCAATTCCACCACCTCGGCCCTCCGAGCGTGGTTTATTGACGTAGGAATATCCATTGGGTGTGGTGAGGTTGAGTGTGTAGTAGTCCAGAGGTTGTTGCCAGGTTTCGGTGAGACAGAGAAAGTCCAGTTTGTTATCCAGGATGTATTCGTTCAGGATGAGGCATTTATTGTTGAGGGACCGGGTGTTGAACAGGGTGAGCTTGATGTTGTTTTGAACAGCAGGGATGAATTCAGGTGATTTAGCCAGGGTTCGTAGGCAGGAGGTGCGATCGTGTGGGTTGCTGTGACCAGGTGCGCTGGGACGAAGAGTGAGAGTGCGCTGAGCCGACCAGAGGACGGGGATGGAGTGACCTGATTGCAAATAAACAAACTTGCGACCGGAGCCACGGTGAATGCACCTGGGTCGTCGGAGGAGTCCATTTGATTTGATGGCAGAGATGCATGATGGGGTGGAGCGGGTATTGAGCAGAAGAAGCCTTGCGGCGGAGTACTTCAGAGCCATGCCAGGCAGGAGCGAAGGGACGAGTACGAGGCCAAGGTCGAGGAGGCAAAGCGGCAAACGCAGCGGCAAACGCAGCGGCAAACGACTGCAGCCGCTAATCAAGACCACAGCGGCAAACAAGGCCACAAGGCCACCAAGACCACAAGGCCACCGGCAAACAAGGCCACGGCCACAAACAACGGGAGCGGGCCTTTCGATTCCGTATTCCGTACCATCAAAAGCAGATTCCGTTATCCAGCCGGAGAACACGCGGCACGTGCGGGTGTGAAAAGGCAGGACAGGTGTGAGATGTCAGGTCAGAAAAGTAGAAGCAGACCCTGTACATCCATCCAGTCGGAGAAGCGGCGAATATGCAACGCCAGCGTACTCTCGCAACCGAACCCGGAAGTGTGTGATCACGTTCATCGAGGGTCTCGTTCTCCCGTCTCGTTCTTTTTCTTGCTGCAGTCTAGTGGGGTCACCCGTGGGAATCCCACGGGCATGGACGTGTGTGACATTTGGACATCTTGATTTAGATGCTGCACATTAAATTTTACAAAATGGTTACTGGCAATTCATCAGATCCAGAAATGGTGTAATGAACACAATTTATTTATTTCACATAATATGTGACCCCTCACTCCTCTCCACCTGACACTCTCCTCTCTCCACCCTCACACCTTTCCAATCCCACTCCTCCTCACACTCCACTCAAATACCTCCTCACACTCCTCTCCAATACTTCCTCACACCCCTCTCCAATACGTCCTCACACCCCTCTCCAATACTTCCTCACACCCTTCTCCAATCCCTCACACTCCTCTCCAATCCCTCACACTCCTCTCCAATCCCTCACACTCCTCTCCAATCCCTCACACTCCTCTCCAATCCCTCACACTCCTCTCCAATCCCTCACACTCCTCTCCAATCCCTCACACTCCTCTCCAATCCCTCACACACTTCTCCAATCCCTCACACACTTCTCCAATCCCTCACACACCTCTCCAATCCCTCACACACTTCTCCAATCCCTCACACACCTCTCCAATCCCTCACACTCCTCTCCAATCCCTCACACTCCTCTCCAATCCCTCACACTCCTCTCCAATCCCTCACACTCCTCTCCAATCACTCCCCTCTCCAATCACTCCTCACTCTCCTCTCCAATCTCTCCTCACTCTCCTCTCCAATCTCTCCTCACTCTCCTCTCCAATGGCTCCTCACTCTCCTCTCCAATCGCTCCTCACTCTCCTCTCCAATCGCTCCTCACTCTCCTCTCCAATCGCTCCTCGCTCTCCAACCCCTTGCTCGTCGCTCTCCAACCCCTCGCTCCTCGCTCTCCAACCCCTAGCTCTCCAACCCCTAGCTCCTCGCTCTCCAACCCCTCGCTCCTCGCTCTCCAACCCCTTGCCCCTCGCTCTCCAACCCCTGCCCTAGCTCCTCGCTCTCCAACCCCTAGCCCCTCGCTCCTCGCTCTCCAACCACTAGCCCCTCGCTCTCCAACCCCTCACTCCTCGCTCTCCAACCACTAGCTCCTCGCTCTCCAACCACTAGCCCCTCGCTCTCCAACCCCTAGCTCCTCGCTCTCCAACCCCTCGCTCCTCGCTCTCCAACCCCTTGCTCTTCGCTCTCCAACACCTCGCTCCTCACTCTCCAACCCCTCGCCCCTCACTCTCCAACCCCTCGCTCCTCTCCCGTCTCATTCATTTTGGATATGGAAGTTTCCACGCAACGCATGAATTGTCACGATCCTCCAGAGGAAGTGTCTTGTAATCATCAAATGGCAAGTAAATTACATTGTGAAAATTAAAGATTTCAAACAAACCTATTTAAAGTGTATGCGCGCATAACTAATAAAAAAAAACGAAGAAATATCTCTCGGTAATTTCCTGAAACATATTTTAGTATTTACTTCCGGAAAATAATGTTGAATGAAATAAGAACGAAGAAATATATGTCGTTTTTGTGACGACTGTCATCAAAAGTAAAGTAATATATCTTAACGGAAATGAAAAAGCGAATTTTTAATATATGTCGACATTTTCCCCGACTATTATTTTAGGCGGTGTATTTTCGTGTATCATCGTGGCGCGATTTAAAAAAAAAAATCTCTGCATTTTCCCGTGTGTGCGTGAATGTTCTCAATTATTGCTGACACCGGGTCTAAAACCATCGATAAAAATTAAATCAGATGGTGAATTCGAGATGAAATCGGGAGGGTGACTCAGTGAATGGGCTTTATTTTACAGGCCTTTGAGAAATCATTTCGTTCTATAAATGGAAACTTTCATGGGATTCTCTTCCCGTTTTTTTCAACCAAGTCTAAAACTATGTTAGCGACTG